>NC_041220.1:8514316-8548334 GCF_002837175.3 Physeter macrocephalus
ACGGTGTGAGGTGACACCTCGTTGTAGTTTTGATTTGCATTTCTCTAATGATTCGTGATGTTGAGCATCCGTCGGTTGCTTCCATGTCCTGCCTATTGCAAATAGAGCTGCAGTGAACACTGTGGTACGTGACTCTTTTTGAATTATGGTTTTCTCAGGGTATATGCCCAGTAGTGGGATTTTTGGATCGTATGGTAGTCCTATTTTTAGCTTTTTAAGGAACCTCCATACTGTTCTCCATAGTGGCTGTATCAATTTACATTCCCACCAACAGTGCAAGAGGGTTCCCTTTTCTCCACACCCTCTCCAGCATTTGTTGTTTGTAGATTTTTTGATGATGGCCATTCTGACCGGTGTGAGGCGATACCTCACTGTAGTTTCGATTTGCATTTCTCTAATGATTCGTGATGTTGAGCATCCTTTCATGTGTTTGTCGGCAATCTGTATGTCTTCTTTGGAGAAATGCCTATTTAGGTGTTCTGCCCATTTTTGGATTGGGTTGTTTGTTTTTTTTAATATTGAGCTGCATGAGCTGCTTGTAAATTTTGGAGATTAATGCTTTGTCAGAAATGACGTATTATTGACAGTTTGCATGATCCAGATCTAAGGGTCATCATGGTAGGTCATGTGACCCTGTACAAGATCAAAAAGCTTTATGATTTCTTTAAGGAGTTGTCTTGTTGGTGCTAGGAGAATGTTGCTCTTAATGGTTGAGCAGGTGTTCCTGCCTATGGGGAGGTTTGATTGATGCGTAATGCAGATACACAATGCACCGTGAGGGGAGAGCGGAGGCCAAAGAGCAGAGAAGAACTTTTATGTTTAAATTTTTCTTGTCTTGCCATAAAATATGAATTTTATTTCATATAGTGGAGAGCCCAAGTTAGGAAGTGAGTATGGCTGAAAGGAAGCTGCAGTGACAACAGAGTGTTGACAATTCTCTTGGCCAGGACCTGGCCTGTAGGACCCTTCTCCTTGCTTATGCCATGTGGTAGTTTTCTAGGGCTACCATAACACAGTACCACAGACTGGGTGGTTTGCATAACAGAAACTAATTTTCTCCCAGTTCTGCAGGCTGGAAGTCCAAGACCAAGGTGCTGTCTGGGTTGGTTTCTCCTTTTCTCCTTAGCTGGAGATGGCTGTCTTTTCACTGTGTCTTCATCTGGCCTTTTTTCCCGCACTCATGTACTCCTGGTGTCTCTCTTCTTATAAGGACACTAGACCTTATAAGGACATTAGTGGCCCACGCTTATGACCTTGTTCAACCTTAGTTACCTCTTTAAAGGCTCTATCTCCAAATCTAGTTACACGGGGGGTTAGGGCGTCAACATATGAATTTTGAGGAGACACAGTTCAGTCTGTAACACCCCATATATCTTTCAGACTTTGACGTTTAATTCTCCGTGGCTTTACTTCTGGGAGCCACACTCGCTTCTCAATTCTGGCTTAGTTACTGACCTCTTTCTATGCAATTCCCCACGCCCTGCACTACCATCATATCTCAGCACAGAGTCATTTCAGATCTCTCAGCTCTGTCTTGGTTATCATCCCACTGGGTCAATTTCTGGCTATGGACTCTTGCAGGGGTTTACTCTAGCCACCACCCCCCACCCCAGCCCAGCACATCTATGAACTTAGTCAAACCCTCTATCAGGTCTTAAGCAGAGGCTTGACTCACAGAAGTAATTAATAAGTACAAGTTGCAAATATGCATAATATTTTGCTAAATATGTGGCGAATGTGATTACCTGCCATTTGTATCATTATAACTTTAAAAGCAAAAAAATAAAAATAAAAAATAAAAGGAGGAAGATTGGTTAGGGCTAGGTGAATTTTGTATGTCAGGCTAAGCAGTTTGACTTTTTTTCATTAGGTAAAAGGGACCTCTGGGAGGTTAGAAAGAGTAGGAAGGAAATAACATAAAATACATCTATCAGGGTAGATTATGCTACAATAACAAAGAACCCCAAACTCTCAGGGGCTTACAGCAAAGGTTTGTTTTTCATTCATGCTCCACGTTTATTGTAGCCAACTGCAATTCTGCTTTACCTTATCTTCACTCCAGGATCCAGGCTGACAAACAAGTTCCCTTGGCAGAAGAAAAAGAAATACGGCAGACTATGCTCAGTTCTTAAAGCTTCTGCCTGGATGTGATACACATCACTTCTGCCCACATTTCATTGACCACAGCAGGTCATGTGGCCACACCGGAGTTCGACAGCGGGAGGCAGTATAGTCCTCCTATAGAGAAGAGAAACCATAGGCAAGAGAACCAGAAAATAGATTTTAATTGGAAGGGAAGGATAGGACAGGCTGTGGGAAAAAAAGTATTAGGGAAAAGGAAGAGAAGAAAATAAAAGGGGCAGAAGCAAAGTTAAAAAAATGTGGAGAATAAAAAAAAAAAGAGGGCAGAAGAGAGAAGAAGTAGGGTAAAAATAAGAGGTAGTTTCCTAGGGTTGTCATAACAAATTACCACAGACCGGGTAGCTTAAAACAACAGAACTTTATTTTCTCAAAGTTCCGGAGGACGAAAGTCTGAAATCAAGGTGTAAGTAGGCACAAGTTGCCAAGGAAGGCAAAGATCCTCCTTTCCTCTTCGCAGCTTCTGGCGGCTCCCAGAATTTCTTGGCATTCCTTGCTTTTCAGCAGTATCATATGAAACTCTGCATCCACCCTCACGTGGCCTTCGTCCCCTGTGTGCCTCCTCTGAATCTCTGTGTCCTCTCCTCTTCTTGTAAGGACACCAGTTATTGAATTTAGGCTCTGCCTAAGCCAGTATGATCTCACCTTAACCTGGTTAGATCTGCAAAGACTCTATTTTCAAATAAGGTGCATTCGCAGGTCCCAGGGATTGAGACTTGAACGTACCTCTTGAGGGGCCACAATTCAACTCACCACAGTCTACTCTCCACCTCCCTTGCCCCAGACTCATGATTCTTCCACATGCAAAATACATTCACCTCGTCCTAACATTCTTAATCCATTTCAAATGTCTTAACCCATTCCAGCCTCGACTCGAAGTACCAAATCTCCTCTGTCGTCAACTCAGAAAGTTCCAAATCTCGTCATCTAAATAATCTAAATCAGGCACAGGTGAGACTCTAGGTGTGCTCGATCCTGGGGCAAACGTCCTGTCCATCTGTGAACCTATGAAACTAAAAAGCAAGTTATCTACTTCCAAAATACAATGGAGGGACAGGCATAGGATAGACATTGCCATTCTGAAAGGGAGAAAATGGAGGGAATAAAGGGGTCACTTGTTCTAAGCAAGTTCAAAACTCACCAGGGTAAGTTCTATAAGGTTTCAAGTCCTGAGAATCATCCTCTGTGGCCCAGTGCTCTTCCTTCTGGCCCAGAGAGCTTCGACCCTTTGGGTCTGTGGAGGTCCCACCAGCCTTTGGAGCTGTATTACTTCGGTAGGGCTACCATAGAATACCACGGATTGGGTGGCTTAAGCGCAGGAATCGATTTTCTCACAGTTCTGGAGGCTAAAGGTCTGAAATCAAGGTGTTTGCAGAGTTGGTTTCTTCTGAGGTCTCTCTCCTTGGCTTGCAGATGACTGTCTTCTCCATTTGTCTTCACAGAAGCTCCCCTCTGTGTGTATTTGTGTCCTAATCTCTTCTTAAAAAGACAGCAGTCATATTGGGTTAGGGCCCATCCATATGACCTTATTTTACCTTAATTACTTTAAAGGCCCTATCTCCAAATACAGTCACAATCTGAGATACTAGGGGTTAGGGCTTTAACATGTGAATTTTGGGGGGGACACAATTCACCTCATAATGAGAGTCCTTTTTTCTTTTCCTTCGAGGATAACACCTGTTTATAACCATGTAGAATTTTGGAAGTCTGACAGCCTTCCTTCCATTCTGTCTCTCTCTCTCTCTCTCTCTCTCTCTTTCAGTCCAGGGTGGAAGTATTTCCGCTTCAATAACATTCTCAAAAATTTTGTTGGTCTCCTGTGAAATCTATGGGGGTTCATGCCATCAGACAAGAGGGTCCTCCACAGATCTTTCCTGGTTAAATCATCTTGATTCCTGGCTTCTACTGAGAAAGTTGATTGGATCCATAGATCACATTCACACGCCTAATCTCTGTAGCAAAAGGTTGCCTAGCTATAGGCCTGCTTGATGTTCTTTCCAGAGAATGCTTTGTGGTCTTTTGCTATCTGGAGGATATTTTCAAAATCAAGTTCTGGTTCTTTTTTGCTTGATAGTTTCTTCCTCCATTCATATCTTTCCTCTCACATTTTACTATAAGCAGCAAGGGGAAACCAGGTGTACTATTCACACTTTGGAAATTCCCTTAGCTCAATATCTAAGCTCATCACTTACAAGTTCTCCTTTCCAACCCAACAGCAGAAGATAATTCAGCCAAGTTCCTGCTGCTCTAACCAAGGGTTGTTTTTTTCCCTGGTCTCCAGTATCATGTTCATTTCCTCCTGAAACCTGACCAGAATCACCTTTAACATTTATGTTTCTACCAACATTTTGTTCATGATAATACATGTATTCTCTAAGATGATAGATTTCTCTATAGTTATCCTTACTTCTTTCTAAGCCCTGACCAGAATCTCCTTTAATGTCCATATTTCTACCAACAATCTCTTCAAGGCAATCTAGACTGTTTTCTTTTTTTGGCCGCACAGCTTGCAGGATCCTAGTTCCCCAACCAGAGATCGAACCCATGCCCCCTTTAGTGGAAGCGCCAAGTCTTAACCACCAGACTCCCAGGGAAGTCCCTAGACTTTTTCTATTATGTGTCTCAAAAATTCTTCCAACCACTGCTCAACATCCAATTCCAAAGCCACATCCACATTTTTAGGAATTTGGTATAGAATTTGGTATAGTTTTGGGCTCAGAACCAAACCTTCTATTAGTTTCCAACAGTTGCCATAAAAAATTACCAAAAATTGGGTGGCTTAAAAAACCAGGAATTTATTTTCTTCAAGTTCTGGAGGCTAAAAGTCTGAAATCAGCAGGCACAGGCTCTTTAAGGAGGCTTTAGGGAAAAATTCTTCCTTACCTCTTCCTAGCTTCTGGTGGCCTCCGACAATCTCTGGCATACCTTGGTTTGTAGCTGTATCATTCCAATCTCTACCTCTATCTTCACATGGCTTTTCTTCCCCTGTGTGTCTGCTCTGAGTCTCCGCCTGTTTTATTTTCTTACAAGGACACCAGTCACTGGATCTAAGGCCCATCCTAATCCAGTATGACATCATCTTAACTTAATTACATCTGCAAAGACCTTATTTCCAAATAAGGTCTCATTCACAGCTGTCAAGGGCTGAGGCTTGAATGTATCTTTTTGAGGGACACGGTTCAACCCGCTACAAGGTGGATTGCAGATTTGACTCTAAACTTCTGGTTGACCAAAGGAATGAAGGAAAGATGATTAGTGGTAAAATTCAAAATGTAAAAAAATTCAGAAAAAACATATAAGACACTTTGTAGAGCAGCACATGGTACCCTTATAGCATTCTTGCAATATCACATTTCTTTTGGCTGTTGCCTATAACATCTTAAGGTGACTAGGTAGTGAGAAAAGGTTAAAGTCCAGTTAAGTAAGCGCAATTCTGTGAGACAGTAACAAGCAATCTGTGACAGTTTGGCTTTTATTCTTCAGTTTTGATGGTGGCAAAACTCCAAAGCAATGTAATTCCTATAGTTGCAATTAAATTCTGATCTCTATTCTGTGAGTTCAGCTGGCACCCAGTTTTATTCACAACTGAAGACATTTGGGTATGTCTGAAGGATGCGTGGGATGGGTCCTCTAGGAAGAACTAAGGACTTCTTGGGAAAGACTCATTCTAAGGGAACAGAAAGCCAGGCAGATGAGATTAGCTGCCAAAAATACATGGCAAGTGGAGTGGCGGGAGAGTTGCTTTCCCTTAGATTTGACCCTAAGCCAGTCCTCGATGGACTCAAGAGTACTCTGAAAAGAGGGGGACACAAGGTTTAAAGGGAACAAGCTATTTAATCAAATCTCTTGAAAAACCAGGGCATAAGCAGCCCCGCTTTCATACCCACGTGACTCAGCGTAATGCAGGGCGTAGCAGGATTTGGTGTATGGAAGACTCCAGAGCACACAGAGGTGCTCTGGCATCGCAGGGTCCTAAGGCACAGGCAACAGTGCACAGTTTAGAGCCTGGGGGCGATGGCAACAGTGATTGACACTGACTGACAGTGACAGTGTTTGGCAGAGGCAGAGTGCCTGGTGAGCTTGGTGGCATTAGCCAGTAATGGTGGTGCCCAGTCGAGGTAGAAGCGTCTGGCAGACGAAGTGGAGCTCACCAGGAAGGCGCAATGGCTGGTGAGAGGTAGCCCGATCGTGGACCTCAGAGCAGGACTGACCTCATGTCGCTTCCGAGGCAGTGGATAACTCCAGAGGAGCCATGGCAAAAGATTACAAAATTGGGGACGTGATCTTTGAAAATCTAGGAACACGTGAGCAGTCTTTGAGGACGCCGGGAAAATAATGATTGAGTATAACTTTGAGGTGGAGGGCTGAGTTTAAAGAGTAAAGTTGAAAGTGAAAGAAGTAAAGCTACAGTGGCCTGAGGAAGGAAACAGGAGCATTTAATACATGATTTTTTCTTCTGTAATTGCTTAAGGTTATTCTCAGCTTAAAATCTACAGCTGTTTTTGACGTAGCCTAGCCCATGATGATATTTTTGTACCTGTGTGTGAGCAGATTTCCATTTAGTAGTTAAGCATCTGTCTCCTTTTTTGTGTTCCTGAAGTCCTTCATCACAATAGCAAGAAATCTTTTCTCTTTTCTCCTTTTTTTTTGTCCTCTGAGAAGTTTTAATCACCACTGAAAGATTCCAAAAGAAAGTAGTCTGATGGTATTTGACTATGAACATGGATTATTAAATCCATTACTAAGATGCAAGTCACGTGTCTGACTCCCAGTCCAAAAAGTTACCTGTGGTTACACATAGCCAGTGATTTGATTCAGAATTGGTAAATTCTAAATTGAAGGACCTCAGGAGTTGAAACTCAATGCCTACCGTTTTCTTCTACCTTCAGTCTTTTGTGCCCATCTTCCTATCAGATGCCAGATTATCAAAGGACATCAGAAAGCCCTGATAGGATATTGCTAATCACTGATATGATTGAATATTACCAGAAACAAATTCTCCTACCTCTCAATATGATTTACACCAATCAAGCCCTCAGCGGAGGGAGCACATATTCAAAATCCTTCTTCGCCCTGGATGAAGTAGCGTAGAGAACTGATGAATCTGACAGACCTGAATTCAAGTCTCAGCTCTGATGCTTCCTAGCTGAATGACCTTGAGCAAGTTGCTTAACCTCTCTGTGTCCTCAAGTCCTCATCTGTCAAATGAGGATGCTAATAACACCTCATTGGGTAATTTTGAGGAAGAGATGATGTTTGCATAATGCTTTGTCCAATGCAAACATCATCTCTTCCTCAATTTATAATAATAATAAAGATCATGGTGATGGTGAAGGCCACCGGTAAGGAAGCTGGATGTTGCTGGAGCGTGTCTTGGAGCCTCTTCTGTAATAGAAATTAGAGCACCTCCTCTTTTCACACAAACCGCTAGTAAACCCTGTGAGGGATGCAGACGTTCAGGCAGTGGGATGAAACACATCCTTTTAGTTAAACTCTGCAAACACAGCAGCTGCTCACATCAATCCCTGGAGTCCTATGTCGTCGTTTTTTCTCAGACAGAGCCCTCGTTTAGTTTGGGGGAATCTGGGTTGGCCGTGCAGATAACACATAGCAATGTGAGCTGCGTAGCTGCTCTCGTTCTGACCTCACCTTGGGATATACACACAGCCCAATCTATCAAATCGCTCAGTGTTTGGATCTCGCCCAGTGCATATTTCTGTGCATTTGACTTGCAAGATGTCTCCTGTTGACCAGGAAGTTTATACTGGGGCCTTCTCACGGGTGAGATCATTTTGCTGTTATTAGCCAAAAGCCACCCTCCTCTAAATCTGTCTGACGTTTTTTTGGCTGTAGTGTTAAGTCCCCAGAGCACGATGCTTTAGACCGAGAAGAACTGTTTGTGTAATGACGCAATCCTGTTCTGGAAATGCGTTCCAGTGGTTGTTTTCTTCTGGGTTCTGAGCAAGGGCATTTGTATTTTTGTCGGTATTTCAGCTGTGGAAGAGCGTTGGGTTTGCCATAGAGGTTTCACGTGGGCTGGTGTGCACGTGAGCGCCGACAGCGCCACAGCTGAGGCTCCATCTCTAGCAAACGGTAAGAGAGCCTGATGAGGACCCATCAGAGTCGCACTGCCATTAACTGGCCGGCAACTCAAGTGGAGACACAGAGGACAATTTGAACAATGCCTGTTCTCTCTAGTCTAGTATTTCTCAAAATTTTCTTTTCATTTTCACTCTCCTAAGGGCCCTTTGAACAAGTGTTTTCCTGCGTGCTCTCCTCTCCCAACTCATGAAATTGTGACAATGGATATACTGCATATTCGTTTATGTACTATATCTATAGCTGTGTTTTATATATAAACATATTAGGATTTTTTTGCCTCTCCCAAGAATCAGTTTTGCCCCCTTGACGAATGAGCCTCACCAATTGACTTCAGCATACCTCATGCTTAAAAAGATACAATCTACTGTGGTATAATCAATTGACTATTATAATTCATGGTTGGAGAAACTGAGTCGTTTATGTTTTCCTGTTGGACAGCATTCATTACCCTAAAAACTCGTAAAGGAACAAGGCAGAAAAGCTTTCTGAAAATATTATAGTTATTTTCTGAGAAAATGTAGTTAAATTTTTCATAATTTTAAATTTTTTCCATTTTGTTAGCTCTTCCCAGGTTGTATGTTAATAGTTAGTCGAGATTCAGCAAAAACAGCAGGATAAATATCTCTAGCACGTGCTCTCCTTCATTCCGATGATCACATTCCCCATGGAACGGCCTGGTCACCTCACAGCTAACTCTTTTCTCCCTCTGGACTCACATTCACAAATGTGATTGCCTCAAGGGCCGGGGAGGTCACAGGGATTAATAAGGAAGGTCAGAGGTAAGAAAGCCACCTACCCAGGACCACGATGACTGGCAGCTGACACGGCCTTGTGTCAGGGAGATAAGAGGGAGAACTCGGGACTTGGGAACTGGAGAGTATGGTCCATCTAAAGGGGGCGGCTGTTGCTCCAGTCTTGCGTCCTTATTGCCATGGGGAAATGACCGTCCCGTGTTGCCAGACCATTTCGTTGTTTTAAAGAGAGGCCAGAAATCGGAAACTTTATTTGATCTTTAAATGTTGACCAACACTCCTTAGGCCAAATAAAACAGGGCTATGAGCTGGACTGAGCCACTGAACAGTAGTTCTGGACCTCAGTTCTAGGTATTCAGTACTTCTCCCCCCCCCCCCAGTTCAATCCACCTTGAACCATATTAAAAAGAAAATTCATCCTTTCAAAGTGTGACTCACATCGTGTCACTATCCCGCTTAGAAGCTTTCAACAGCATACTGTTTTTGATAAGGTGCTTAGAACACCTGATGCAGAGTAAGCGCTCTGTCCATATTTGTCCTGCACTAGAATGTGTTGGTTCAAAAGAAGCAGCACATTACTGTCCCCTACACTTCCCATCTCTGGCTTTGCCCTGTGTCGGAGGGGAATAGCATATTAATTTAATTTTTTATTTGGAATTTATTGCCTTTTATCATGTAATATAGTTATATGTATACAGGTCCCCTTCTCCCCTACCTGGTAGTATTTTAAGGCAGGGATTATTTTTTATATAACCTTGACTCCTGCGAGGCAAGTACTCAGTAAACATCTGTAAGACGAGCATTTGTAACTCTATTGATTGCTTCATCCACCAGATCATTCCTTCCCACACTCCCCCCAAATTCCACATCTATGATGTGCTACTGGAGGAGGACTAAACTGAGGTGCGGCAAATATAATTAAGGAAGGTAATGTGTAAGGAATGACCAGACCTCTAATGTATTTGCATCAAACGCTCCACCAGCTTTAGCTCAAATGTTGAGCTTTTTTTTTTTTTTTTTTTTTTTTTAAATTTTTTGTTTATGTATTTTTGGCTGCGTTGGGGCTTCGTTGCTGCGCGCGGGCTTTCTCTAGTTGCGGCGAGCGGGGGCTATTCTTCATTGTGGTGCGCGGGCTTCTCATTGCGGTGGCTTCTCTTGTTGCGGAACAGGGGCTCTAGGCGCGCAGGCTCAGTAGTTGTGGCGCACGGGCTTAGCGGCTCCGCGGCATGTGGGATCTCCCCGGACCAGGGATTGAACCCGTGTCCCCTGTATTGGCAGGCGGATCCACTGCGCCACTAGGGAAGCCCCAAATGTTGAGCTTTTAAAACATTTTAAAACACTGATTACTAAAGATTTAATACAAAGTCTATTGACCATTGTTTTAAGATGCTGTTAAACATCCTGCCAATTAAAAAAAAAATTTGGTCTGACGTTCTAGAATGACTGAAGAAGGAGTGATTCCAAGGTTACCTAAAGGAATTTGATTTCTCACTTGCCTTACTGAGCTCCTGTAGTATACTTGAAAGCCGGTAAACTTGCAAGTGGCCACAAGAGGGGAGTGTGAACCCTGGTCATCTTTCACAAATGAATGGAACTGATGGATCATTCTCCGGCTGAATGCTCCATTCTGAACAACAACCAATTGACTAACCATACTCCTTCCAGATGATTGCCAGAGAACGAGTGTGGGTTTGCCCTTTATATGTTCACATAGAATATAGCCTTCAACTCTCAGCTGTCTGATCATACCTGAATCCTAATTGGAAGAAACATTTAAGGGAGGAGGGCCTGGAGGAGAGGCCATCCCTCTCCCTCAATTTCACTAACGTGATTTTACCTTTGCATGAAACCAGAACCCTGAGGAAACTGTACTCGTGGCTCACCTTGTTCTTCCCCTTTAAGAATTATTTATATTGAATTGGGATTTGGCATGTTGTCATAGGCCTGTACTGAGGGATGCTTTAAGAGGCAGCTCTTTAAAATGAATTACTATATCAACATAAAGATATATTATCTACAAATTCACACAATGTTCTGTTTATGAGAACCTACGGGAGAAAATTTGCTCAAAACTCAGAACACAGGAAAAGCTGTGCTTTGCTTGGAAAACTTGTTTGGTCTTACTCATTAACTTCGTAAATGTTTTAAAGCATCACGCTTCTCTCTTTCCTTGGACTGCTGGGAGGCTTCTTTTATTCCACAAGCGTTTATGGGGTGCCCGTTCTATGCCAGGCACTGCTGGCTATGATGGGGGATGCAGCACAGGTGGAGGGTTTCTGTCCTCATGAAGCCTCCAGTTTGGTGGAGGCTACAGATATTCATTCATTACCCGGGTGAATGTGTAAACTGCGAACCGAAAAGTGCTGTGAAGGAAAGGAAGCTTCATAGCATGAGACACATAGCAGGAGGACCGGACTTAATTTGAAAAAGTGCCCTTCGGACCCAAGGATGAGTAGGAGTGACCTGAGGAGCGGGGGTGGGGCACTGGCATTCCTGACCAGAAGGGGGCAGCACCGTGCATTCTGGCAACTGGCAGAGGAATTCCAGGAGGGCTGCAGTGTAGGTACAGGTTGGGGAGGGATGGGGCAAGGCTTGAGAGGACACTGAGGTTTGGGCAGCCTTACCCAGGCTTTCGTTTCACCCTCTATCTCTTGTCTACGTTATTCTTTCATAATAAACATGTTTTTGTGGAACAAGGTGGGGAATAAATTAAAAGTTATTATTCCAATACTCGTACTGCATTACAAGCTGCCTCCATCAGACATTACATGAAAAATGATTTCTCACATGTATCACCTCCACCAAGCCTTGCTCACGTACGTGGGGTCTCACTCACAGACACAGGTGTACAGGCCCACTCTGGGTGAGCCCGTGGACTTGAGAACACAGATTGACTTTGCTCTGATGGCATTTGGAGGCTCACGTGATTCCTCCTTTGCAGCACATCAGGATCAAGAATTAGAGAGTTCTTCCTAGAAGATAGGTTTGTATACAATTTAGAAATAATAGCCCTGTCTTCCGGGCCCGTAAATTGTTACCATCAGTGGCCTGTTACAGACACACAGGAATAAACAGGCCAAGTGAATAAGACGGCAGTAGTTTATTAGAGTTCCTTTGTGATTATAAGCCTTCATTATGACAGCCGTGCCGAGGATTAGAATGCATTGGTGAAAGATTCCTAGAGGAAACCTCTGTGGTTTGGTGTTCTTGTCTTCTTCTCTCGCCCCTCTTCTCAGGACTGAGTTGAAATAAGGCCTTAATGGGAAGAAAACAAAGCATGTATCAAAGCTACTTGCCTTTCCTAGGTCAGGAAAGACCTGTTGCTGAGCCCTTACTTATTGTAGTAAAACACGTTTCATTTAACAGAGGGGGGAACCAGGCAAGAAAGAGGAAAAAGAATTGGAGATACAAGCTGAGAGTGGTTACAAATAGAGTAACTCACTCATTCTGTCTTAACCAGACTGAGCTCCTTCCCGAGCTTCTAAACACACCAGACACGTTGCTGCCACCGGACTTCGGCACTGGCCGCTCTCTCTGCCTGGAATGCCCTTCCTCCATATGACCAGATGTCTGACTTTTTCACCTCCTTCTAGTTTTTCATTGAATGTTACCTTCTCAGTGAGGCTCATCTTGACCATCCTGTTTAAAATTGATGGCTCCCTTGACCTCCGATTCCTTTTACCCTATTTCAGGGGTCGACAAACTCTGACCCCCCTGTTTTTGTCAATAAAGTTTTATTGGAACACACCAGATTCGTATTTTAATGTCTTAACTATGGCTGATTCTACCCTACAATGGCAGAGTGAGAAACAGTGTGGCCTGAAATGTGCGTGGCAAGTCTTCAATAACTTTGTTGAATGAATGAATGGATATAAAGTGTTCCACAAAGATTAGACAGTTAGTTATGATCATGATTATTATTTTAATACATCTACAACTTTTTGAAAGGGGAGGATATCCATTATACCAGCATATATTCTCAACCTAACATGCAGAAAATTGTGACCATCACAACTTTCTCACCTTCTGCAGGAAGCATGCGCCTATAGGTTTGTCTCTGAGCCTTATATACCTGCTTACCTCTGCTAGAACACCTACACTATCCCAAGATAAACACCAGAGGAAAAGGCTTTTATATAAAAGTAAACATCTTTTGCAGCTCTAAGATGTTGGCTTTTGTCAGGGAAGTACTATTTTCATGTTCAGACGGAGGAATGTCTATTTTTACACTACAGCCAGACAAGACTTAACCTTTGAGCCAAATGGGTAGGTGTATTTTCAAATTATGTCTTTATTTCACTAAAAGGAAGAGGGGAAGGAATAAGCTCACCTTCTGACCAAGGGAATAAAAGATTCAGACTTCCAGTTCCTTCAGCAATTGATACATTTTTTCCAAATGGGTTTACATTTCTTGATCACATCAACAAACACCAATTTATATAAAACAGTCTCTTTTCTATGCAAAATATCCACATTAGTCACTGCACAGGCGTTAGGATCCTACCTAACCAGAATTCTGAAATTTATTTTTTATTTCTGCTGACTTTTTAATCAGTTGTAGTTTTCAAAATTACATGCAGGGCTTCCCTGGTGGCGCAGTGGTTGAGAGTCCGCCTGCCGATGCAGGGGGCGCGGGTTCGTGCCCCGGTCCGGGAGGATCCCACGTGCCGCGGAGCGGCTGGGCCCGTGAGCCGCGGCCGCTGGGCCTGCGCGTCCGGAGCCTGCGCTCCGCGACGGGAGAGGCCACGGCGGTGAGAGGCCCGCGTACCGCAAAAAAAATGGATAAAAAAAAAATTACATGCCTATCTTCAGCCTCCTTTTTGTTTTTGATTGTTTTTTGAGGGTGAGAACGATCCAAGAATTATGTATGGCACAGTAGGGTCACCCTGTGACAACCCGTCTCCACTGGGCGGATTTTGCGTTTAGTAAAGTCTGGAGACATTTTTGATTGTCAGGACTAGGAAGGCGCTCCTGGCATCTGAGTGCTACTTCGCATTAGCCAGGGATGCTGCTATAAGCGTTCTATAATGCCCAGGATAGGACCCCCTACCCCTCAACATCCCAACAAAGAATTTTCCTGTCCAGAATGCTGGTAGTACTGAGGTCGAGAAACCCTTACCGATAATGTAGGTAGCATTTTCCTCTTTCTCTTCCAAGCCATTTGCTTTCTTGTTGCCTTGGCGAAGTCATCGTATGCAACCTAGGGTTAATAACAGGTGCCCATTTCCTCCTTCACTGGGAGGACATAATGACCACAGAGCAGCGTAAACCATTCAAGCACTAAAAATCCCTAAGTGCGAGAATGATTAGTATTGATTAAGAGAGAATTATATGTCTCCAGATTTTGTGGCTGTATTGCTTCAGGCCTGCTTTTTTTAAGTTTAAATAATTTAGGGGTGCTTAAAACCTCTATGTCAGCTGTCCCTTTGTGGGGTCACAGAGAGAAGGTCACAAGACAGAGTGCAGAAATCCACGTGAAAAATCCACAGCTGCCTTGTCTGCTCTTCTCAGTCTCTCCGTGGCTGTCCTGTTCCACAGCGTTTCTTCCCTCTCCGTCCTTTTCCCTGGCTTCCCTGTCTCCTTTCTCTTCCTGAAGGATGGCTTTGCTCCAACCTCTCATCCCTTCTCCCTGAATTCTCTGCTTATTTCATCAACTATCTTTTGTTACTCGAGCATTCTCTTGGGGTCTCACCCTTCACCCAAGAAGCTTGTTGGCACTTTTTCCTGAACAAATTTAGATGAATAAACTGTTCTTCGTCTTAACATGAATATTTCCCCTTGAATGTTTATTAATTTTACCCCATCTCGTCCTTCTTATTTAAGTAATGGATAAACAGCAATCAGCTTAAAAAATGTAAACCAAAGAATCACTTCACCTAAACGTTAACCTGGAGCTGAAAAGAGAACTTTGTGGCTTTAAACTAGGCTCCTAATGTCTAAGACACCTAAATCGTCAAATTGCTGTTTGAAGAAACTATGTTTGCTTGTTTTTTTAATTTTATAGGGGTCTTGGATTCACGGGGACATAGGGCGGGCATGGTAATAGAGACTGCTACCCAAATGTAGAACCCAATTGCTAAGCTTGAAGGGTTGGAACCTTCCAGCTTCAACATACAGAACATCTTCTCACAGGGTTATGCAAACTAAAATAATATATTTTAAGGTGAGCTTATGTGCATTTCTACTTAAGTTGTCAAAGATTTTTAAGGGGAGTTTAGTGATTAGGATCTAGCACAAGGCTCTTGCACTCAGCAAGCTGGAAACACTTTAGATGTAGAAGACTGAGTTGGGGAGGTCATTGGTCCTCCCATTATGTTATCTCTTAGGTTTGTATGTGTTTTCTTGAAAAAGGAGAAATAGTCTGTCTAGATCAATTACATTCAAGAGAAAATGTAATTTACTTCCCGTTTCACCCATTTCACATCCAAAGTCCTGGCATTGGTCTGCAAAGTCCAGAGGCTACGATGAGCCTGGTCGCGCTGACGTCACCCCCCACGGCTCTCCCTTCACCCACTCACTGCTCCAGGACACTGGCCTCCTTGCTGCGCCTCAAACCCTTCAGACTCACTCTGGCCCGGGGCCTTTGAACTTGTCCTTTCTTATGCCTGGAACGCTCTTTTCTATTTTATCCACTTGGCTCATTCTCTCACTACCTCAAATCCTTGCTGCAACTTCTCTTCCATGAGACCTCTTCTGACTGCTCTATTTAATATTGCAAACCACACCTTTGCTTTCACCCCGCGGCTCTCTTGATCCTTCTCTCCTTCTCCCCTGCTCAACTTCTGTCCATTTTTACACAATAGTAATGATCTTCTAACAAACTAAGTAATTTACTCATTTATGATGCAACGTGTTTATAGTCTGTCTGCCTCTGCTGGAATGTAAACTTCTCCAGGGCAGAGATTTTTGTCTGTTTTGCTCAGTAATGTATCTCAAGAGCCTAGAACAGTCCCCAGCTCACAGTAACCACTCCTTATATCTTTGATTAATAAAAGAATGAGTTGGTTAAACACAGCAGGGACAGCTGTAGTTAGGGCTGGAGCCCTCCTGAGGAATTTGTGATTGTCAAGAGGGCAGCTTGAAGACACCACAAAACAAGTACAGAAGGAAAACAGAGATGGGGGAAGCAGTGATACGTATCGCACTTCCTAAATTTTCCTAGGGTTGATCTTGCTGATGGGAATATGAGGTGCAGGAAAATGCTCGGACATAGACGCTGATGGGCAACTGTTTCCAGTGGATTTTAGGAATGTGTGTGTGACAGGGAGAGGAGAGAAAAGGGAAAACATTGCAATGGTGTGGCTGAGAAACTACACGCCACACACTTGATCTCTCATACCTTCCGCCTCTCTGCACTCAACCCTCCTATTCATACCTGCAGCATGCCATCTGGTTCTATTTTTATCATCAGACAAATATGACAAATTCAAGATATCTCTGGATATAACCTTAAATACCTCTCAGGGCCACAGTGAGACAAAACAACTTCATCGTTACCAGACACAAGACAAAGATGACTCATCAGACAAAACAAATCTAGTGTTACAAACCCACCTGTTCACCCTTGGGAAGCTGTTTGAACTTGACATCCCAGTTTGTTCTGACTGAATTAGAAAGCAGGATGGAAATGTTATTAGAAGATGATAAGGTCATATTAGTCTGTGCATTCTTCTCCAGGATGAGGATGCTGACAGGAAGCAGAGCTCTGAGCCTGAGCTCTGGATTAACTTGGAGGATAGGAATCAGACTGCCTGGGTTTAAATCTTTGCTTCATCATTTAAGAGCTGTATGACTTGAGGAAAGTTATTAATCTTTTTAATCCTCAGTTTTCCCATCTGTGAATAGTACCAAGAGATTATATGATGATAAAATGAGCTAATAAACATGTAAAGTATCGAGCATGGTGCCTTAATAAAGGGTATCTCTTAGGGACCTATAATATAGTCAACCAGCCTTCCTATATTAAAATTCTGGCTTTATTACTTACTTGCTATGCAACTTGGTACAAGATGCTTCACCTTATTTTGCTTCAGCTTCATTTTCAAGAGGCAAATTACTTACTGCACAGGACTCTTATAAGGATCCTACAGAATGGTATAAGCGAATAACTTAGGGAAGACCTGACGTATAACAAGTGTGCAATAAAAGGCATCTTCTATTACTCTTATTTAACACTACAATTACTACCATTACTGCCACCATTGCTTCTGTTGCTACTACTATATTACTAGACAAGGTGAGAAGTTTGGGAAAAAAACCCATAAACTTTACTCTTAAGCAGACTTCTGTTTACAGTTTTTAAAAGCAATTTCCTTCACCTTCCTATCCATATTCCTTTGCTTATCACTGAAGTGCAATCGCTTATCGATAGAAATGAGTGAGTGTTATCAAGGTATTAGAGGAAGAGGATGTACTTCAGATTCTTGACTAGAGAAGCAGTATTGAAATTCCTTGGGTTGTAATTTGAACAGCATCTTTGAGGGCAAAAGTTCCAGTTTTCCGGTTCATTTCATTTGTACTTGGACTTGGTGACGTACTGAAAATAATGGAAAGGATGGGGAGCTGGTTATAACTGAGGAATAGCTGGTCATTGCAGAAGAGATCATGAGCTGTCTACCAATATCTATTCTGTCCCTCTTTCTTGAAGATTAAAACTCCCGGGTCATAGCTGGGCACTCTGCTTTTCAGCTGGAGACTTTATTTCCCAGATCCACTTGTAGCTAGCTGTGCCCTTATGACTAAATTCTTGACAATAGAATGACAACGGAAGTGATGTGTGCCAGTTCTAGGTCACACCAGTAAAAGAAATGGGTGATGCACACTTCTTTTCCTCTCTTTCTTCTTACTAACTGGGATGTAGTCATGATGGAGGGTTCCAAAGCAGCCACTTTAGACCCGGAGATGGAAGGTTCATAATGAGGATGGCAGAGATGCCCTATAGACCTTGGACCATCCCTGGACTTTTACATGTGAAACAGCAATAAACCTCTATCTTGCATTAGCTACTAGACTTTGGGATCTCTTAGCCTATAACAAATACAGCCAAATTAACTCAATAAAAATGGAACTGTATTCAACCACAATCATAAAGGAAGACAATTTAAATCAGTTTGAATGTAATGAAGACATTTTTAGAAAGGAGATACATCAGCCTTTGAGGTAGATCAAATTAAATTTAAGAGATCACATTATATTTTGTGCTTTAAAACATTTTCCAAGTCTTTTTCTCATACTTCGTGCCATGATGAAGGCCTTGCTCTAGTGATCAGAAGTAACTTGCAGTTATATTTGGAATATTATCAATTACCAGAGCTCTTTGGGGTTTGTGTTTAGATACTATCTTGTATGGTTAGAATTCGAACAAGTACCAATGTGATTATCCACATAACCTATAGTTAGGGTTTTAACATCATCAGTCCATGGATAGAGTGATGTAGACACCAAAGTATAATAGACACTAAAATTTAGGATAAAAGATAACTATATTAAAATGCCAACAAAAGGTCAATACAATCATATCAGGAAATGACAAACTCAAGATTTGCATTGAATTATTTACTGTGAGCATGTACTGATTTTATATGTAAAACAGTCTTTAAAAAATTACATGCTAAGGTTGCGATTGATTATTTACAAGTTTAGAATTATCTTACAGTTTAGAGGTATTTACTCCACCATGGGAGTGAGTCCAAGCATCCTTAGGAAGTCAGCATTTTGAAATATAATAAATGAAAATTAGTACACTTCGGAATTAGCATGTTAATGGAAATGGAAAGAAACGGGTTTATGTTGCAGTGTTAAATCCAAAATAATAAAAGTGACCCCGCTGTAGAAAGCGGATTAAAATTGGACCTTTTTCTTTAGATTGTAATGGCCAAAGGATGATTTCATCTTATAGACTGGGATTGCGATTCACTAGGGAATATCTAAGGTGAAGGGAGCCTTCTATCAGGCTAGTATAGCTTTATAAAAATGCCTGTAGGAATATCCATGTCCTGTGCTTTCTTTCTTGCTCTGAGTTCTGGGATCTTATGTAGACCCACCATGCCAGAGGAAATGGGCAAAGTTTGCCTGATTTTGTTATTCCTGATATTCTAGCCTGCTGATAGGTCTCTTAGCAGATTATTTGGCATGGCTCAATGCCTATTTAGGTCAATGAAAAATATAAAGTTTCTAAATTTTTAGAGCTGGGACCAGATCATTGATCTCAGTAAAAGCCATCCATTGAGATTCGGTCTGAAATAGCTATCCTTGGTTTCATATCATTACATGTACTTTTATGCTAATTTTATGTTTGGGAAGCACTATTCTTTTTTTTTTTCTTAACATTCTTATTGGGGTATAATTGCTTTACAATGGTGTGTTTGTTTCTGCTTTATAACAAAGTGAATCAGCTATACGTATACATATATCCCGTATCCCCTCCCTCTTGCGTCTCCCTCCCTCCCACCCTCCCTATCCCACCCTTCTAGGTGGTCACAAAGCATCGAGCTGATCGTCCCTATGCGACTGGGAAGCACTACTCCTGATTATTTAAAAAGTTCTCAATTTTCAATTGGACGTACAAAGAAAGGAAAGGTTATATTGATCTAAAAATACAAGATTACTACACACCAATTAGCCTGGTGGAAAATACTGATAATATTAAATGCTGACAAGAGTGTAGAGAAACTGGATCTCATATATTGCTGGTGGAAATGCAAAAGGGGGCAACTACTCTGCAAAACAGTTTTGCAGTTTCTTAGAAAATTAAACATAAGCTTACCATACAACCTAGCAATTGCACTCTTGGGCATTTATCCTACAGAAATGAAAACTTACGTTCACACAAAAACGTGTACACAAATTTTTTAGCAACTTTGATTTTAACAGTCCTAATTGAAAACACCCAAAAGTCCCTCGAAAGGTAAATGGATAAAGAAACCGACGTAAATCCATCCAGTGGACTACTACTCTGAAATACAAAGGAATGAATTACTGATACACACATCAACCTGGACAGATCTCAAGGCATTATGCTAAGAGAAAAAAGTCAATCTCAAAAGGTTGCATACTATATGATTCCATGTATATCACATTCTTGAAACAGCAAAATGATAGGGATCAGGTCAGTAGAGAACAGATCAACGGTTGCTAGGGGTTCAGGAGGGATGGGGATAGAGGGAGGTTGTGACTACAAAGGGGTATCGCAGGGGAGTTTTGTGGTGATGGAATCCATACATGTGAACAAAATCTACGGAAGCATACAAAACAGTGGGTATATGTCAAATTTGAGTAAAGTCTGTAGTCTAGTTAACAGTATTCCTGGTTTTGATAATGCACCATGGTTATATAAGATGTTACTTTTGGGGGAAGCTGGGCGAAGGGTTCACAGGACCTCTCTGTACTATTTTAGCAACTTCTTGTGAGTCTATAATTATTTCAGAATAAAAATTTTAAAAATAAGGATTACATTAACTCATCAACTATGACAATTTATTATTTATTTATTTATTTTATTTTGTGGGGAATAAATGCAAGGAGGGGAGAACATGCTTCAATCAGAGCAGTTCTGCTTTTATCTGTTTATCCCTCTGGCAAGATTTCTTATGAAGAAAGAGTTTCCGGGATAAAGTTCAAAAACCACTTTTAAAAGGTTACAGGAATTTCTTGAGACGATAAAAATCAAATCATGTACAATAATTTAGTTTTTAATCAAGAAAAATAAGTGTGCTTTACTTTTTAAATTTTTTTCTTTTTTGGCTCCCCAACCAGGGATCGAACCTGTGCCCCCTGCAGTAGAAACAGAGTCCTAACCACTGGACCACCAGGGAATTCCCAGTAGCTGTGCTTTAGAAGGCAATCTGAATTATTATTTATCGTCATGAAGGGTTACAACTTCCAAGGGAAGTGATAACAAATAGCCTAGTGTTTTAGACATGGTATCAGAATTGGTTTGTTATGAAATTACAGACGCTGATGTTAACCATAGCTAATATACTGCTTGTTGCATTGCAGGGAAATAAAATGGTTGGTGGATTCTTCCTCGAAGTCATTTAAGACTAGCTGTTAGCTGGTAGAGCAGTGATTTTTCAGTCTGAGAGCCAGTTATGCAAGACAAGGCAGCTGCAAAACTACTTAGCTAAACCTAACACAGGGTTTGTTGCCAATATAAACTGCATTTCTAAACATTCCAGAAACCTTTGTTCACTTCCATGAAATTTTGCTCCCACTCACATATTCTGGACAGCAGAGCAGTTTGAGGTGGTCGTCAGCTGTCTCATGTAGAAATGTTTCTCACAGCATCTGTGGAGGCAACGTTTTCCTGGTAGGACCCGACCAGGTGCGGTTTGGACCTTTCACCCTCCATGCCCAACATATCTACCCAGAGCCCAATACGTCTTTTCTTCCGGTGACCGATGCCTGATTACTGCTGTGGTACTTGGGGCCTCTGAGTAATTGTAGAGTTGGCCTGTGGTTGTCTTCCAGGAAATGGCAAGCACCACTTGCCCCAGCGTGTCCTGGCAGAATTCAC
The DNA here is from genome assembly GCF_002837175.3 of Physeter macrocephalus. Taxonomy (NCBI): domain Eukaryota; kingdom Metazoa; phylum Chordata; class Mammalia; order Artiodactyla; family Physeteridae; genus Physeter; species Physeter macrocephalus. The sequence goes on from NC_041220.1 coordinate 8,535,824, forward strand.
TTGGGGACAACAGGAAACAATGCCATGTAAGGGCAACCGGCAGCAGCTGCTGCTTTTCTGTGGACAGCCGGAAGGTAGACCAGTGTGTCTCTTTCACCACCTCTACTTCCTCTTCCTAAATCGGTCGGAGGTTTATCAGTAAGAGACATGTGTGCATATACAGTGATCCTCAAAAGGACCTACATGAACTTTCACGCCAGAATTCGTATGCTTGCTTTTGACCTTCCTCTACTTACAGTGACTCTGAGACTGTTTTTGCAGCTAACTTTTTCAGCAATATTGTCTTAGGGCCAAGTCTCATGGAAAGGCTTTCAAAGAGTTTCTCTGTTTTCATCATTTATTTGAAAGAACAGTAGCTTTATTAACTTGTGGCCAAAAATGGTTTTAAAATACATAACTCAATTCCCAGAATTAAATTTATCAGCTGAAGAAATCCAACTCTTCTCTGAGCTGTTAAATTTGGATATGTAACGTGAAATTGGAGCAGGAAGAGAGGAAGCACGTTGTTTGATGGGGGAGAGGCTACTCAGACAGGTTCTTCTCAGGTATCCTCACCACCTATTGCTCTTGGCTACTTGTCCCGCTTTCCCACCACAAGAGGAATTTAATAGGGTGTTGCAATGAGAAGGTAGGCCATAGCTGGAAAAGCCTTGGAATGCCCTAGGGTATTATGTGGCTATTAAAAATAATAAATTAGAGCTACTCCAAATGATTTCCAGCAATTTCCACAATGTATTATTGAGTGAGGTAAACAAGATGGGATATGGAGCCCCAGCAATGGTGTCTCTTGCTTGCAGGCTGTGCGTTTGGCAGGGGCAATAGCTAAGTCACCTTAGTGAATGGGACTCCATGCTGGTCATATGCATAGCCTGGCTCCCCGACACAAAGCCGCTTCACTCGCTTGCACATTGTGCTGGCAGTGGATGGTGGGGCCAGAGAATGACTAATGTCACAGCTGGCCAGGGACTGGCTCAGTCATTGTGTCTACCTGGCTGTTCAGAGCCCCTTCCTTGTTGATGCTCTTGGGTGGGTGTTGTGAGTTATACAGCTCTTCAGAGTTCGTGGTTGTTCTCTCATGTCCAGAGATATGCCTGTTTCCTGGCCTTTCTTTTTCCTGAGGGTCTAGTCTTTCTCCTTTTAGGCCTTGTAGCGGGTTTAACAGTTTTTCTTGGAAATTCATGTCTGCCTAGAGCCTCCGAATGTGACCTATTTGGAAGTGGTATGTTTGTAGAGGTAACTAGTTAAAACTCTTGAGATGACATCAAGGTGGGCCCTAAGTCCAGTGACTGTTGTTCTCTTATAAGGAGAGGACACTGAGAGATACGAGGAGAAGAAGGCGAGGTCACGATACAGGCAGGGGTTGAAGTGATAAGTCTAAAGCCAAAGAATGCTGAGCATTGCCAGCAATCCTCAGAAGCGAGGAGAGAGGCTTGGGATGGTTTCTTCTTCAGAGCCTCCAAAAGAACCAACCCTCCTGATACCTTGATTTCAGGCTTCCGGCCACCTTGAACTATGAAGGACTGTTTTTAAGAGGCCACCCGATTTGTGGCAATTTGTATGGCAGCTCTAGGAAATTAGCAGAGTCCCTAACCAGCAGACCAAGCATTTGCCACTGACCATGAGTCCATGTATATTCTAACCTTGGGTTGCTTCTTTCTTCACACAAAGCGGATGATCAGGTACACGGCCTGAAGCACTACCCACTTGGGGGGACTTCCCTTTTCATTATCTTTCAAGGCTACCCCTTGAACATTTATGACAGCAGATTTCTCTCATAAAATAAATTCGACCTGGTAAGCGAAAATGTTCTGTGTATTGAAAGATATCTTTAAGAAAGTGAAAAAACTAAGTGGAGGCAAAATATTTGCAACACCTTCGCCAAGAATTGATAGTAAGAATATGCAAGGCACATTTACAACCTAATAAGAAGAACACAGTGAGATACAATTTTAAACCCAATCCATTAGTAGATTGAGTATGTCTAATATCATCAAATATTGGAGAGAATGTGGATTAATAGACTAGCTTATACTTTGCTGGTGGGAGTATAAATTGGTTCAGCTACTTTGGAAGATGATTTGGCATCATCTTTTAAAGTTAGAGACTCATATACTGTATGATGAAGAATTTTACTCGAAAGAAATTCTTCCACATACATTAGGAGACACACACAAGAGTGTTCATGGAAGCATTCCTGTTTGAAACAGCAAAAACTGAGGGAAAATCCACACACCCAGTAATAGGAGAACTGATAAATGGTGGTATAGTCAGACAATGAAATATTTTACTACAAAGAAAAATGAAGGTAAATGTATCCTAGAAATATAATTTGAGTAAAAAGTAAGCCCTCAACATTAGATAGAACCAAATACCCCCTCATTTTTTAAAAAAAAGTTACAAATGACTAAAACTACCCAAGGTACCTTAAAGAAATATTCATACTGTGTTAAGACTATCATTCGAAAAGGCTAAGGGAATAATAGAAGTGGCCGGATAGTGACTTCCAGTGGAGAGAGGCAGGGTGCAGGAGAGGGAGGAGAACTTAGGTATACGTTAAAAATGATGCATGCTCTCATTTCCATGCCGGGTGGTACATATACAGGTATTTATTGTTCAACAAGAAAATATGAAAGTAAAAATAAATAAATAAAGGCCATGCCTAGACCAAGGTTACACTGTGTCATGGACCAAGGATTATGATTAATCAAGTTTTAGGCACCTAGTGTGTTGGAAACACAACAGTCGGACTCTTAATCGTGCAGAAATGTTCCCGGTTGTATCAGTATTGAGAGCAAGAAGAGCCCTGGACCTGGGACAGGAGGAGAGACAAAATGGTGTCTGAAAGAGAAGGGGAAAGAAGCCCCAAGAAAGTCACAAACATGGCCTGAAGAGAAAGGCTTGTGAGAAATTCCCTGGGGGGATGGTCCAGGAGCTTGGAAAACGGAGATGATAAGGGGCCCATTTTAAGTTGTTTCCTGTTCTGAGATCTGGTGTAAGTAACCTCCATCAACTGAAGTCCACAATAAAGGTCTGCTACACAGATAAAATAAATGATAATAATAAACGTCTTCATCCATGACTCAGTTATTACACACACATTCATTGAGTTCCTACTGCATGGGGTACGGCACTAGGGATATAGCAGCAAACCAAGCAGGCCAAGTGTCTGTCCTCATGAAGTCACTATATGATTTTTCAGCTGATGATAAATGCTAGGGCAAAAATGAAGTAAAGGAGAGGGAGAGCCAGGTGTGGGGTGATTTGTATCAGTAGTGTTTGGGGTGAATGAGGGGAAAGCAAGTGCAGGATGGCTACGGTGGGGCGAGAACACAGGAAGGGAGACAGTGAGTTGGGGATGCAGAATTCGGCACAAACAGGAATTTGTGGCGACAGGCATCCAGGAGAACACAGTTCTCTCCACAACAAATCACAGGGACATCGGAGAAGCCTCTGTTTTTCCCATCATATGCAGAATGCGGATTGCATTGCTTAGTTTGTAGCTTAAGGGAAAAGTTCGTTCCAAAGACTGGAGAATTTGAGGCCACTGCCATTATACTTCCAACATTTCAACTCTTAAGTTGTTTACCCTCTTTTGTATGAGTGGTTCTTTACCTACAGGAAGAGTAGGGAGGATGGATATTTGTACTTTGAAAAGTTTTCCAAGTAATTCTGCCCCCCGATATCCCACTCCCCCAATCCTATCTCCCTCCATTGGCGAACATTTCTTAAATACAACAGTGATTCCTAATTGGGTTATCCTAGGGTATTTCAAGTAATCTCAGGTTATAACATTTTAACAAAGTAATAAGTAAAATTACTGATAACATTTTTAGTTATTATTTATTTATTTATTTATTTAATTTATTTTTGGCTGCGTCGGGTCTTAGCTGCGGCACGCGGGCTCTTTCGTTGCAGCACGCGAGCTCTTCATCATGGTGCTCAGGCTTCTCTCTAGTTGTGGCACGCGGGTTTTCTCTTCTCTAGTTGTGGCGCGCAGGCTCCAGGGCGTGTGGACTCTGTAGTTTACGGCACGCAGGCTCTCTAGTTGAGGCGCGTGAACTCAGTAGTTGTGACACGCGGGCTTAGTTGCCCCGCGGCATGTGGGATCTTAGTTCCCTGACCAGGGATCGAACCTGCGTCCCTTGCATTGGAAGGCGGATTCTTTACCACTGGCCCACCGGGGAAGTCCCTGATAACATATTTAATTAAAAAAAAACCTAGCAGAGCATTTGTTTAAAAATAGTAGTATTCTTAAGTGAAATGCCAGGGTCCTCAGTGCCTCAACTTGAGAATCATGGTGTCATTTTTTTGGCTACTCTTTAATAACGGCCCCCTTTTCCCTGGCATTGTTTAGTTCCAATGTATTGGAACTGAAACTGGGCAAAAGTTAGACGAATGTTGAATTAGCATAAAAGTCTCTTTTTTTGGTCTTTCCATGTGCGTGTTTAAAATAACTTATTAAATGCTTACTACATGTCAGGAACTGTTTCAAGCTCTCTGTATGTATTATTTCATTGAATTCACAAAATCCCCGTGAGTTATATTCATTACTACCCCTACTTACAAGTGGGAAACCAAGGCACAGGTTTACGCAGCCAGTAAGTACAGTGCTGGATTGTCACCGAGGCAGTCTGACTCTTGAGCCTGTGGCTTTAATTCATTTACGGTACTATCGTCAGTAAATACCAATGCAATTAATAGAATCATGTTCTAACATCACCCAACAGTAATGAAACTAGAACACAGAAAATGCTCCCTCTCACAGAAAATGCAGAAGTTCTTATTGACCCATCATTTTAAAGTTTCTTGTTAAAATTCTTCAAAAAACTTGCTACCTTGAATGTTCAAGGTTTTGCGAGTTCATGATTATCAGCTCGTGAATGCTGGAAGGAAAGATGACTCATTGCGGCCTAAACTAAAGGGCAGCAGGTTCTTAGTGAAAACAGTCCAGGGTGAGTTGGTGACTAATTCTAAATGCCACATAGAATATGTCCTTTTATTTTTAGGGGTTCCAGGAAACAAAGACATCCAGGTATAAGCGCAGTACAAACATCAGTGGGCTTTGCCAGACAGCATAACTTAAGCATTTTATTTTGAGTAGAAAGAACTCGGTCTTTGTGCCCTACAAATGTCACACTGTTTGCTTTCATACCATGTTCTTTCGTCTGCGGTTATTACTTCCTTCTCAAGTACACAGATAGAAACTTGCTTGTATGGAAAGAGACTTTTCCAAACTCCTATTTCCTTTCCCTACCACTTTCCATAGTAAAACAATAATTTTTTTTTTAATCTCAAGTTTCCTTTCCTCTTTCTACAGCTATTTTAGTATTTACAGGATTTGAACACGCGCACACACACATCACAATCACCACCTCTTGAAAAAAAGTTTTGGGAGCTTATAATTTCTCCATTCTGAATTTTTTCCCTCAAATCCTGTAATAAAGTTATCCTTAAGATATAAGCAAGAGCTGTCGGTGGGAATGTAAATTGATACAGCCACCATGGAGAACAGTATGGAGGTTCCTTAAAAAACTAAAAATAGAACTACCATACGACCCAGCAATCCCACTCCTGGGCATCTACCCTGAGAAAACCATAATTCAAAAAGAGTCATGTACCACAATGTTCATTGCAGCTCTATTTACAATAGCCAGGACACGGAAGCAACCTAAGTGTCCGTCGACAGATGAATGGATAAAGAAGATGTGGCACATATATACAATGGAATATTACTCAGCCATAAAAAGAAACAAAATTGAGTTATTTGTAGTGAGGTGGATGCACCTAGAGTCTGTCATACAGAGTGAAGTAAGACAGACAGAGAAAAGCAAATATCATATATTAACACATATATGTGGAACGTAGAAAAATGGTACAGACGAACCGGTTTGCAAGGCAGAAATAGAGACACAGATGTAGAGAACAAACGTATGGATACCAAGTGGGGAAAGCAGGGTCAGGGGTGGTAAAAAAGAAAAAGAAAAAGAAAAAGAAGCCATTTCCCATATGTTGAGAACATTCTGAAAAAACACTCTAAATTAATCCAATCAATCATGCTGAAATCAAGCTGTTAGAAAACGTTGAGAAAAAACAAAACAAAACAATGCTGATTGGGATTCACTCAATTGATTTCACAACCCATAATCAGCGATGGCTCACCCTTTGTAAAGCAAGTGCCAAATGTGGCACCCCTGGCATCACAGGAAGGTGGCTTTCAACCTGGGCTGAGCTACCTCTGGAACTTTTCAAAAGTACAAATTGCCAGGGTCTCACATGGGACCAAGTAAATGAGAACACTCAGGGAGTTGTGAGGAAAGTTTCTGAAGCTTTTCACTTGACAGGTTTAGGAGGCAGCTGGTTAGGGAGGGTGACAAGAACGGGTTCATTTGTCACTGAGAAGTGAGACAAGTGAAGGGAGGGGTGGATCCAGGTTTTGTGGAGACTGAAGCTTGTACAATTTTAGAGTACTTTTTAAGAAAAATAATATAAAATTAGGTAAGAAAATAACTTTTTTTGTAGAATGAGAAAATTAAGCACAACAAATAAATTTTTAAAAGCTGACAAATCTCACAAATATGGAAAAACTCATAAAATATTTTTATTAACTGCCTTGTGTGGCTCTTTAATACTTTCTATTTTATGTTTATTACATTCATACTCTTTGACGTATGTTTAGAGAGAATAGAATGACTATTTGGTCTTTGCTTTAGCATAGTTGACTGACATTTATTTTTTATTGACGATTATTGAGAAAAGTTTCTTCCAGCTTCACAACTTATTATTGGAAATGTCACATGAAAATTTCAGATTGCTGTCTATGTTAGTTTTCCAGGGCTGCCCTAACAAAACATCACAGACAGGGTGGTTTAAACAACAGAATTTATTTTCTCACAGTTCTGGAGGCTGGAAGTCCAAGATCAGGGTGTTCTCCTGAGGCCTCTCTCCTTGGCTTACAGATGGCTGCCTTCTTGCTGTGTCCTCACAAGGTGACTTCTTGGTCTTTGTTGTCTGTGTCCTAATGTCCTCTTTTTATTAGGACATTAGTCAGATTGGGTTAAGGCTCACCCCAATGACCCCATTTTAACTTAATTATCTATTTAAAGGCCCTATCTCCAAATACAGTCATATTTTGCAGTACTGGAGGTTAGGATTTCAACATATGAATCATATGAATTTTGATGGGACACAATTCAACCTATAACATTGTCAAATCTGGAAAAACATCTCTCATATTTCTTCCATTTATGAATGTAAAGATTTCAGTTCATTAAAAATTTCCCTGTGCAGTTGTTGATTGTAAATACTCTGAATTAGTGACACATTGATTAGTTTAGTGTCTGTGTCCTCATTATATTGATTTATTGCTATATCTTTGTAGATGTCAAATAAACAAAAAGAAAATCGAAACCATTTTCCAATAATTCACCTTTCCTTGTTATTTAGATTTTCAAACAATCTAAACACCTACTTGTTGCTTCTGTTTGAAATTTATCACTTTCTCTTAATAAACTGTGGATTTTAGTATGATTGGAAAAAGACTTTACAGTTCCCTTTTCAACATTAGATTAATTTCAACTTATTTCATCCTCATCTTTACTGCTTTTGTAAAGCAGAAAACTTTTAACCTTTTTAGTTATTTATTTTAAATTTAGTTACTTTAATTTTCTTAGTTATTTATTAGATACACTTAAGTTATAAAAGAAGCTATGCTTTATGCCAAGACCATATCAGGAGTTTGTAATTTCTCACTTAAAATGAAAAACTATTAAATTTCTTGCCAAATAGCAGTTGAACTTTGGTATACCATTTCCATAAAAAAAGAAAAAAATAATGCACGATGTTTTCATAATTGTGTATACTGCTTCACTGAGTATATAATCTTGACAGGAGAGAACTTCCGCTTTGACAAAGTGTAGATGAGAACTGAATCCTCCACTGCCATTTTGCATGTCTGGTGTTGGAAGCATTTTTGCAGACTAACTTCTGTCTCCATGGATTTCAAACTTTGTTTCTCATTGACAGCACACATGCTTCTGGGGCTGATTGCAATATGAGAGGTTCATTTCTTGAACTGGCTGTATCCTTGCAACTTCACGACGCTAGGTGAGTTGGCACAGTGTGCGGTAGGAATATTCCAGGAAGCTGTCTCTACACTGAGAGAGCAAGCAGTAACTTCACTATACACGGAAATGACTGTGAGTCATGTAAATATATCCCACTCAACTCAAACTGAAGGTCTCCCCATTTCACCTTTCACTTTAACTAGACTCCAGAAGTGCCTGTGGCCACACCAGTGAACCTAAGAGGAAGTCAGAGAGGAAAGAGACAGAGGTCTTCACTAATTGTGGTTAAAATATATTACTTTTGTAGATTTCAAAATCATATGACATGTGAATATATTTCTGGGGCCCCTTCCAGGGTTCTGGAAGGCGGTGTACAAGTGAGGGCACTGAACCTTCAGTGTCACTGTATTCATGGAAATCTGACCCTGGTTGAAGCATCCAAGAGCTCTACTGTCCCTATGCCGTAAATGTCATTTAAGATTTCCACCTAGTAGGGTGGTTCCCCAGTGCTTGTCTTCAAGTTAGTGCTGGTCCATGACAAAGGTGTCAATAATATAAAATGAAATGAAAACGAGAAAGACAATGTGATATATGCATACCGTATATCGTTGTCAACTGTTCTCTCTTGAGAAAGATGATCACTTTTAAATGTAATCTTTCCTATTAATTTGGTGTTAAAATATCCTTCCTTATTTGAAATATTGGTGACAATAGAGAGTAAAATATAAGTTTGCAACCTTATGTCAGGCCCTCTACCTTCTGGCTCTGCTATTATAGATACCTTCACTTTCAGCATGTATGGGCAGGAGGACAGAGAAAATGGAAGACCGCGTGGAACAATTATGCCCAAGTTAGAAGTGCATTTGTCTCTTCTGCCCACATTCTTTTGACAAGAGCTCAGTCCCATGGTTCAACCTCAGATACCTGAACAGCTGGTAAATATGTGCCCAGGAAGAGAATGCATCCATGAACCCTAGGATTTCCTCTACCCCCCATCTTACCTTGGATTCTGATAAAGTTTTCAACAGTAGGAGAGGATATAATGATGTTTTTAGGCCTCTAGTCCAAATACTTCATTAACCTTTACCACATAAGATGACAACCTGAACACCCTGTTATTAGTTTTCTTTTATTTTTTTTATAAATTTATTTATTTATTTTTGGCTGCATTAGGTCTTCATCTCTGCACGCGGGCTTTTCTCTAGTTGCAGCGAGCGGGGGCTACTCTTCGTTGCAGTGCACGGGCTTCTCATTGCAGTGGCTTCTCTTGTTGTGGAGCAGGGGCTCTAGGCACACGGGCTTCAGTAGCCGTGGCACACGGGCTCGGTAGTTGTGGCTTGCGGGCTCTAGAGCGCAGGCTCAGTAGCTGTGGCGCGCGGGCTTAGTTGCTCCACTGCATGTGGAATCTTCCCGGACCAGGGCTCAAACCCATGTCCCCTGCATTGGCAGGTGGATTCTTAACCACTGTACCACAAGGGAAGTCCTATTTTCCTACCTCTGTAGAGCAAATTATTACAAATTTGGTGACTTACAACAATGCCAAATTATTATCTCACAGTTCTGTAGGTGTGGCTGGATTCTTACAAACCAAAATCAAGATGTGGGCACGTATGCATGTTTTTCTGGAGACTCTGGGGAAAAATTCACTTCCAAGCTCATTCAGGTTATTGGCAGAATTCAGTTCATTGCAGCTGTAAGCTTCTGGTTCCCATTTTCTTGACTTGTAGCTTCCTCCATCTTCAAGCCAGCAATGCTGCATCGAACGCTTCGAATCTCGCTGCTTTCCTCTTCTGCTTTTAAGGGCTCAGCTGGTTACCTTGGGCCCACCCAAGTCATCCAAGATAACTTCCTTATTTTAAGGTCAGCTGATTCATAACCTTAATTACACCTGCAAAGTCCCTTTTGCCATGGAAGGTAACATATTCATGCATGTAATACCAGGGGGCCAAGGTCTAGGGGCCAATATTTTGCCTACTATCAATATTATCAATAATATCAATATTTTGCCTGCCACACTAGGAGTGTCCCACAGGGATAGTCTTCCTTCTCATTTTATGTATTTTCCAAATACACTAGGTCCAAAGAGACCTCCAGCACCTTGCCAGCTGAGCAGCCTGAGGTGCCAAATGTCACCAGATTTTCTCTTCTGTCCAATTACGGGTGCCCCACTGGCCGGGTAGGTGGACAGGGAACTGGAGAGGTAGGGAGCCACTATAAATGCTGGTGAGGCACTACTGTGCTTGATTCTTCCCTATTTTAAACAGCAAGCACATTTTGCTACGGAGCTGATACACTTTCAGTTCCACTCTCACCCTTATCCTAACTTATGGGACTCTGAAATTAAATAAAAGAAAACATCTAAAAATAAAAATTCTGCTGCTAATTTTAGAAAAGGCTATTTTAGGAATTCTTTTTTTTTAAACACTCATGTTCCATATGCCTTCAGACTCCAGGAACTTGCAAACCTCACAGTCTAAGGTACTAAGTACCATTGGTCCCTCTCCTCAGCCCAGGTTTACAAGGTACACATTTCTGGCACACAATGAACAAGCTGATGAACAAGTTTACAGAGCTCTCAGGCAAGAATCATGTGTTACATGGCTTCTTTGTAAGTCACAAGGCGCTCTCCAAGTTGCTACGAACATGTTAGCAATTCACGGAATTGTTGTCGAGCGAAAGGATGAATAGATTAATGAATGAATGACTAAAACTTGATAAATTGTAGTTCAACCATTACAACGTTTTAAGCAAATAAAAGAGAAAAAGACATCATGTAATGAGGCCAGTGTGCCTACGAAAAGCTATCAATGTCAGCAGAAACAGCAGGTTCATATTGTGTATTTTAACAGTGGTTTCACTTGCTATATCTAAATTTCAGAATGACTTGTAAAAGGGTCTTTTTTGGGTTCTATGCCACGAGTTTATATGTTTTAAGATGGCATCATACAAACTGCTTCCCATAAAAATAGTATTTTCATAGAAAAACATTTTTTTCATAGACAATTATAATTTTTGCATTGTCTTTCAAAACTAGACACACCATTTGACTCAAAGGTGGGAATCGATGTCAAGAGGTAAACACACAAAACTAACTCTAGCCTAACCTGCCTGTTCCTTTCTGTGGCAGGGAGTAAGTGTCTCTGCACTACTGATCACTTCAGTAGAAAAACATTTGTTAAAATAATGTGTGTGGCAATATAACCCTCTGAGTTTGTTTGGCTTTTTTTTTTTTTCGCTTTTCACTGGTCATAAGATTCTATCAATACAATGAAAACACTTACTTTTAAAAATTTAAATAAATTATTGTGAAATAATTCCAAACTTATAGGAGAGTTGCCAGAATAGATCAAAGAACTGCTATATCCCTTTCACCCAGATTCCTCAAGTGTTAATATTTCACTGCATTTGCTGCAGCACCCAGAGTCCGTTATCATTAACTGTTTCTGAAATCTTCGGAGAGTAAATTGCAAAAATGATGTCCCATCACCCCCAGATACTCCAGTGTGTATTTCATAAAGGTAATGACACATATAAAAACAACCCACAACTCTCCGAATAAACTGTCAACATTGGTACAACACAACTGTTTAATCCAAAGACCCCATTCAAATTTTGCCAAATCTCTCTCTCTCTCTCTGTTTTTTTGATTCAGGATCCTATCCAGGAAAATGAGTTGTATTTTGCTGTCTTCTCTGTATAGACACTTTCAGTGTGGAACAGTTCCCACTTTTTATCTTTCTTTCATGTACTTGACAGCTTTAATGAGTAGGAGCCTTAGATTCCCGTAGGATGATCTTCAGCTGGGTCCGTGTGATGTGTTCCCGTGACCAGACTCGGGCCATGAGTTGTCGGCAGCGGTGCCCTGAAATGACGCAGTACCTTTCTCAGTGCTTCATATCAGGGACACACAATATTCACCCGTCCTACCACTGATGGTATTAACCTTGACCACTTGGCATTTTGCTGCCTACCAGATTTTTCCACCTTAAAGTCACCATCTTCCCCTTCGCAATTAGTTAATATTTGGGTATATATCAGGGGAGTTATTTTGATAATGTGCCAATATCCTGTACCTCATTCAGTCTCTGCCCACCAGTTTCAGCATCCACCGATAATTTCTGTCTCAATCAACCTTTTCTGTGATGGTTGCAAAATGGCTATTCTCTGTTTTCTACATTTAATCGTTGACATTTTGCAGGAAAAAAATGTTCTCTTCTACTCCATTTATTTACTTATTCTTTTATTTATATCTGTATGGACTCATGGATTCCTACTTTATTGTGGGTTGTAATCTGTTACTACCATTATTTATTTTGATGCTCAAACTGTCCCCATTTTGGCCAGTGGGAGCCCCTTCAAGCTGGCTCCTATACCCTTTTGATATGTCCCCACCATTCTTTTTTTTTTTTTTTTTTTTTTTTTTGTGGTACGCGGGCCTCTCACTGTTG
>NC_041220.1:8548495-8570516 GCF_002837175.3 Physeter macrocephalus
GGCCATGGCTCACGGGCCCAGCCGCTCCGCGGCACGTGGGATCCTCCCGGACCGGGGCACAAACCCGTGTCCCCTGCATCGGCAGGTGGACTCTCAACCACTGCGCCACCAGGGAAGCCCTAGGCTTTCTTAATAGAATTAGGATTTATAAGCATGCATATAAATACACACATATATAACATCTGTAACTATTTCTATCTGTATATATATATATGTATATATATATATGTTATAAAACAATGAATTCACATTGTTACCTCGGATTCTAATTCAATATCTCAAAGTTCTTTCTAGGCTTCGCCCTTTCCATGTTAAATACCTTTTCTGGCAGTAAGAAACTTGGATCTCATTTTCCCCAATTTATTTATTCATTTGCTCAAAATAACCAATTCCCACTATAATAATCATTTCCTCTACTGCCTCCTCAGTCACCCTACCCCCTATTGTCTTGGAAGAATCAACATTGTGAAAATGACTATACGACCCAAAGCAATCTACAAATTCAATGCAATCTCTATCAAACTACCAGTGGCATTTTTCACAGAACTAGAAGAAAAAAGTTCACAATTTGTATGGAAACACAAAAGACCCCGAATAGCCAAAGCAGTACTGAGAAAGAAAAATGGAGCTGGAGGAATCAGGCTCCCTGATTTCAGACTATACTACAAAGCTACAGTAATCAAGACACTATGGTACTGGCACAGGAACAGAAATATAGATCAATGGAACAGGATAGAAAGTCCAGGGATATATCCACGCACATATGGTCACCTTATCTTGGATAAAGGAGGCAAGAATATACAGTGGAGAAAAGACAGCCTCTTCAATAAGTGGTGCTGGGAAAACTGGACAGCTGCATGTAAAAGAATGAAATGAGAACATTCCCTAACACCATACACAAAAATTAACTCAAAATGGATTAAAGACCTAAATGTAAGGCCATACACCATCAAACTCTTAGAGGAAAACATAGGCAGAACACTCTATGACATAAATCACAGCAAGATCCTTTTTGACCTACCTCCTAGAGAAATGGAAATAAAAGAAAAATAAACAAATGGGACCTAATGAAACTTAAAAGCTTTTGCACAGCAAAGGAAACTATAAACAAGATGAAAAGACAAACCATAAATAAGACCAAAAGACAACCCTCAGAATGGGAAAAAAATATTTGCAAATGAAGCAACTGACAAAGGATTCATGTCCAAATTTTACAAGGAGCTCATGCAGCTCAATATAAAAAAAAACAAACAACCCAATCCAAAATTGGGCAGAACACCCAAATAGACATTTCTCCAAAGAAGATATACAGATTGCCAACAAACACATGAAAGAATGCTCAACATCATTAGTCATTAGAGAAATGCAAATCAAAACTACAATGAGATATCATCTCACACTGGTCAGAATGGCCATCATCAAAAAATCCGCAAACAATAAATGCTGGAGAGGGTGTGGAGAAAAGGGAACCCTCTTGCACTGTTAGTGGGAATGTAAATTGATACAGCCACTATGGAGAACAGTACGGACATTCCTTAAAAAACTAAAAATAGAACTACCATACGACCCAGCAATCCCAGTACTGGGCATATACCCTGAGAAAACCACAATTCAAAAGGAGCCATGTACCAAAATATTCATTGCAGCTCTATTTACAATAGCCAGGACATGGAAGCAACTGAAGTGTCTATCTACAGATGAATGGATAAAGACTATGTGGCACATATATACAATGGAATATTACTCAGCCATAAAAAGGAATGAAACTGAGTTATTTGTAGTGAGGTGGATGCACCTAGAGACTGTCATACAGAGTGAAGTAAGTCAGAAAGAGAAAAACAAATACCATATGCTAACACATATATATGGAATCTAAAAAAAAAAAATGGTCATGAAGAACCTAGGGCCAGATGGGAATAAAGATGCAGACCTCCTAGAGAATGGACTTGAGGATACGGGGAGGGGGAAAGTTTAGCTGGGACAAAGTGAGAGAGTGGCATGGACATATATACACTACCAAATGTAAAATAGATAGTTAGTGGGAAGCAGCTGCATAGCACAGGGAGATCAGCTCAGTGCTTTGTGACCACCTAGAGGGGTGGGATAGGGAGGGTGGGAGGGAGACGCAAGAGGGAAGAGATATGGGAACATATGTATATGTGTAACTGATTCACTTTGTTATAAAGCAGAAACTAACACACCATTGTAAAGCAATTATACTCCAATAAAGATGTTAAAAACACAAAAAGAAAGTGCATACTCTTCCATCAGGATAATGCAAGACCGCATGTTTCTTTGATAACCAGGCAAAAACTGTTACTGTTACTGTTACTTGTCTGGGAAGTTCTGATTCATCCACCGTATTCACCAGACATTGCACCTTCGGATTTCCATTTATTTCGGTCTTTACAAAATTCTCTTAATGGAAAAAATTTCCATTCCCTGGAAGGATATAAAAGGCACCTGGAACAGTTCTTTCCTCAAAAAGATAAAAAGTTTGGGGAAGATGGAATTATGAAGTTGCCTGGAAAATGGCAGAAGGTAGTGGAACAAAAGGGTGACTACCTTGTTCAATAAAGTTCTTGGTGAGAATGAAAAATGTATCTTTTATTTTTACTTAAAAACCGAAGGCACTTTTTGGCGAACCCAATAAATGACACACCTACAGTTCTTTTCTGTTTACAAAGTATTTTCAAAAACATAATCTTGTTTGATTCTTATGGTAACCCTGTGAAGTAGGCATAAAAGGCATTGTAATTATTCGCTCCACCTCACCTCTGAGAATGAGAGGACTGAGGTTCAGAAAAGTTAAATGGTTTACTAAAGTCTACAAAGCTAAGAAAGTGGTATCATCATCATTGTCATAGCTGCTAACATTTGTCTCATACTTATTGCATGCCAGGCACTGCTTTATATGGATAGCTCTTTTCCCTTAAGATAGCATTTTGCTGAGACAAAAATAACCAAAGGTGTGTTTCATTTTCACTGTATAAAACTGCCATTCTTAACAGTAAATCTCAGACACTCAAAAGCAGCTCTTCAGTCTGTTTGATGTGAGAGAGCCCAATATCAGATTTACGTTTCCTGAAAGCAACGGTTCCTATAATCTCTTACCTCATAGTTAAGCCTACTTTAAAAAGACTTTTGAGAAAAAAATTTATTTAAATTGGTTGTTCTGTCCAAATTCTTTCATTCGTCTTTCCGTCGAGTTGGTGAATCTCATGATATCGTGCAGAATTTGTGGACAAAAATGTAACAAATACATGTTCCCATTTAAGGTTGCCTTTGTCCCTTAACATAAAGCAGTAATTCAGGCGGTAACATGAAAATAGTTCAATTATGCGAAGAGGCCCAAAGAAAAACTTTACGGTTGATTTTTTGAAGGCTTGCTCTCTCTGCTGTGAGTAGGTTATCCACATAAAAATACATTGGAACTACTCATATAATTTCAGGATGAAGAGATAACTTTATACTCTTTCTTTGCATCTTGGTACGTTAAAACATTATAATATATAAAAACAGAGATGTTTTACTTCACTAAGCACCAGCTCGAAATGTTTAATTTAAACATCTTACTCACTTATTGCGGAAGTCAGCACATTTGTAGCAATCATGTCACCGCTCTCTCAATCCTGGGTGGACATTGCTAATTGTGAGAAACATTTGCTTCCTCTAAATCAGGACTCAAAGCAGCCTCCAAGCTTGTACTCTAGCCATTACTCATCAACCCCAGTTGGCACCTACAAAGAAACCTAAATCTGAATAAGATCAGCTATTGTATCAAAGTCCATATCCTGGTTGAGATACTGTATTACAGTTTTGTAGGATATTACCTCTGGGGAAAACTGGGTAAAGGGTACTCCATAGCTATTTTTCCCGACACCAACCAATTCTCCTACACCAGCTGCTTGTCCTGCAATTCAATTCAATTCTGACACTATTATCTGAGGCTAGCATCAGATCCCGCAAATTAAGGGCTCAGTTTCATAAGTTCACCCCACTACAGAAGCCAGTCACCAGTCCCAGGCCTCCCATAACTTCTGGCTGAACAGCTGTAAGTCAGGGGTTCCCACGACCCTCTCCTCAGGTTTGATTATGTGTTAGAACTGCTCACAGAACTTAGGAAGGCACCATACTTACTGGTGTATTATAAAGGATAGAACTCAGATGCAGCCAGATAGAAGAAATGCATAAGGCAAGGTGTGGGAAAGGGGTGAAGGGAGCTTCCATGCCCTTCCTGGGTGTACCACGCTCCCAGTACCTCGATTTTTCACTAACTTCTGTGAACCCTGTGATTCAGTGGTATTTTTGGAGTTTCCATTATGTAGGAATGATTAAGTCATTAGCCATTGGTGATTAACTCAATCTCAGCCCCTCTCCCCTCCCTTGAGGGCAGGGGGCACGGCTGAAATTTGCAGCGCTCTAATCATGCCTTTGTCTTTCTTGTGACCAGCATCCACTCTGAAGCTATCCAGGAGGCCCCAGCCCCCAGCTATCTCATCAGCATACGAAACACACACAACTCCCTGGGAAGGTCCACAGGCGTTAGAAGCTGTGTGCCAGAAATCGGGGACAAAGTCCAGGTATTATTTCTCACTATCGCAGACTCACGAGATTTCTGTTTTATTTCTGACAACTGCATATGAATCAACAGTTACCTCAAAACAAAAATATGAATTTAAAAAATCTATTTGTCACTTGAGATTTGCAATAATTTCAAAGAGAATCTCTCTACTGTGATAATAGAATGACCATTTTAATTAAATCAGACAGTTGCAGAGCAGGCAAGGCACTAGTTTGTCTAGTTCAGCTCTTTCACTTCAGAAGGAAGAAACGGAGGCCAAGGGAAATTAAATGACTGTTGCTGCGGTGCCAGAATCTGTTTATATACATAATATCTTAAGTGGAAAGAAGAAGGAACCTGACATTCATTAGGTGATTATTTTGTGGCAGACACTGTGCTGAAGAAGTTTATATACATGATCCCATTTTACTTCCCAAGAATTCTTGTAGGTATTATTTCCATTTTACAACTGAGGAAACTGAAGCTTGTCATAAGTCATAAAATTAGCAAGGGATGGGGCCTGGATTCAAACTCCTTGTGAATCTAGAGCAGTCAGTTTTCTGCTACACATTTTAAAACTTTCCCTACTATAAGCCATTATAAAAAATAAATATTACGTTGTAACCCAAATACACATACAAACTGAATCCTTTTTTTTCAAATACCCTTACTATGTATGTTGCTCTGTTCTATTCTTTCATGAAAAATACACTAAAGTTGATTTTATGATCCATTAATGGGGGTTGCGACCTACAGTTTGAAAAACACACAGCATGCTATTTTCCCTTTCTTGTGACCATTCCATTAATATTGTGGAAGAATCTTTCTTTTCCATGCTAACCAGCAGTCCTCTTTTTAGCTTTGCTCAGACCTTAAGAACCAAAATTAAAGGGGAAGTTGTCTTAGTTAGTCTTTGCTCATTTAAATTTATAATAGCTCATGCAAAACATCACAGCATAATTCTTCCTGTGGCTTTAGGCATTTTACCACCCACATCCCGTACTTCTCTCTCTCTCTCTCTCTCTCTCTCTCTCTCTCTCTGTGTGTGTGTGTCTCTCTCTCTTTCTTCCTGGCTCCATCCCTGTGAGGGAGCAGATAGACCCATTCAAACTGAACCCTGTCATTTTCTGAACTGATAGGTGGTTTGTTGTTTGAGGAGACGCCAAGGCTATGTCTATAAGAGGCAAATGTAGGCAAGTTATCCACTGATTTACATTTGGCTTAAAACCTTCTCTGAGTGGGTGTGTTGGGGGTAGTGGTGGTGGAGTCGGCCTACGTGTCGTTTACCCTGGCACTTCCTCCACAGGGCAGGGTGTGCTTGGGTGACCTGGCGTTCCTGGCTCATTTCCTGGTGGACGCCATATGTACCTCCTGGAGACACCTATACGACCCATTTACAACCCTTCCTTGGGTAATGCTATATCAAGGCCTTCAATTTCCTGGCCCATGTGGGATTACTCTGAGAGCCCAGAAAGGCCATAGGTCTGTCAGTGGTTGTGTTAGAGTTTGATAACTGCTGGAACTAATTCAGCCTCCTGGGTGTCAGGGACTGAGTTAAACACGTCACACACATATCTTGTTGAATCCTCAGAGCAGTCCTGTGATGAGGATATTATTACATCATTTCATATTAGCAAAAAGGCTAGGTAGGTAGGTGGCTTTCGCTCAGTAAGCACTTAAAGGGAGGGCAGGGAAGGGTTGAATTAGAAAATGATGAGATTTATACCCCCCCCCCCACACACACACATCAAAAATAAAGTTTTGAGGAGATTTGGTGTCCAAGTTAAGCCTGTCCTGCTTTCTTCCTTTTCTGGCCTCGATCATCTGGGCTCTGTCATCATCTGTTTCAGCCAGCATGATGGCAATTTAAATCCTAGAATCTGCTATGCTTGGCTCTTCTCGCTTAGAAGATTGAAATTGGCTCTTAGATCTGAGCTTACTTTTCAGTCACAGGCAGACTCAACTTTCAGGTGGAAGATAGTTCCGTTTTCCTGTTGGCAGTGGTTCTCAAATACCAGGTGCACACGGGAATAAACTAAGAAACATCTTAAAATGCAGATTTCTGAGCTCCGCTTAGTTAGATTTTGATTCAATAGGTCAGAGGTGGCTCCTTGAAATCTGGATTTTAAACAAATTTAGATTTAACAGTCTGAATCAAGGTGATTCAGATTCAAGTGACCTAGGAGCCACATTATGAAAAATGTTAATTCGAGGTCTTACGAGATGTACACAGGAGTATTCCACGCTGTGGGCTTGCTTCCTTGTTAGTCCCATCTTTAAAATTGTCTTAGGGAGGACCTCAAATATTTTGCTAAAGACAATAACTATAATATACATATAATATTTATTAATATTATATTTATTCATAACAACCATGGATAGAGAGTTAAACAGTGCTTCCAAGCTACCTAGAAGTGTTCTCAGCCATATCTAATCAACCAGGGTACAGGTCCCTGCAGAAACGTGAAGTTCTCCAGCATGAAGGCTGGAGAATCTTCTCTGTGTGTGCGGAGATTATTCCTGCTCTTTCGTATCCACGTGTTCCTCCACATTTCCCAGTTTCCCTTGGAGTTGGTTTGGCCCTGTGACTGGGTCCTGGCCAGTGGAATGTGGACAAAAGTAAAGAACCATTTCCGGGCCTGGTTCCTAAAATACCCAGCATAGCCTTTCACTCTCTTTTTCTTTCCTTCCCCAACTTCAGATAGGTAATGCCAGGGTGAGATTGAAGCTGCAAGATGATAGAAAAATAAGATGGAAACAGCCTGGGCTGCTGGGTCATTGTCTACAGGAGAGCTACTTTGAATTGTGACACAAGCAACAATAAGCATCTATTGTACTAAGCCCCCAAATTTGGGGCTTATTTATTTTAGCAGCACAGTCTATCCTCTCCTAACACTGCTATGTTATTAACAACTGATTAGTAGTCATGATGGAAATAGTTCCTTTACTATGGCAGAACAGACTAATCTGAACTGAATTCCTCATTGTACCAATAACCTAGCAGAACAAAGCCTGGGCAATCTTACCATTGCCCCTTCAAACCAATAGCCCACAGAGAGCTATTCCAATCAAATATTTGCTGAAAAGTATAAAAGTTAGTCCCGTTTAGCACGCAAGGAATAGCTACCCACTTTTTCTCTTTCTTTTTTTTTTTTTTTTTTTTGGTAGGTAAGAAGTGGATTTATTTAGAGAGAAACACACTCCACAGACAGAGTGTGGGCCATCTCAGCAGGTGAGAAAGGCACCAGGGTATGGGGTTGTCAGTTTTTATAGGGGTGGGTAATTTCGTAGGCTAATGAGGGGGAGGAGTATTCCAGCTACTTTAGGGAAGGGGCGGGGATTTCCAGGAACTGGGCCACCGCCCAGTTTTTGATCCTTACGGTCAGTTTCGGAACTGTCATGGCACCTGTGGGTGTGACATTTAGCTTGCTGATGTGTTACAGTGAGGTATACTGAGGCTCAAGGTCAAGTGGCAGTCGACTTGTCCGCCATCTTGGACCCATTTTGTTCTAACCAGTTTATGTCTTGTCCTTGGGCTATGTCATTCTTTCAAAGGTTGTGCCCTACCCCCTTCCCTCCTGTTTCATGTCCCCCTCAGAGATTTTACTCCCATATTCTTATGGGAAGCAAAAGGGCAATGGTCCGTCTTCTGTAACTGCTTCAAGGCTGAGTAGGGACATCAGCCCTGCCTGTCAGGGAGTAAAAATCTCTGGATGCCTGGCCTAGGGGCCCCAAGGGCAGGACAGCTTCTTGTTTTGAGTTGTTATGGGTGGAATCCTTGCATAGCCAGCATCTTGATGTGGAACTGGTTGTAACTGCTTCCGTAGCCTTTCTATGAATCTCCTTGATGACGAAGTGCTTTTTGTGAGAGCATAGAGTACAAGAATAACTATAAATGACAAAAGACTTAAAAGGCAGAGTTAAACATCTGATTACAGTGTAATCAATAAACAAACTTGGTTACAAGTTTCTGGCCCTATGCCTCAAACTTGATCACAAACCAACATTTTCTTTACTGCTTCATCCATAGAAAATTATGAACTCCCTCAAATCTCAGAAAGAAATGGTGTCCATGAATTAAATGGTTCTCACATTCAACAGCTGCTACATAATCTATGGCAAAATAGAAACTAACATGGCATCTAAAAAGAGGAAAAATAATGAAAACCTAAGAAGTTACTGCTGCCACATCATCAAATTTCTTAAGAATGCGATCACGAAACTTGGCCCATTATCTTTCCCATAAATTTTGAATATTGACTTTATTTACTAAGCTGAGAAACACAGTTTTTCTTTCTGTGTGTGCTGGAGCAGTGTTTTCCAGATGCCCGTCATGACCTCTCAGTGGGTTATAAATCAATTCGGGGAGTTGAAACAAGTATCAGCAACATCATAAAAGAAACGTAAGACAGATTATCAAAGTGTGTCACAAATAGTAAGGGTAAGTATTATATTTTATGAAAATTGTTTCTGATTAAGCGCACACACACAATTCTTGTTCTCAAGGTAGTTATGCTTTATGTAGTTGCCTTGAGCAGTGAATTAGCAAATACTGAACCATTGCTCCCTGAAGACATGCAGGGTTAGGTTCCTGCAAATCTCTGGTCACAGCATTTTCATCCACTGATCAATACATAACCTTGTTTTATGTGTGTTTCTGTTTAAAGACACCTCATTAATAAACACGTTTTATTTATTCATTGACATTAAACTCACGGCCAACAGCACTATAACTTATGCCTTAACAAAGCTCATCTAACATGTATTTTCTCCATATGACACATCACAGCCTTTCTTGCACTCTGGAACACTAGATAGCACTTCAGCACTATGCTTGGGAGCCATTTTAAGCAATGAAATCACCAACAAAAAGCACAAAATACAAAAATGTGGCACTAAATAGACCAAAAAGGACGCGTTTACAGTATGAGAGTTGAAATAAGAGGCTGTTACCTTGTTTGACCTCAGCTAGGAATTTGCGTATAAGGCAACTCAATTTTTTTACGCTCTGTGCATGCACGTGTCCTCGATTGACCATAAAATGACTGTAAATATTGATTTGGGGTTACAAATAAATGTTAGTAAGTTAGTAAATTAGCAAATACGGAAACTTTGAATGAGCAGGATTGACTATCAAAGCCGTTGGATATTGAGAGATGGCCTCGATTAAAAGTAGAATGATTTTATGAATACATTTATATTAATAAATATGTGCTACAAAGTTTATATATAAACAATATGTAAGTAATATGAAAAGATACTATAGGTAAGACCTGTAAATTCTGTCACATAATAGGTAATGAACAGAAATGCCACTGATGGTTCAAAGAATGGAGCTTCCGTAATGCCAGATTACCTGTGTCCCTCATGGAGTCTAGCCCAGTGCCTTTCTCTGAAAATCTGCTGACTAAATATGATTGGTAGCCAAAGATGTACAACTGGTCTTAGAAGAGTTCTATTACAGCCGGGAGTAGTTGCTCAGATTCAGAGAAGGTTCAGTTGTGGCAGCTCTATCTAAACACTTCTACAGTCTAGACCTAGTGTGTGTTTTTCTACAGAACTGGTCTGGGAGGTAGTGGGACATGAGATTAGGGATCTCATTAGGGATGTGATTTTATTCATACAACATTTTGGATAAGGCAAAACGATAAGGACAGAAAACATATCAGTGGTTGCTAGTTGCTTTTTTTTTTTTTTCCAACTATTTCTTTTAGATCTATCCATGTTGATATGCAGAGTTCTGGTTCATTCCTTTTTAACGGCTACATAGTTATCCCATCATATAAATATATCATTCTTCATTTATCTAGTCCCCTACTGATGGACGTTTAGGTTTTGCTAATACAACAAACAGCAATGAATATCATTGTGCATATTTTTCAAAATGAAAAATTTTTTTAAAAATTTTATTTAAGTATAGCTGATTTCAAAATGAAAGATTTTAAAATCTACTCTTTAGTAACTTTCAAATATGCAATACAGTATTATTAACTATAGTCACCATGCTGAACATGACATCCCCATGACTTATTTATTTTATAACTGGAAGTTTGTACATTTTGACCCCCTTCACTGTTTTCACTTATATCCCACTCCTTGCCTCTGGCAACCAACAATCTATTCTCTGTATCTATGAGCATGATTTTGTTCATTTGTTTCTGTTGTTGTTTTTTAAAATTTCACATATAAATGAGATCATATGATATTTGTCTTTCCCTGTATGACTTACTTCACTTAGCATGATGCCCTCAAGGTCCATCCATGTTGTTGCAGATGGCAAAATTTCCTTATTTTTTATGGCTGAACAATATTTCAGTGTGTGTGTATGTATGTGTGTATGTGTGTATATATATGTATGTGTATATATATATATATATATATATATACACATATATATGTATATATATTTAGTTTTCTTTATCCATTAATCCATCAATGGACACTTAGGTCATTTCCATATCTTAGCTAAATAATGCTGCAAAGAACTTGGGAATGCTTACATTTTTTGAGTTAGCATTTTCGTTTTCTTCTAATAAACACCCAAAAGTGGAATTGTTGGATCATATGATAGTTTTATTTTTAATTTTTTGAGGACCCTCCATACTGTTTCCCATAGTGGTTGCACCAGTTTACATTTTCACCAACAGTGCACAAGTGTTCCCTTTTCTCCACATCTTTGCCAACATTTGTTATTTCTTGTCTTTTTGATAACAACCATTCTAACAGGTGTAAGGTGATATCTTACATGGTTTTGATTTCCATTTCTCTGATGATTAGTGATGTTAAGTATCTTTTCATGTACCTGTTGGTCATCTGTACATCTTCTTTGGAAAAACGTCTATTCAGATCTTCTGCCCATTTTATAAAAAAAAAAAATTAGATTTCCCTGGTGGTCCATTGGTTAAGACTCTGTGCTTCCACTGGGGGTGGGGGGGACATGAGTTCAATCCCTGGTTGAGGAAGTTCTGCATGACACGTGGTGCAGCCAAAAAGAAAAAAAATTATTGAAGTGTAGTTGATTTACAATGTTCTGTTAATTTCTGCTGTACAGCAAACTGACTCAGTTATATATATATATATATATTTAATATTCTTTTCCATTATAGTTTATCACAGGATACTGAATACAGTTCCCTGTGCTCTGCAGTAGGACTTTGTAGTTTATACATCCCATATACACTAGTTTGCATCTGCTGACCCCACACTCCCAATCCTCACCCCACCGCCCCAACCATGGCAACAACATCTGTTCTCTATGTCTGTGAGTCTGTTTCTGTTTCATAGATATGTTCATTTGTGTTGTATTTTAGATTTCCACATACAAGTGATATAATATGGTATTTGTCTTTCTCTGTCTGACTTTGCTTAGTATGATAATTTCTAGGTCCACCCATGTTCCTACAAATGGCATTATTTCATTCTTTTTCATGGCCGAATAATATTCCATTGTGTGTGTGAGTATAAATTATATATATATATATATATATAATATATACCATATCCTCTTTATCCATCCATCTGTTGATGGACATTTAGGTTGCTTCCATGTCTTGGCTATTGTAAATAGTGCTGCTATGAACATAAGGGTGCAAATATCTGCCCATTTTTAAATCAGATTTTTTTTTGCTCCTGAGCTGTATGAGTTCTTTATATATTTTTAATATTAACCCCTTATAAGATATATGGGGTTAATATTGCAACTGTTTTCTCCCATTCAGTAGCTGCCTTTTCAGTTGGTTGCTGGTCTCCTTTCCTGTACAGAAGCTTTTAAGTTTGATTTAATTTAACTTGTTTATTTTTACTTTTCTTACCTTTGTTTTTGGTGTCAGATTAAAAAAATCATCACCAAGACTGACATCAAGGAGTTTGCCATCTGTGTTTTCTTCTAGTAGTTTTATAGTTTCAGATCTTACATTCAAGTCTTCAATCCATTTTGAGTTAATTTTTATGTATGGTGTAAGGTAGTGGTCCAGTTTCATTCTTTTCCATGTGGCTGTCCATTTTCCTGACATTTTTTATTGAAGATACTGTCCTTTCCCTACTGTATATTTTTGGTTCCTTTGTTATAAGTTATTTGACCTTATGTGCATGGGTTTATTTCTGGCCTCTCTCTCTGTTCCATTGATCTATGTGTCTGTTTTTATGCCAATACCAAGTTGT
Source organism: Physeter macrocephalus (assembly GCF_002837175.3). Lineage (NCBI taxonomy): Eukaryota > Metazoa > Chordata > Mammalia > Artiodactyla > Physeteridae > Physeter > Physeter macrocephalus. The sequence continues at coordinate 8,561,220 of NC_041220.1, forward strand.
TTTGATTACAGTAGCTTTGTTTTATAGATTGAAATCAGAAAGTGTGATGTCTCTAGCTTTGCTTTTCTTTTTCAAGATTGATTTGGTTATTTGGGATCTTTTGCTGTTCCATACAAATTTTAGGATTGTTTGTTCTGTTTCTGTAGAAAACGCTATTAGAATTTTTATGGGGATTGCATGGAATCTGTAGATTGCTTTGGGCAGGATGGACATTTTAACAATATTAATTCTTCCAATCCATGAGCAGAAAATATTTTTCCATTTATTTGTGTCTTCTTCAATTTCTTCCATTAATGTCTTATAGTTTTCAGTGTAAAGGTCTTTCCCCTCCTTGGTTAAATTTATTCCTAGATATTTTATTCTTTCTGATGCAATTATAAGTGGGATTGTTTTCTTAATTTATCTTTTTGGCAGTTCTCAAAAAATCTTTTTTAACTGCTCAGTTTGAACAATATAAATGCTGAAGTAGGAGAAAAATTTCATGATAATGACTTCAATGTCAGTAGAAAGGACATTAGATGCTGTTTGAACAGCATTTGCAGAATATGGCAGGATAGCCAACATCTTCCATTCATGTTTGCTTCAACTTTGACTAAACATTGTCTGCATTTTCATGCAAATATCTAGCCGAATTTGTATTCATGGTTTTGCCACCAAAAGCAGTACAGTTTTTCTCATTAACTCCTAACACAATAATAGAACCCTTCTGAAGTCTCATCTGGAAGAGATTTTACTCACAATAGCCTTATAAGTAACACTTCTTCATGAGAAAAGTAATTGTACAAACAAAGGGAACAGGTTTTCTGCATTGTGGCTATTTGCATCTCTAGCTACGTTGTAAAAAGATAAAGCATTAGATTTTCCATAAGCCCTGCAACAATAAGTGGAACTGTTACATTTTTATTGTTGTAATAGATATCACCCTGATAATTTATTTGTAATTTTGGGATCAGAAAATACTGCTGGTAGCAGCACATTCTAACAGTTATTTGAGATGAAGGTGGATGATATCCAGTCTGGAAAGCCATTACAACTTCTGCTGTGATTATTTTATCTTCTTCATCTGAATGTCCCATAAAATTTATTATTTTATCACATCTTTGGCAGTAGTTGAAGAAATTACATTTCTTATATTTAGTTACTATTTTATACTGATTTATATCTGTCTTTCTACAATTTTTGAAACATTAAATCAACAATTGGGAATTGTACAGAGAATTTCCAAAGGACTTTTTCCTCATTTAATCGATGTTCACTGATCAGAAAATTTATTACAAAATTTATATTATGTTTTGGCATTTGGGGATTGAAATATGCACAAAGTAAAGAGCACACAGCAAGGAATGAAAATTGAATTTGATAACATCACGGTCGTGATGGTGTGTTTGTCATTCACAAGTAAGAACTCATAACTAGCTGTAAGCAGGGGTTGAACTGTTGAAAGAGTTGCAAACTTGTGAACTATTCAATAACTGATGTAAAAAAGATGAACTTCCCCTTTGCACAAGGAAGAGCTGTACTCGTAAGGCACAGTATTACTGAGTTAATGTTTTGGGAAGCCTGGCTTTCAGGAATTGGTGGACTTTCAGAAAGTCCAGATGTGCTAGTGTGGCCACTGGAACGAGGCACTTACTGATTGGCTGTTGTCCTGAAATGTGGGGTTGTCGCTGATTGGCAGACTTTCGGAAGCTTGGATGTCATTGATTTGCTAACTCTCAGAAGCAGTTACTGGAGTGAGGCTCTTGCTGATGGGGTGCTTTTTCAAAGCGTGAGCACTGATCTATCACTAAGTAATGGTGGTTCCCTGTTCATGACTTGGGACTTCAGCCAAACAACAGTCTTTTCTTTTCTTATGTATGAAAAATATGTATTTTAATTCTAAGTCCCTCTTTTTGGCTTTCCCTCAGCCAGACCTGCAGGAGAGAGCATCTCAAGTTGTACAGATGTGTGGAGGAATAATTTGGGGCTGGTGTTGCCATTTAAGAGACTTAAGCGCCAATTACTGTGGTGGAAAAATAGCACAAACTTTTCATAATTATTGAGAAGAGCTGAATATAGGACATTTAGGTAGACCCGACAAAGTCAATACAGGAAGCAGGAAAAGTCATTTAAATACAGGACATGTCCTGTGCATTCAGAAGGACAGGCAACCGACCCCAACCGCATCTCTGACCTGCTCCTCTTCTTCCAGGGTCTCGAGCGTTCTCAAAGTGGAGTGGCCCAAGTTGAAGCTGGATGGTTTCAGAAGTCCCACGCCACATTAAAGAGACACTGAGAAGTTTGAGTCAAGTAGTAACCCGATTAGATTTGCATTTTAGAAATCACCAGCATCTGGGTGAGAGATTCAGGGGTAGGGCCCAGAGACTGGAACCAGGCATGCCTGTTAAGAGGTTCAGCACTCAGGACAAGAAAAATTAATAATTTACTTATAATATTTCATAAAATAACTGTTAAAGTTTAAATTTTTATTTTATTTAATTAATTTATTTTTAATTTAAAAGACATCACTTTACCAATAATCCTAGGACAGTTTGGGCAGCAACAAGGAAAGGACTCAAACTTGGCAAAGAACCATGAAATTCATGATAGCTCCCCTATTAGGAGTCATGTGTGTGCTGGGTACAGAGTGGTTTTGCATACATTACCTTCACTGTGTCATTATGAAGGAGGCAATTAATTTAGTGCAGTGGCTAAGAGCCAGGTTCTGAGATCAGAATTCTGGGGTTCAAATCTGGGTCTGTCACTTATTGATTGTGCCACCTTAGGACCCACTTTCTTCATCCCTATGATGGAGACAACAGAGTTATCTTGTGTGATCATTTAAGGACCACATGAGATAATGGGCTGTACACCCTGTGTACAGGGTGTATCTTGTTATACATGCTAATATATAAGTGTTATATAAGTGTTAGCTGTTATCATAACATAATTTTACAGATGAAGAAACTGAATCTTAGAAAGATTAGGTTACTTTTCCAAGGTCACATAGGAAAAGGCAGGGGTTTGACCGAGATACATCTGACTTCAAAGCTTCAAGTCTATATCATTACTCTCTACTAGCTCTAAATATCTGAGACACAGGTCTGGAGAAAATAAAATATGTGCCCATGAAAGAGGAAAACTTGAAGATTTTTTTTTTTTTTCATAAGAAGAAAGGACTATGTGTTCTAGCAGTTGTTGTCTGAGTCATAATAAGACATTGGAAGCTAAGACAGGCCAACAGACATGTCTATTACTTGAGGTTCAGTTATAACGTCTTCTTTAATCAAAGCCATTTCAGACAACATTATGCCAACTAGAGCCTTGGTGGAAATGGAATACGGAATCTGGAAGAAATGGTTACCACTTTTTAAAAGACTATGGTTGTTTAAAAAAAATTAATATAGTGTCTGTTTTTTTAAATTGCACTGACATTAATTCAATATCATGCCGCCAGCCGCGGCGGGTCCTCAAAGTGCAGCAACAATCGACGAGAGGGGGTAGGGAACTGAGAGCACCGAGGTGTAGGATCAGAAGGGCACAAACAACTGATGGTTGCAAGGCAAGTTGAATAACAAAGCAGAGTCATATATATACCCCTAAAGCAGGGACTCTTAACAGTCATTGCGCCCTAAAGCAGAAACCTTGTATAAACATTGTTCTGTAGAACTGGTCTTTTATCTCGGCTTAGTCGCCACCATATCTGCAGGGACTTTGCATAGTCATTGTGCCCTAAAAGAAAGGAATGCCACTGTCTGGCGGGCTCGGTCTCAGCGCCCGGGGCGCGGCGCCGCGAAACATCCTGCTGCTCGCAGGTGCGAAACGGGTTTATTGCTTATTCCACAAAGGCACCAACTTCCCCTCCAGGGTTGCTTATCCTAGCTTTAGGGAACAACCAGGGACTCTCAGTATCTGAGCAGGTCCCTGGAGCGATCTGGCCAAAGGCCATCTCCTTTTTTAAGTTCATACCATAAAGTCCAGGATGCATACCAAGGAGAGTACAATCGGGCCCTGAGGCGTAGGAGCGTCTTAATGGCGCATTCCTCAGAGGGCAATGCTCGCCACAATATCAGGCAGTTGAAGGTTTTTGCCATTTAAACTTCCATCAGTCAAAGATGTCCAGTAGGGATGTTATACACCTGCTCACACGGAGAACACCACTCAAGTGGCTTCTGCTGGTTTGTGAACTAGTTTGAGTCACCTTAAAATAATTTGAGTTGGAACAGTCTCCCTGTGTCTACGCTGCTATTGCTATTCTTGCCTTAGTTTTGAAGTTTGGCTCAGCTACTGTTTATCCAAATTTAAGGAAACAGGAAGACAGATAGTTCAAAGTCATGGTAATAGAGTAGCCTCTAGATTAAGAGTTCCATTCCAAACTCTTTCTTTAAGAACAGAATACCAATCCTAATTAAGGGTTTATAGATAGCTTTTTTAGTTACTAAATTGATGTAGATCTCTGAGTCCAGATCTTAAATTTTAGTTAATTGTTTGGTTTCCACAATAAATTGAAGTTTATGTTTCCCTTTAGGTAGACCTTAGTAAAACCGCAGTTTTAACTTCTCAATTTACAGAATTTGAAATGGGTTAATTACTTTTTTTCCCTTAACAGCTTCCTTGAGGTGTAACTGACACACGATAAAGTGTACATATGTAAAGGGTACAATTTGATGTTTTGACATATGTACACACCCATGAAACAATCACCACAATTAAGACAATCAAAAGTATCCATCAAAATCTCCTCACGCGCCCTTTAAAAATCCCTTCTTTCTACGTACCCCAGCACCGTGGCCCCCAGCCCCAAGGCATGAAGACATTGATCTATTTTCTTTCACTGTAGCTTAACACGTGCGGTCGGCAGAATTTTAAGACGATCCCCAGAGACCCTCACTTTTGTACAATCCTCTCTCCTTTGAATGTGGGGAGAACGAGTAACTATGAAGAAGTATCATTTCCATGATTGATCTCTGGTGGCCTTGGCCTACAGCGGCTTGAAGCAGGGTTTCAGATCCCAGCCAGAGATCGAGGTCAGGTCGCGGCGGTGAGAGCACCGAATCCTAGCCACTAGAACAGTGGTCAGTGACAAGGCCCTGGCCCTACGGCCTTGCAGAAAAAGAATTCCCACAAAGACGGAAAGTAGTGAAACAAGTCAAGTATTTATTAGGGAAAAAAGAAGTCCAGTACGTGGGGATAGACACACATGGGCGGGCTCAGAGAGAGAGCCACGCCCTCGGGCAGTTTGAATCACTTATATGGGGCATTTCTTCTGGGTTTCCTTTGGCCAATCGTTTTGACTTGCCTGGTTCAAAGTCTGTATTTGGTATAGCTCAGGATTTTCCCATGTGTGCGCACGCAGCTCTTGGCCAAGATGGATTCTACCGAAGAGGCCTATGGGTAATGAGCATCAGTTGGCATCACTCTGCTTTGGGCCTCCAAGGAGCCCTTCTGCTCATGTGTAGTCGGGGAGGTCTCCTTGGCTTCGAGAATGAGGAATATGTGGTCTTTTATCTTCTATCTGGGCGGGGCTCAGCCTCCTCCATCATCCTGCTTTTATGAAGTTTCTGCTATTATGGAGTTTCTGTCCACAGTGGGGAAACTGTTCAGGCTGGGGCCCATCTATCTCCTGCCTCATGATGAAGTCCTGTTAATATGGCAAAAAGGATTTGGCCAATGTAATTGAGTTTACTAATCAGTTGACTTTAAGATAAAGAGATTATTTAGGTGAGGCTAAATGAGCGACATGAGCCTTCTAAAAGCAAAAGCATACTTGGCGACTTGTTAGGCAGCAAGAGAAAACTAATCTAGATTTTGGTACATGGAAGTGGGGTGCTGCCATAAGAAATTCGTCAAATGTGGGTGTAGCATTGGAATCAGACAATGGGTAGAGGCTGGAAAAGTGTTAGTAGAAATACAGATGTCAAAGACACTGCTGGTGAGGTCTCAGAAGGAAGTGAGAAAGACATTACTGGAATTTGAAGGAAGAGGATTCTTGTTATCCTCGTGACAGGAAGCTTGGCAGAATTTTGTCCTTCAGTTATGTGGAAAGCAGAATTTGTAAGCAATGAACTTGGATATATAGCTAAGGAGATTTTTGAACAAAGTATTGAAGCTTCCGCCTGGCTTCTTCTTGCTACTTATAACAAAACGCAAGAGGAGAGAAAATACATTGAAAGAAAAACTGTTAAAGAGAAAGAACCCAGGACCTGATGGTCTTGAAAGGTCTCTGCCTATCCAAATGGCAAAAGATGTTAAAATTAAGAGATTTTCCATCAGGAGACAATGATCTAGAAAAAGCTGAGGGTATGACGCTACAATCCTTTGCTGAAACCTGGGAAAGTTAACAAAAGATCAGAATTCTCATGTTAATTCAAATTAACGGAAGAGGAAGGCAGGTTCTGTTCCCTAACCTCCACTAGTTATCTGTTGTGTTGCTCCCAGAAGTGACTTAAGACTCCTTAAAATTTGATTAGGTCCTTTAAGCCACCCACGTAAACATGCTGTTTAGATAAGAACAAAGTGCTTGCTATGAAAACACAAGGCAAATCTCTTTCCATTCCTTCCACTCCCTTTCAACCTTACTACTTCCCCTGTAATAGATCTACATATAAATTCTGGAGTTATCACTGTTGGGTAGTAGCAAGTTACTTGGTTCACATCCTTTGATATTAGGACATTTAAAAAAATTGGAACATTTTGAACAAGTACATGGAGAGACTTAGACTGTCAAGGTTTCCAATTCTTAGATTGGAGAACTGGTTTAGGGGTTACCCTCATTACAGCATACGTCTGGGGTTCCAGTGAATGGTGAGTTCAGGTGCCAGAACTTCTGCTAGAATTCTGGTCTGGCTTTCTATGTCGTCCTCCACAGCTAGCACAAATACCAGAGATAACTGAGAGCTAAATCTACTGTATGCATATGCACTTTTGCAAATCTAGCTACCTTACAATAAGTTTTAGTATTTTGAATATCTATTTTTAAAATTTAGTTTGAATACTAAATTGATACATTTTTAAGCTGCACACCACTGTTTATTTAGGTCAGAGAGATTTCTTGGGAGTTACTATTTATAGATTGTTAAAGACCCCTCAAGGCAATGTCAAGGCTGTTGCATGTGGACAGTTTCTTGAATTATAGCACAGAAACTTTAATACCTACCTCAGGAATGATAGGGGTCTTAAATAGGCAGTCTATTTCCTAAAGAAACCTAGAGTTTTCTTAGATTGCCAACCTTAGTAAGACAAGAAATGTCAGGGTGACAGAGTTTAAGTGGCTCTTTTCAGCTATGTTACACTGATTGTCTATATTTAAGGTGCAAAACAGCCTCCCAGGAGCTATTTAATTAAGTGAAAGTAAGTCTAGTCCCTTTGGAATCGAATGGTTCAGTGAGCAAATACATATCAGCAAGTGAAGGAAGTGGGTAACTTATTACGTGCTTCCTAGACACAGTGACACTTTATAACCCCGTATCAAGGATCCTGAACAGTGATTGGTTGAGAAAATTATCAAACTGACTTTAAATTTCGGCAGGTACAAAATTGTCATGCAAAAGTCCAGGACAGTGTGCCACTCTCAGTCCTCAAAGAGAAAGATAAGAAATCCTGGATTTTCAAAGTCCCTTTGAAGGCTTTTAAGGTAAGATGGACCCAACTGATTTCTTTAGAAAGAAATTCGAATTTCAGAGAAGCCAACTTGATTTAAAAAAATGAATAACCCTTATGATTAGACATTTTCCTTCCCTTTTGACTTGTCAAATTAAAATTATGTTTTAAAAGATAATGGAAAATTATGTGGAAAGTGGTGCTAATTCCACCTAGCAAAATATTGCATCACTGAAGAATAAGATTTTTTTTCCACAACCATTATGTTAAAATATCAGTTGCTAATAGTCAGGAAAAGTATATGTAAGATGAAGCACATATTTTATATCTAAAATATTAACAACGGAATGAGTGATTAGAATATTTTATGCATAATTCACTAAAGCTCCATTACTGTTATTTTTTATGCAGAAAAACCGTCTCTTTCAAATAGTAACATTTAAACACTGACTGTATTAAGAAATAAACATGGATTTAGGAATTTGATTTAACACATTATGTTACATTTATTTCAAAGTTTGGCTAATCTAGTCAGTAATAAACTGTATGAGGATAGGACTCATATCTGTTCCCAGGGTTCAGTATCTGGCCCACATTAGACCTTCAAATGTTTGTTGAATGAATGAATGAATCTCAGTTTACATTTAATTTTTTGGTCCCTGAAAAATCAACCTTTGGCCTAAAATAATAATAATAATAATTATTATTATTATTATTATTTTGCCAATTGACATTAGGGTTTTAAAACTAGATTAAAATACTTCTACTTAGGATATCTGGAGAGTCTGACTTCTGTCACACACTTTTTCTGTTTCCTGATATAATAATAGGTTTGGAAAATAAAAGACATGTTACTAAAAAAATTGGCAAACTGAGGTAGAAACCTTGTAATTATCTGGTTGCTTGTATTAGTTTTGATAACAAATTAGATAACCAGATATAAATAACTACCTTGGGCTTTGAAACGGCTTTATTTAAGCTTTGCTTTTCAAGGTTTTATTAACTTGTTCAAATTAAGTAAAATCTCATTTTGTTTGTGATAATACATAAAATAATCTGAAGGGGGTTCACACAATTCTGAAGCCTCTGCTTTCAGACTGACAAAACTGAGGCCATTTCTATAGTAGTCTTTCAAGCCATTTCTGTGGACACAGTGGCAAGTAGCGTCGTGCATTGTGCAATTGTTCTGGAGTAGATTTGAAAGAGAGCTAAAGTGGTCAGATTGCTGGATTGCAGTTTAGGAACGGGATGCACGTAACTCTGTCCTTCACTGTAAGTTCCTTTCCAGGATACCATGTTTCCTCCAAATCACAGTGTAGGCTGGTCTTCTGCAGAGTCTACGTAATAATTAGGTTTGGGCCTGCAAAGTACAGTATAACCTCTGCTTACTAAACAGCTGCCCTTCAACATCTATGCTCCAGAGCCCTGCATTATAGTGTCCTGAGGTCACATCAGCCTCGTCTTTAATCTATAGCATTTTTGAAAGAGATCTAGCTATTCTTGGCTTTCTGTTGAACAGCTGTAAGAGTAAGCACATTTTTTCCCCCTCTCAATAGCTCTGGAACTGGGTCCTCTCTCCTGTGAAAATGCCAATACTTCTAGGACAGTTGATAGTCACTGCGGTTTTATTATGCTTCCACTATCAACATTAAATTCAGGGGTTTCCCTGGTGGCGCAGCGGTTGCGCGTCCGCCTGCCGATGCAGGGGACGCGGGTTCG
>NC_041220.1:8570572-8587088 GCF_002837175.3 Physeter macrocephalus
CCGGTCTGGGAGGATCCCACATGCCGCGGAGCGGCTGGGCCCGTGAGCCGTGGCCGCTGAGCCTGCGCGTCCGGAGCCTGTGCTCCGCAACGGGAGGGGCCACAACAGAGGGAGGCCCGCGTACCACAAAACAAACAAACAAACAAAAAAAACATTAAATTCAGTCAAGGCTACCTTATGACATACCGTATTATAATCTATAAATCCAGTGGGAGTGCATGAAATAGAAGTAAAATTCTTCCTTCCTTTCTATAGTAATAGCATCATTCTATCAAGAAATCCAATTTGCAGTAAACAGCGGTTTAAAATTTTGATTCTCATGAACTCAATGTCTATCGCAATGTATCAAAAGTGTACATTAGATCGTTTCTGAATGTGGATTCTAACAGGAATGAAGGATCATGTCTTTGGAATTCCCACATAATAATCGCTATCATTTACTGAGACCGTTAAATACCCGGAACAGTGCTACACGTTGCTTACAGTAATCAGTATATATTCATCAGAAACATTCACAAAATAGCTTTTTCGGTGCTATGGTTTGGAGTACAGTGATCACCAAGACAGTCTCCTGGACCTCAGGAGCTCTCAGGAGAGTGGGGGAACATATAAGTAGCCACCAGGCTACTTTAAAACAGTGAAAACTGTGCAGCGCTACTAGCGAGGTGTGCAGAAGCTCCTGGGCGTAAAGAGGAGAGAGACACCAAACGCCCCTTGACATGGAGTCAGAGAATGTTTCTCAGAGAAAATTCTTCTGCTAAGATAATTGAGATAATCCTGAGGTGCATGTATTATGATTATCCCAGACCGAGGAATCAAATGCTTACGAAAGCTACTTAAATTCTTCAAGCTCACACATCAAGTAGCAAAGATAGAACTGGAACCCAGGTCTCTGAATCCAAACTCCATGTTCTTTCATCTTCATGCTAGTAATTTCTTTTCTGTACAGTCTAGCCAGCCCAGTGGATTTGGGGTGGGGATGATAAGCACAGTCTTGGCAGAATTAGTTTAATCCTTGATCAGAACTATCCAGAAGACACATTATTGCCATCAGGACCAACGGGAGAAGAAAGTTGTCGTTACGGTTTGGTAACTGCCTGGCCGTACCCCTTCACTGGCAAAGGCAGAGAAAGTCTAGGCAGCTCCATCAGTGCTGAGCTGGATGCTGCCCTTGTACGTCACTGTGACCGCTCCAGGTATGTCCTGGAACACCGAGTCTCGACAGCTTCTTCTGACGTTGGATCCATACTCCTTGCCTAGGAAAAACGCAAATGCTTACAGACCAAAATAATACATTATATGGTTATCATATTTTGCTTTATAAGTAATTCTGTGCTGTTCTTTTTTCTTCAAAAACAGCCACTGATTCATATTTCTAAAGGAAATGAAGATAATTATATATTTTTGCATTTTGACAGTAGCATGGGCCATTCCAGTAAGTATGCCTTCCTCAAAAAACCCTTCCTACTTTGTTATCTCTTTTAAGCTAACATTTATATATATATATATATATATATATATATATACTTTTTTTTTTCTTGAGACCTTGTCGATCAGCTGAGTCTAAACTTTGAGATTTACATGAACGTCTTTACAAGATATATTTGGGGTCTCAACAAAACCAAATAGGCACTCCAATTCATGCTCCCGTTCTTCTCATTGAAACTCCTGTCTCATTGGAAGGATTATTTCTTTTAAAATTCATTCAGATTCATTTACATTTAATGCTTAGAAGTCATGGAGACTGTCCATCTTTGCTAATGCCCTATGAGTTTCATTCTAATATCAACAAAGCCTGTATTGTTTAGGAAGATTTCAAGAAAGAAAAATAGGAAAAAAATCACGTTTTTTTTCAACAAAAGGAAAACTGATGTTTCACTCAGAAAGTTAAATTCGGAATATACAGATAAATATCAACAAAGGAAAATTAAACCATTTGTAATTTTATTAGCCAGCTGCTATGGTTAACATTTTGGTATGTTTTCATAATACCAAATACTTTGGTATTTCTGTAGTTGAGAATTTTCTCAACTGTTTTCACTGTGCTCCTGAAGGGCACAGAAGTAGCAAAGTACTTGCCTTTGCTTCCTCCCTGGCTCTGATCAGACCTATTATTTTCTTAGGGGTTTTGGCCAGGATTATACTTAATGTGAGTCTGGTCCTATTGCAAGAAACATCGTACAGAAATATCAAAGGTCTCTCTCTTCATTTTTATAAAAGACTATTCCCTTTCTATAGTTAAGTGATCTGGTTAATACTTCAATAAAATTGGGAATACTGCCACGTTTAAACTCTACATAAGCCCTATAACGAGCCACTTCTCTTTTCTACCCAGTTAGATCATACTTTGACCTTTGTGTTATATCTTTTTTCCTTCATTTGGGGAAAAATGTGTGTGTGTGTGTGTGTGTTTGTGTGTGCATGTGTGGGCACACATGTGCCCAAAATAGGAATGTTTTCAATTTCCAGTATTTTCACTTTGGTAGGTTCCTCAAATCAAGCCACTGGAGAGACATGCTGTTGACAAATCTGTGAATTTAAATCTTCTAGCAAAATTGAAAGTGCCAATACAGGTATAGGATATAAAATGTGTTCCTAAGTTGTTTTTAGAGTCCATTAACTTCCAAAAAATTGATGCTCATCTTTTCAGTTTGCTTTACTTTAAGATGGTATCCACAATTTATTTTGCATTGTTTCCCTTTTCCAGGATGAGTTAAATGCCAATGATACCACCAAAGAAAGTGGTGTCCTCCTGCATGAAAATGAAAGAGGAAGGCAACAGTACACCAAAGATGGTTACAAAGGAGAGAGAAATGGTTCTGAGTGGGCAGAAGTGGGAGAGAAAAGTTCTTCTACACGTTCCGTGTTAGCAAATGAAGAGGGGAATACTGAGGATCTGAATGGGGGCACAGGAAACCCAGAAACATATGGTCATGATGGGATCCATCAGGAAGACAGCACCACAGCAAATGGCGTCAGGGGACAAGTAAGCATCATCGACAGGGCTGGAACAGCAAACGGGAGCAATATTAATGGGATTACGGAGAACGTTTCCCAAAATGGGGGTGTTGGAAATGCAAGTCAGAGTGAAGATGCCACTGTCGTCCAAGAAGGTGGACATCAAGTAGCTGGAAGCAATAATGGTACAGGTCGTGAGGATGAAATAAGAGGGGATTTCTGTAGAAATGGGGGTGATAGAAGTGAAAAAACACCTCAGAGAGAAGGCGAGAGCAACGGGAATGAGGAGACAGGGGTAACACCAGGGGGAAGTGGAGATAGCAACGGAGAAGATGTTGCCTTGGATAATTCTGATGGAAGTCCTAGTGGGAACGGAGCAGATGAAAATGAAGACAAGGGCTCTGGTGATGATGAAAAAACAAGGAATGGAGGAAAAGGCCCTGATAACAGCAAGGCCCAAGAGGGTCAGCCTCACGAAACAGAAGATGACGGTGACAATAGCTTAGGTCAAAATTCAGTTAGTAGTGAAGGTGATGACCCTGCGGACAAAGAAGACACCCATGCCATTGATGGAGACAACATCTCCAAGAGTGAGGAAGATTTTGACGGTATTTCAGGAGACAATGGTAGCCAAAAAATAGAGGACACTCAAAAACCCAATCACAGAGAAAGCAAAGACGTGGAAAATGGAATCACTGAAAACTTAGAGCCACCTGCTACTGGGAAGAGCCAAGTTAAGGTTAGTTTGTGAAGCTGGTTTCTTTCGATGGCAGTTACATTCTCCCCCTCTTTCCATGATGGTAGCATGAAAATAAATCATGACAAATAGTCATGTATTTTTGCATCTAAATTACTTGAATATTTGTTGGGAAAGCTAGAGTCCATACTAGACTTTGCTATAGAACAATTTAAAAAAGCAGAAATCTCTGAAAATTTGGTGATAGTTCTTCAAAAGTCTTATGCTAAATAATTAATGCAGCACGTAACTGTTTACGAAAGCTCTTACTGGGTAAAAACACAAATGGGCTGGTCTATAATCTAAACACCAGAGTACTTTCAAGTACTGAATAAAGCACGTTTTCACAGACAGATGTTTCTGAAGTACTGGAAGCCGAACTCCTGTTCTATGGCCACTTTCCCCAGTCAGTCTTCCTCAAACCAATGCAATTTTGCGGAATAACATTTACTAATTAATCATTCTCTTCTCCATCTTTCCATAGGGAATAGAAGTGGAAAGTCCCAGCAGTGGCAACAGAAACAATATTACCAAAGAAGCTGGGAAAATGAATGAAGATAAAGAGAGTAAAGGCCAACATGGAATGACTGTGGGCAAAGGAAATGTCAAGACACAAGAAGAGGTTGGCGACGTGCAAGGACCTGGCCAGAAGTTAGAACCTCGAAGTAAGTCTGGACCCAGCAAAACACGCAGAGACAGTAACAGTGACGGCTATGACAGTTATGAGTCTGACGATGAATCCGTGCAAGGAGATGATGCCAACAGCAGTGGCGAGCCTCACGGCAGTGACGGTACCAGATCTGAAGGTGACAACAGCCACAGCAGCCGAGGAGATGCTTCTTATAACTCTGAGGAATCAAGTGATAATGGCAGCGACAGTGACTCAGAAGGAGGAGAAGATGATCGTGATAACACATCAGATGCTAATGATAGTGGTAGTGATGGCAATGGTAACAATGGCAGTGATAAGAATGGAAAATCAGGCAGCACCCAAGATAAATCAGAGAGCAGTGACAGCAGTGACAGCAGTGACAGCAAATCAGATGGCAGTGACAGCAGTGACAGCAGTGACAGTAGTGACAGCAGATCAGACGGCAGTGACAGCAGCAATAGCAGCAACAGCAGTGACAGTAGTGACAGTAGTAGTGGCAGCAAGTCTCACAGCAGTGACAGTAGTGACAGCAGTGACAGCAGTGACAGTAGTGACAGCAAGTCAGACAGCAGTGACAGCAGTGACAGTGATGGTAAATCAGACAGTGACAGTAGTAACAGCAGTGACAGCAGTGACAGTAGTGACAACAGTGACAGCAGTGACAGCAAGTCAGACAGCAGTGATAGCAGTGACAGCAGTGACAGCAAGTCAGACAGCAGTGACAGCAGTGATAGTGACAGTAAATCAGACAGTGACAGTAGTAACAGCAGTGACAGCAGTGACAGTAGTGACAACAGTGACAGCAGTGACAGCAAGTCAGACAGCAGTGACAGCAGTGACAGTAGTGACAGCAGTGACAGCAAGTCAGACAGCAGTGACAGCAGTGACAGCAGTGACAGCAAGTCAGACAGCAGTGACAGCAGTGATAGTGACAGTAAATCAGACAGTGACAGTAGTAACAGCAGTGACAGCAAGTCAGACAGCAGTGACAGCAGTGACAGTAGTGACAGCAGTGACAGCAAGTCAGACAGCAGTGACAGCAGTGACAGCAAGTCAGACAGCAGTGACAGCAGTGATAGTGACAGTAAATCAGACAGTGACAGTAGTAACAGCAGTGACAGCAGTGACAGTAGTGACAACAGTGACAGCAGTGACAGCAAGTCAGACAGCAGTGACAGCAGTGACAGTAGTGACAGCAGTGACAGCAAGTCAGACAGCAGTGACAGCAAGTCAGACAGCAAGTCAGACAGCAGTGACAGCAATGACAGCAGTGATAGTGACAGTAAATCACACAGTGACAGTAGTAACAGCAGTGACAGCAGTGACAGTAGTGACAACAGTGACAGCAGTGACAGCAAGTCAGACAGCAGTGATAGCAGTGACAGCAGTGACAGCAGTGACAGTAGTGATAGCAGTGACAGCAGTGACAGTAGTAACAGCAGTGACAGCAGTGATAGCAGTGACAGCAGTGACAGTAGTGACAGCAGGGACAGGCGTGGCCGCAGTGACAGCAGTGACAGCAGTGACAGCAGTGACAGTAGTGAAAGCAGTGACAGCAGTGACAGTGCATCTGACAGTGGTGATGAGAGTGACAGCAAGAGCAAGTCTGGTAACGGCAGCAACAATGGAGGTGGCAGTGACAGTGACAGAGACAGTGAAGGCAGTGACAGTGATCACTCAACCAGTGACGATTAGAACTAAAGAAAACTCCACACGATTCCTTTTGTGAACAATCCGGTGAGTAATTGATAGGAACTAAAAGATTTCCAAGAAAGTAAAGAAAGGGGAGAAATAAAAGAGAAGACATATGCAAACATCTACAGAAACAACAAGAAAATAGTCAAATTGTCAGATTCAGAACCAGGTCGGAACACCCTCAGAGAAAGAATCTGTGTACCTGCGTGTTAAATATATTCTGAAAAGATTTTGTTAAAAGTGTAAATGTAAACATAGAAGAATGATTAAAATATTCTTTAGTATTTTACACAGAAACCTCAAGTAATCACATACTAAATAACTTCAATTTAAATGCCAAGTGCTTTAGAGAATGTGGCAAGTAAACACATCTTAATGCCTTAATCTTTCAGTAATTATATATTCTGGATAGATGCTCTGCTTACTGCTGAGTAAAAGATGCTGTTACCATGATCTCCAGCTTGGCTACAATTCACCTGCTTGTTCTAAGGAAGAAATACACTTGCAACATGAAAAAAAAATCACAGCAACGATTTAACCTACCTGGACCATGGGAATAATCTTCGTAATTAGTGAATAGAGTAATTACAAATTATGGAAATTCTGAAGAGCACTAAGCAGGAAAGAATTCAGAGGCTGGTTTAAACAAAACCTCATGTATAGTATCACATTCCTGCAAAGTGCTGGAAATGGAGCATGAAGCCCCCAAAACTATTGACAAAACTGAGGCAGTGCTTAGAACATGCTCCAACTATTAATAAATAAACAAACTCATAAATGAGGTGCTCTTGGAGGGGATGCACTTTTTGAACTCTCTGTTCAGAGGTCTGCTAAGTGGAATCAGCTTGGTTTTTTTTTGCGGTACGCGGGCCTCTCAGTGTTGTGGCCTCTCCCGTTGCGGAGCAGAGGCTCCGGACGCGCAGGCCCAGCGGCCACGGCTCACGGGCCCAGCCGCTCCGCGGCACGTGGGATCCTCCCGGACCGGGGCACGAACCCGCGTCCCCCGCATCGGCAGGCGGACTCTCAACCGCTGCGCCACCAGGGAAGCCCTGGAATCGGTTATTTGTCTTCCACCTCAGTCTCACCAAGCCAAACTCGGTTCACATTTGCCTTTAAACCTCTACAAACCAAAAATTCCATATCCGACTCTGAGACTCCCTTCTTATTTTAATCTCTTTAGTAAAGCCCACAGCTGCTTTGGAAACGACTCTTTTTTATCGAGCATGCTGCTAAAATCTGAACGTGGGTTCTTCAGATTTTGCATGAATTAGGGTACTTCTTAGTTTTGAGATGAAGCCCTAACCCTAGAACATGAGGATCTTAAAGGTGTATGAAACTAGAGTGTGATATTTAATAAGGTGGATATATCATTTATCCCCAAACTAGGATACCCTTGAGAGTGAAAGGGCTGCTATGAATAATTACCCGGGGACTGGAGGTGTAAATTTGGCTTTTCTGGGACTCTGGAAGATATAATGACCATAAGCATTAGCCTTTCGGGTATTATTCAAGATTTAGTAAGTGATGATTTGTAATATCTCTCTTCCACTTAGGTAATTATTTTAGATTTGTTCTAATTCAAAGGTAAAATTCTGTATGGCGAAGTTTTGAATGCAACTTCTTTAATGTTAATTTTCAGCCAGTCATTAGCTGACTGGTTGAAAATGTATGCTCTATTATAGGGCATATTTTACACAAAGAGTTTCGGTAGGCTTTTTTTTTTCCTGCCTCCTTCCTCTATGCATGAGTTTCTTAGTTAAGAGATCAATATTGCAAGTAATATTGCTGAAGGCTTTAAAAATACTGCCATTTATAAACTACTTGGTAACTCATAATACTGTAAAATTTCAAGTTTCTACTATATCATAATCATGTACATGACTCCAAACTTCTTTCCTTAAACTGTGCTCTAGATTTTTAACTCCTTTAGCCCTTTTGTTTTTTTCCAATTTGTAAATTGTGGCTTCTAGTAACTGTCCTACCTATTTCAAAAGGTTGTTATGTGTACTAAGTCAGGCAATGGATATGAAACTCTTTGTAAATTATATAATATATGTAAATGAAAGAGATAATGAATTTTGGTGCTATAATAAACATCTATTTCTAGGACTGTTCACAAGGAAAACTCCCTTCATCTTAATGAGTTTGTGAGTACTTACTTCCTCCAACATATTTTTTTAATTAGTTTTTTTTTTTTTTTTTTTTGTCCATGCTGTGCAGCATGTGGGATCTTAGTTCCATGACCCTGGCAGTGAAAGCGCCAAGTCCTAACCACTAGACTGCCAGGGAATTCCCTAGAATAAGTTATTTTTTAATTGAAAAAGTAATATGTATATATACACAAAATAAAAATTTCAAACACTATGAAAAGGTAGGCAAAAATATTAAATCTCTATCATCCCAGACTCCCAGTCCTCTATTTCTCTTCCTTAGAGGCAATTCCCATTACTAATATCTTGTGGAAATTTCCAGAAATATTCTATGCACGTATAAGCACGTATGTCCCCCTTTTAAAAACACATGGATGTCTACTACACACAGTGTGCTTAACTGATTCTTTTTAACCTAAAACTATACCTTGGATATATTGGTTCGTTACACACAGATTGACGTTCTTTTTTCAAAGCTGTATCGTATTTTATTTTATGAAATGCCTTAGGTATTTAACCTGTCCCTATTTTTTTATCACTTTCCATTTCTAGTCCAATGAGAGTCTCTGCAGGTGTCACGTGAGTCAAGCGGGATAAATTTCCTGCCAGTTCTTATAAAGACTTCGCCTTTTAAAAAGTATTTCTGGGGCAGGGGAGAGGAGAGGTTCAGAATATAGGGCCGCTGTCAGAAACCATGAAGGAACACTATGATCCTGACCTTCCTCTGTAATATCTTCGGTGACCTCCTCCGTAACTTCAAGGTGAAAATGAAGGAGACACTCCCAAAGAACATCTCAAGGGTAGATCCTTTGAACACAAGAAGTCTGGTATTAGAAAATAAAATTGCTTTTAGGGTATTTTCTGGACTAAAGATTAATGAAGAAACGGCTAATATTGCCCTTGAGAGTAGTATTTTTTTAAACTGCAGGTTGCCACTCATTTAGGAGGTCATGATATCAGCTTAGCGACACATGACCAGCATTTTGTAAAATGAAAGAATAAAAAAGAAAAATCTTTAGTGTATAATGTGTAGTGTTTTATGAAACAGTGTTATTTCTCTCTATATACATACATACACAAATATGTCTAAGTATGCATATACTCTTGGCTGCAGTAAGAAAAAGATGTGAAAGCCATTGGTTTAGAAAAGGGTTATAAAACATTATTACTTCTAGTCATCATTTTACATTTACTTTTGTCATTTTTTTTTAACATCTTTATTGGAGTAGAATTGCTTTACAATGGTGTGTTAGTTTCTGCTGTATAACAAAGTGAATCAGCTATACATTACATTTACTTTTCACATTCACTTTTCTCCTTACAAACCTCTGTTTCTTTCCCACTTTTTAAAAATTTATTTATTTATTTGTTTATTTATTTTGGCTGTGTCGGGTCTTTGTTGCTGCGCGCGGGCTTTCTCTAGTTGTGGCGAGCGGGGGCTACTCTTCGTTGCGGTGTGCGGGCTTCTCATTGCGGTGGCTTCTCTTGTTGTGGAGCACGGGCTCCAGGCGCACAGGCTTCAGTAGTTGTGGCTCGCGGGCTCAGTAGTTGTGGCTCGTGGGCTCTAGGCGCACAGGCTCAGTAGTTGTGGCGCACAGGCTTACTTGCTCCGCGGCATGTGGGATCTTCCCAGACCAGGGGTCAAACCTGTGTCCCCTGCTACATTTACTTTTCACATTCACTTTTCTCCTTACAAACCTCTGTTTCTTTCCCACTTTTTAAAAATTTATTTATTTATTTGTTTATTTATTTTGGCTGTGTCGGGTCTTTGTTGCTGCGCGCGGGCTTTCTCTAGTTGTGGCGAGCGGGGGCTACTCTTCGTTGCGGTGTGCGGGCTTCTCATTGCGGTGGCTTCTCTTGTTGCGGAGCACGGGCTCCAGGCGCACAGGCTTCAGTAGTTGTGGCTCGCGGGCTCAGTAGTTGTGGCTCGTGGGCTCTAGGCGCACAGGCTCAGTAGTTGTGGCGCACAGGCTTACTTGCTCCGCGGCATGTGGGATCTTCCCAGACCAGGGGTCAAACCTGTGTCCCCTGCATTGGCAGGCAGATTCTTAACCACTGCGCCATCAAGGAAGTCCAAAATCTATTTTCTAAAATAGATTATAAAAAGATAACCTCTAGAGAATCCATACCTCATCATATAAATACATTTTAAATTATTAATTGGAATAGAATTTCCCAGAAGTCAAACTTGCTTTACGGTTTGTACTGGAAGTTCTGAAAAACTTGAGACCAAAATAACTAGGAACAATTTTCCTCTCCCTAAAAGGAACAGGAACAGAATAGAATAGCTCAGCTCACAGATGAGAATATCATTGTGTTCTCACAGTGATCCATTCACTGCTGCTTGCAAGCAAATCCTCTAGAGAGTAAAACAAGCCAACAGCTCAATGTTCCCAACCTCTCCCCTCTGAACAGGGACCTTGGGTTTGTATGCTAAAAAAGAAAAAAGAAGAAAGAAGTAAGAAATTTAAAAAAAAAAAGGAAAAAAATAGTCAATTCCTATGGGGCACACATGTAGCTCAGAAAATGGTGTAAAGCCTAAAGGTCACCAATGCATTAGAGTCAGTGTGTTTTCCATTAGTTTGCACGGCCCCAGCTCTAGCATGAAACGCTGCATTTACAGACAGCTGTATCATAAGTTGCTTCCCTTACTCCCGCGTCCATTATTTTGGGCTTTGCCACTAGCTATACCCCTCCCTCCTTTACTCCTTCCTTCTTTTCCTCCCTAGAATTTTCTTTTCAAAGAGATGAAGATGTGTCTGTGGGAAGAAAACACTTGCAAAATTTGATTCCCAGACATCGTCCGGTGGGAGGCTCCAGTCCAAGCCCCTAGTCAAGGGCTGCTGTGCTCGAGCTTTTACCTCACTGGCTGTTTGGCCTGGTCCCGAGATCTCAGTCACAACCAACTGGTTCCCAGCTCCTACCTCCCTAGTACTTTCCTCAGTTGAAACCACTGGATCTTCCTTGTTGTTCTAACACAATCTGAACTGAAGGCAGGAGATACTCAGGCTGTAACAGACCAACATTTAGGCTTGGCACGAAAGCACATTTACCTTTTGTCTTGTCCTAATATCTTGATTCCCTTAAGTGGATCCTTACCTTGTCCTCAAGCAACAATCCCCTGTGATCTTTCTAACTGGGCTTCTGCATAGCTTCCTCATCTCATTCTAGCATGTACACTGATTAGAACTGTCCCAGCCCAATCAGCCTAAGGCGACCAGGAGCAAATTGTCTGACACAATCAGGCTTCTGGACCCAATGCAAGGAAGGAGACTGCCCACCAGAGCAACTTTGGAGTCTTAGCAAAGGAAAAGATAGAACTATTGCAGGATTTGGGGAAAGGATGGAACTGAGGTGATATTTAAATGAAGCAACATTTGAGAGGCTCAAAGCCAAGCTGGGCTGTGGCTGAAGGGGTCAACATCAGGTTTGGACTGTGAAGTAGACCCAGGCTCCTGTGTCCTTGGGAAGTGCAAAGTAAAGTTAAGATGGATGTGGACTGTTGCATCTGAATCTCTGCCCCTGGGTTGTAAATTGAGACGGAGCCTTTGTGTCAAAGTGCCTCAGACCCTCCAGGCAAGAGTTGGGTGTTTTATTTTTACTGATCTAATTTTAAAAAGCAAAGTCTCTGCTAATCTATGATTTTAGAGAATAAAATTTCTCAGTGATTAATAAAGCAGGAGTCATTCAGAGTAGGGGGTTGTCATGACACTTTATAGATTCAGTGTCCTTGAGAGAGATGTTATTTTCTGTTAACATTTGCAGCTGGCTTTATTTCTGTCTGTTTTTCCAGTCTGACAAGTGGTGGGTAGAGTTTTGCTTTCTCAGGAGATATGTTTCTGCTAAAACCAAAAGTCTGATTATCTTGCTAGTCCTTTTCCTAAATTCTGGCAGAACTTCTAGATGCCTGCCTGTTCTTTAAATATTGCCCGTTCTAGATCACCACCTGTTGGACTTTGCGTCACTCCTGGGATTTGTTTCTTTTTCGCTGCTTACTCTCTGTACCCTGAACATTTGTGCTGTGTAAGCTGGTCTGTCAAATGGGCCACATGATTCACCAGATCCAATGGTGTTTGAAGTGTCGGTGGCAGATAGGATGCTGCCTGGAGCCTTTGCCAGGTCCCTACAGGTGAATTGCAGCATAGGCCTTTAGGATTATGGGGCAAGGTCCTGCCATCATCTGAAGAGAACTACCTTCCTTTTGAGAGAGAGCTCTTGGCCTGCTACCGGGCCTTTGTAGAGACTGAACAATTTACCATGTGACCTGAGCATCCCATTATCAGCTGGTTGTTAACTGACCCATGAAGCTCTGGAGTTAGGCATGACAGCAACACCCCATCATCAGACAGAAGTGGTGTATACAGGACTGGGCCTGAGCCCTGAAGGCACAAGTAAATCACATGAAGAAGTGGCCCAAATGTCCGCGGTCCCTACTCCTGCTACCCTGCCTTCTCTCGCCCAGCCTGCACCTATGACCACACGGGACATTCCCTACGACCAGCCGACAGAGGAAAAGGAGACTCAGGCCTGCTTTACCGATGGTTCTATAGAATATGCAAGCACCATCGCAAAGTGGACAGCTGCAGCCCTACAGCTTCTTCCTGGGATTTCCCTTAAAAAGAGTGGTGAAAACAAACCCTCCCAGTGGTCAGACTGGGCAGTGCACCCGTTTGTTCACTCTGCTCAGAAGGAGAAAAGGGCAGGTGTGCAACTATATCCTGATTCATGGGCGGTGGCCGCGGTCTGACTGGATGATCAGGGGCTTGGAAGGGACGTGACTGGAAAATTGGTGATGCAGACATTTGAGGAGGAAGTATGTCGATAGATCTCTCTGAGTGGGAAAAACCATGAAGATATTTGTGTCCCATGGAAATGCACACCAAGGGTGACGTAAGCCCAGGAGGATTATAACAGTCAGTAGGATAGGATGTCGTCTTCTGTGGACACCAGTCAGCCTCCTTCCCCAGACCCCTGTCATTGTCCAATGTGTTCATGAGCAAAGGGGCCAGGGTGGCAGGACGGACATCATGCATGGGCTCAGCAGCCCGGACTCCCTCTCACCAAGACCAGCCTGGCCGTGGCCACCATTAAGCGCCCTGTCTGCCGCAGCCGGTTCTAACACTGAGCCCTCATATGGCATCACTCTCCAGGGTGAACAGCCAGCTACCTGGTGCAGGCTGATCAATTGGACTGCTTCCATCATGGAAGGGGCAGTATTTTGTTCTTACTGGAATAGACTCTTACTCTAGATATTGATTTGCCTTCTCTGCATGCAATGCTTATGCCAAAACCACCATCCACGGATTTACGGAATACCTTGTCCACTGTCGTGATTTTCCACACAGCATTGCTTCTGATCAAGGAACTCAAATCAAAGCAAAAGAAGTGCTACAGTGGTCCCATGCTCATGGAATTCACTGGTCTTACTATGTTCCTCACCGTCCTGAAGTAGCTGGCTTGATAGAATGGTGGAATGACCTTTTGAAGACTCAGTTACAAAGCCAGCTAGGTGGTAATACTTTTCAGGGCTGGGGTAAGGTTCTACAGAAAGCTGCATATGCTCTAAATCAGCGTTCCATATATGGTGCAATATCATATTTATATGAGAGCCAGGATTCATGAGTGTAGTGATCAAGGGGTAGAAATTGTAGTGGCACCACTCACTGTTAACCCTAGTGACCCACTAGCAAAATTTTTGCTTTTTGTTTCTGTGACTTTATGCTTTGCTGACCTAGAGATCTTAGTTCCAGAGGGGGCAATGCTTCCACCAGGAGACTCAACAATGATTCCATTGAACTGGAGGTGAATACTGGCACCTGGCCACCTGGCGCTACTCACGCCTCTGAAACAACAGGTAAAGAATAGAGTTACAGTGTTGGCTGGGGTGACGGATCATGATTACTGAGGGGAGATTGAATTATTATTCCACAAAGGAGGTAAGGAAACATATGTCTGGAGTACAGGAGATCTGTTAGGGTGTCTCAGTATTATCGTGCCTTGTGATTAAGGTAAATGGAAAACTACAACCACCCAATCCAGGCAGGACTACAAATGGCCCAGACCCTTCAGGAAGGAAGATTTGTGTGACTTCACCAGGTAGGAACCATGACCAGCTGAGGTGCTTGCTGGAGGCAAAGACATAGAATGGGTAGTAGATGAAGATAGTTACAAATAGCAACTATGGTCACATGACCAGTTACAGAAATAAGGACTGAAACTGTCATGAGCATTTCCTCCTAATTTTGCTATGAATACATTTGTGTGTGAATATATATATGTGTGTATATACCTCAAATATCTTTGTCTTCTTTCCTCTCTTATTCCCTTATCATGGAACACAAGAAAATGTATTGACTTTATATCAGTATTTAAGTATTGTTAACTTCCATGGACCTTCTCAGCCTCCATAATCATGTGCCTATTCCTATATCTACATCTATATCTCTTATGTAGCTTTACATATCCTATTGGTTCTGTTTCTGTGGTGAACCCTGATTAATACAATCGGTGGCGAGGAGGGAATTCTGAGTCAGATGAACCACTGATTAGAAGTAGAAGGTATTGAGGGGTAGAAAGAGTAGATGAGGATGCCAGAAGCATAGGATTCATAGAGAAATTACAAAAAAGAAGATGAGATGGAGAGATAAGAAAGATGTATAGTTGACCCTTGAACAAACATGGGTTCGAACTGCATATGCAGATTCTTTTCAATAAATATCTGCTATAGTATTACATTATCCCTAGTTGGTTAAATCTGCAGATACAAAACCCAAGATACAGAGGAACCAAGGATATGCATGGCTGACTAAGTTATAGGCTGATTTTCGACGGTGCAGGGGTCGGCGCCCCTAAGCCCACATTGTTCAGCTGTAATGTAGGGCAGTGCTGGTTGCCTCAATTCAACTGTTCTTTTTTTAACCTAAAAAAAAGCAATTGCAAATGGTTCAACCTAAGTTGTAGTAAATAGGAACTTGGACAAAGCTATTTACTCCTTTAAATTATGCAAAGAAAGAAGAAATATTATCTTTTACAAAGTGTCGTATAGGGGTCTGTCTAGCCCTAAAGATATTAACAGATAATAAAAAGTGAAGTTATTGGGAGCAGCTAAAGAAAGAAGAGAGAAGGAAACTGAAGAGGAGAAAACTAGAATCCAAAATTAGTTTACTGAAATAGAATTAGGAAATATACTAAAACAAGCACATAGATCACAACTGATATTTATGCATGTAATTTTATGTGTTCAGGAAAGGAGGTAGACTAATAGATTTTTAAAAAAAATCATTATAGGAGTATAATTGCTTTACAATGGTGTTAGTTTCTGCTTTATAACAAAGTGAATCAGCTATATGTATACATATAACCCCATATCTCTTCCCTCTTGCGTCTCCCTCCCACCCTCCCTATCCCACCCCTCTAGGTGGTCACAAAGCACCGAGCTGATCTCCCTGTGCTATGCAGCTGCTTCCCACTAGCTATCTGTTTTACATTTGGTAGTGTGTATATGTCCATGCCACTCCCTCACTTCGTCACAGCTTACCATTCCCCCGCCCCGTATCCTCAAGTCCATTCTCTAGTAGGTCTGCATCTTTGTTCCCGTCCTACCCCTAGGTTCTTCATGATCTTTTTTTTTTCTTAGATTGCCTATATATGTGTTAGCAAGTACTTGTTTTTCTCTTTCTCACTTACTTCACTCTGTATAATGGTCTCTAGGTCCATCCACCTAACTACAAATAACTCAATTTCATTTCTTTTTATGGCTGATTAATATTCCATTGTATATATGTGCCACATCTTCTTTATCCATTCATCTGTCGATAAACATTTAGGTTGCTTCCATGTACTGACTATTGTAAATAGAGCTGCAATGAATATTGTGGTACATGACTCTTTTTGAATTATGGTTTTCTCAGGGTGTATGCCCAGTAGTGGGATTGCTGTGTCATATGGTAGTTCTATTTTTAGTTTTTTAAGGAATCTCCATACTGTTCTCCATAGTGGCTGTATCAATTTACATTCCCACCAACAGTGCAAGAGGGTTCCCTTTTCTCCACACCCTCTCCAGCATTTATTGTTTGTAGATTTTTTGATGGTGGCCATTCTGACTGGTGTGAGGTGATACCTCATTGTAGTTTTGATTTGCATTTCTCTAATAATTAGTGATGTTGAGCAGCTTTTCATGTGCTTCTTGGCCATCTGTATGTCTTCTTTGGAGAAATGTCTATTTAGGTCTTCTGCCCATTTTTGGATTGGGTTGTTTGTTTCTTTAATATTGAGCTGCATGAGCTGTTTATATATTTTGGAGATTAATCCTTTGTCCGTTGATTT
>NC_041220.1:8587287-8587651 GCF_002837175.3 Physeter macrocephalus
AGGTCTTTAATCCATTTTGAGTTTATTTTTGTGTCTGGTGCTAGGGAGTGTTCTAATTTCATTCTCTTCCATGTAGCTGTTCAGTTTCCCCAGCAACACTTATTGAAGAGGCTGTCTTTTCTTCATTGTATATTCTTGCCACCTTTATCAAAAATAAGGTGACCATATGTGCGTGGGTTTTTCTCTGGGCTTTCCATCCTGTTCCATTGATCTATATTTCTGGTTTTGTGCCAGTACCATAGTGTCTTGATTACTGTAGCTTTGTAGGATAGTCTGAAATCAGGGAGCCTGATTCCTCCAGCTCTGTTTTTCTTCCTCAAGATTGTTTTGGCTATTCGGGGTCTTTTGTGTTTCCATACAAATG
>NC_041220.1:8587679-8588634 GCF_002837175.3 Physeter macrocephalus
GATAGGGATTGCATTGAATCTGTAGATTGCTTTGGATAGTATAGTCATTTTCACAACATTGATTCTCCTAATCCAAGAACATGGTATATCTCTCCATCTGTCTGTATCATCTTTAATTTCTTTCATCAGTGTCTTATAGTTTTCTGCATACAGGTCTTTTGTCTCCCTAGGTAGGTTTATTCCTAGGTATTTTATTCTTTTTGTTGCAATGGTAAATGGGAGTGTTTCCTTAATTTCTCTTTCAGAATTTTCATCATTGTTGTATAGGATTGCAAGCGATTTCTGTGCATTAATTTTGTATTCTGCTACTTTACCAAAGGCATTGATTAGCTCTAGTAGTTTTCTCGAAGCATCTTTAGGATTCTCTATGTTTAGAATCATGTCATCTGCAAACAGTGACAGTTTTACTTCTTCTTTGCAATTTGGATTACTTTTTTCTTTTTTGTCTCTAATTGCTGTAGCTAAAACTTCCAAAACTATGTTGAATAATACTGGAGAGAGTGGGCAACCTTGTCTTGTTCCTGATCTTAGTGGGAATGGTTTCAGTTTTTCACCATTGAGGATGATGTTGGCTGTGGGTTTGTCATATATGGCCTTTATTATGTTGAGGTAAGTTCCCTCTATGCCTACTTTCTGGAGAATTTTTATCATAAATTGGTGTTGAATTTTGTTGAAAGCATTTTCTGCAGCTATTGAGATGATCATGCGGTTTTTATCCTTCAGTTTGTTTTATGGTGCATCACATTGATTGATTTGCATATTTTGAAGAATCCTTGCATTCCTGGGATAAACCCCACTTGATCATGGTGTATGATCCTTTTAATGTGCTGTTGGATTCTGTTTGCTAGTATTTTGTTGAGGATTTCTGCATCTGTGTTCATCAGTGATATTGGCCTGTAGTTTTCTTTTTTGTGTGACATCTTTGTCTGGTTTTGGTATCAGGGTGATGGTGGCC
>NC_041220.1:8588880-8590434 GCF_002837175.3 Physeter macrocephalus
TGAGTCTGGCTAATGGTTTATCAATTTTGTTTATCTTCTCAAAGAACCAGCTTTTAGTTTTATTGATCTTTACTATTTTTTCCTTCATTTCTTTTTCATTTACTTCTGATCTGATCTTTATTATTTCTTTCCTTCTGCTAAATTTGGGGTGTTTTTTATTCTTCTTTCTCTAATTGCCTTAGGTGCAAAGTTAGGTTGTTTATTTGAGATGTTTCTTGTTTCTTGAGGTAAGATTGTATTGCTATAAACTTCCCTCTTAAAACTGCTTTTGCTGCATCCCAAAGGTTTTGGGTCTTCATGTTTTCATTGTCATTTGTTGCTAGGTTTCTTTTTATTTCCTCTTTGATTTCTTCATTGATCTCCTGGTTATTTATTAGCGAATTGTTTAGCCTCCATGTGTTTGTATTTTTTACACAGTTTTTCCTGTATTTGATATCTGGTCAGAAAAGTTACTTGATACGATTTCAATTTTCTTAAATTTACCAAGGCTTGATTTGTGACCCAAGATGTGATCTATCCTGGAGAACGTTTCATGAACACTTGAGAAGATAATGTATTGTGTTGTTTTTGGATGGAATGTCCTGTAAATATCAATTAAGCCCATTTTGTCTAAGGTATCATTTAAAGCTTGTGTTTCCTTATTTATTTTCATTTTGGATGATCTGTCCATTGGTGAATGTGGGGTGTTAAAGTCCCCTACTATGCTTGCGTTACTGTTGATTTCCCCTTTTATGGCTGTTAACATTTGCCTTATGTATTGAGATGCTCCTATGTTGGGTGCATAAATATTTACAATTGTTATATATTCTTCTTGGATTGATCCCTTGATCGTTATGTAGTATCATTTTTTGTCTCTTGTAATAGTCTTTATTTTAAAGTCTATTTTGTCTGATATGAGAATTGCTACTCCAGCTTTCTTATGATTTCTATTTGCATGTAATATCTTTTTCCATCCCCTCACCTTCAGTCTGTATGTGTCCCTAGGTCTGAAGTGGGTCTCTTGTAGAGAGCATATATGTGGGTCTTGTTTTTGTATCCATTCAGCCAGTCTATCTCTTTTGGTTGGAGCATTTAATCCATTTACATGTAAGGTAATTACTGATATGTATGTTCCTATTACCATTTTCTCTATTGTTTTGGGTTTGTTATTGTAGGTCTTTTCCTTCTCTTGTGTTTCCTGTCTAGAGAAGTTCCTTTAGCATTTGTTGTACAGCTGGTTTGGTGGTACTGAATTCTCTTAGCTTTTGCTTGTCTGTAAAGGTTTTAATTTCTCCATCAAATCTGGATGAGTTTTTTGCTGGGTAGAGTAATCTTGGTTGTAGGTTTTTCTCCTTCATTACTTTAAATATGTCTTGCCACTCCTTCTGGCTTGCAGAGTTTCTGCTGAAAGATCAACTGTTAATCTTATGGGGATTCCCTTGTATGTTATTTGTTGTTTTTCCCTTACTGCTTTTAATATTTTTTCTTTGTATTTAATTTTTGATAGTTTGATTGCTATGTGTCTTGGCATGTTCCTCCTTGGATTTATCCTGTATGGGATTCTCTGTGCTTCCT
>NC_041220.1:8590573-8592184 GCF_002837175.3 Physeter macrocephalus
ATATATGTGGGTCTTGTTTTTGTATCCATTCAGCCAGTCTATCTCTTTTGGTTGGAGCATTTAATCCATTTACATGTAAGGTAATTACTGATATGTATGTTCCTATTACCATTTTCTCTATTGTTTTGGGTTTGTTATTGTAGGTCTTTTCCTTCTCTTGTGTTTCCTGTCTAGAGAAGTTCCTTTAGCATTTGTTGTACAGCTGGTTTGGTGGTACTGAATTCTCTTAGCTTTTGCTTGTCTGTAAAGGTTTTAATTTCTCCATCAAATCTGGATGAGTTTTTTGCTGGGTAGAGTAATCTTGGTTGTAGGTTTTTCTCCTTCATTACTTTAAATATGTCTTGCCACTCCTTCTGGCTTGCAGAGTTTCTGCTGAAAGATCAACTGTTAATCTTATGGGGATTCCCTTGTATGTTATTTGTTGTTTTTCCCTTACTGCTTTTAATATTTTTTCTTTGTATTTAATTTTTGATAGTTTGATTGCTATGTGTCTTGGCGTGTTTCTCCTTGGACTTATCCACTGTGGGACTCTCTCCACTTCCTGGACTTAATTGACTATCTCCCTTCCCGTATTAGGGAAGTTTTCAATTATAATCTCTTCAAATTTTCTCAGTCCCTTTCTTTTTCTCTTCTTCTTCTGGGACCCCTATAATTCGAATGTTGGTGCGTTTAATGTTGTCCCAGAGGTCTCTGAGACTGTCCTCAGTTCTTTTAGGCAGCACCAAGTCCGGTGGTGTGTTTTGGGGTGACTGTGACGTTATTTTCATTTTAGGCAGCCTGTCTGCTAATGGGTGGGTTTTTGTTCCTGTCTTGCTAGTTGTTTGGCATAGGGTGTCCAGCACTGTAGCTTGCTGGCTGTTGAGTGGAGCTGGGTATTAGTATTGAGATGGAGATCTCTGGGAGAGCTTTTGCCGTTTGATATTGCATGAAGCCGGGAGGTCTCTGGTGGACCTATGTCCTGATCTCAGCTCTCCCACCTCAGAGCCTCAGGCCTGACACCCAGCCAGAGCACCAAGACCCTGTCAGCCACATGGCTTGCTTTATAGAGCATGGGGGTGTGAAATTTTGTGGAAATTTTAATCGTTTCCTTTTTGGAAGTCTGAGGTCTTCTGCCAGTGTTCAGTTGGTGTTCTGTAGGAGTTTTTCCACATGTAGATGTATTTTTTATGTATTTGTGGGGAGGGAGGTGATCTCCATGTCTTACTCGTCTGCCATTTTGAAGTCCCCCCCACCATTTCTTTTAAATTTAAAACATTTTCCTCTTTTTTTTTTTGCCTTCTAGTTCTCTTAAGGAATTATCTGTTGTGTTTATTCCCTCTTTTTAAAAAAAAAATTTATTTATTTATTTATTTTTGGCTGTGTTGGGTCTTCGTTTCTGTGCGAGGGCTTTCTCTAGTTGCGGCGAGCGGGGGCCACTCTTCTTCGCGGTGCGCGGGCCTCTCCCTATCGCGGCCTCTCTTGTTGCGGAGCACAGGCTCCAGACGCGCAGGCTCAGTAGTTGTGGCTCACGGACCTAGTTGCTCCGCGGCATGTGGGATCTTCCCAGACCAGGGCTCGAACCTGTGTCTCATGCATTGGCAGGCAGATTCTCAACCACTGAACCACCAGGGA
>NC_041220.1:8593011-8612336 GCF_002837175.3 Physeter macrocephalus
TATGTGTCTTGGCGTGTTTCTCCTTGGACTTATCCACTGTGGGACTCTCTCCACTTCCTGGACTTAATTGACTATCTCCCTTCCCGTATTAGGGAAGTTTTCAATTATAATCTCTTCAAATTTTCTCAGTCCCTTTCTTTTTCTCTTCTTCTTCTGGGACCCCTATAATTCGAATGTTGGTGCGTTTAATGTTGTCCCAGAGGTCTCTGAGACTGTCCTCAATTCTTTTCATTCTTTTTTCTTTATTCTGCTCTGCGGTAGTTATTTCCACTATTTTAACTTCCAGGTCCCTTATCCATTCTTCTGCCTCGGTTATTCTGCTACTGATTCTTTCTAGAGAATTTTTAATTTCATTTATTGCATTGTACATCATTGTTTGCTCTTTAGTTCTCCTTGTTAAACATTTCTTGTATTTCCTCTGTTCTATTTCCAAGATTTTGGATCATCTTTACTATCATTACTCTGATTTCGGGTATTAGTATTGAGATGGAGATCTCTGGGAGAGCTTTTGCCGTTTGATATTGCATGAAGCCGGGAGGTCTCTGGTGGACCTATGTCCTGATCTCAGCTCTCCCACCTCAGAGCCTCAGGCCTGACACCCAGCCAGAGCACCAAGACCCTGTCAGCCACATGGCTTGCTTTATAGAGCATGGGGGTGTGAAATTTTGTGGAAATTTTAATCGTTTCCTTTTTGGAAGTCTGAGGTCTTCTGCCAGTGTTCAGTTGGTGTTCTGTAGGAGTTTTTCCACATGTAGATGTATTTTTTATGTATTTGTGGGGAGGGAGGTGATCTCCATGTCTTACTCGTCTGCCATTTTGAAGTCCCCCCCACCATTTCTTTTAAATTTAAAACATTTTCCTCTTTTTTTTTTTGCCTTCTAGTTCTCTTAAGGAATTATCTGTTGTGTTTATTCCCTCTTTTTAAAAAAAAAATTTATTTATTTATTTATTTTTGGCTGTGTTGGGTCTTCGTTTCTGTGCGAGGGCTTTCTCTAGTTGCGGCGAGCGGGGGCCACTCTTCTTCGCGGTGCGCGGGCCTCTCCCTATCGCGGCCTCTCTTGTTGCGGAGCACAGGCTCCAGACGCGCAGGCTCAGTAGTTGTGGCTCACGGACCTAGTTGCTCCGCGGCATGTGGGATCTTCCCAGACCAGGGCTCGAACCTGTGTCTCATGCATTGGCAGGCAGATTCTCAACCACTGAACCACCAGGGAAGCCCCCTATTCCCTCTTTTTTCCTTTTAGTTTAGTCTTCATTTTCAAAATTTTTCTCTTATTTCAAAATTTTCATGACTTTCAATAATTTCTGAATTATTCTAATTTCTATTTATGTTGTTTTTCATCTATTGTGCCATTTTCATAATGTCTTTTTGCTATTTTTAAAATAGAATGTCGCAGTTTTGATATATTCTCGGCATGCTTTCAGTGTCTATAAGGTTGTTTGTTTTCTGCTCTAATCTAAACTTCATAGCTTTTTGCTGTTTTTATATGAAATTGGTTTTCCTGAACTTTTGGAAGGAGATATAGCTCAGGGTAGCTTTCACCCTCTTCTCTTGTTCTCACATTGTGTTAAAAAATATAGCAGCTTGCTTTCTAAGACTTGCTGTATCCATTTCGCTCTCCCACACTTATTTGTGCCTTCTCTACTTTACCTATTCTGTGCAATTTTTATTCCACTCCCAGCAGTTTCTCCTCTACGTTGGTCTGTCCTGGAAGGCAGCTGTGGTGTCTGTTTTGAGAATGTTTAAGGGCTAGACTGCTCCAGATCTTTCAGATTTTATTATGTTCCCTTCGCACCTACCAGCAGCAATTATTGACTATGTAGGTGTTTCCTGTTCGCATGTGCAATCCGATGTCCTGTTGCTTCCCTCCGCTTAGTCCTGCACGGATGATGTAGGAATGGTGGCAGTTGGTGGCTTGTCCTCAGCCACTTTGTTTGGCGTTTGCGGCTACAACCTGTCATGTAGTGTGGTAACCAATCTCTAAAATGGCCTCAACATTTCCTCTGCTCCCTGTACATCCGTTCTGCTCTTCACATCAAAAGATAGAGACGATTTCTCCTTCTGATTCTGGGATGGTCCTGTGATTGATTTGACCATTAGAATATGGAGACAGTGACATTCGGGCAGCTCTTGGACTCCAGCCACCATGCAAAAAGGCCAAGCCACAAGGAGAGGCCATGGGAGGGAGAACTAAAGTGCTCAGAATAACCGTTCCAGCTCCCCAGAAACAACCATATGAGAGCGATATGGAATATTCTGTTTCCATTGACTTCTCAGATGACTGCAGCCCTAGCTATGAGAGATAACAAAATAGTTGTTGTTTTAAGATATAAGGTAGTGAAATTTATTTTAAGGCAGCAATAGGACTAAAACATTTAGTTTTGTTGTACATGTTTTCCATGGTTTTCAGTTTTGTTATCGAGTTGCTCTGTCTGTTTTTGTGTGGGAATTTGGAGAGATCCTACAACAACGTCCTGTAATACCCTTCGCCAAAACCTTCCCAGAATCTGCTCTGACATTAGATTATAAGTTTCTTCTAGGATAGACCTCAGTCAAGACCTATGAAACCACCAGGAAGTGTAATTCAGAACCAGAACAGACATAGGGAATTTATAGCTTCCGCCTATGAACCTTGGTCTTTTAATCAGCCCTGTATGAAAATAGACTCTCCTCTCCACATTTTCTGCCCCAACCTCATCGCGGTTCACAGTGAGAAAGTTAAAAACCCATGAGTTAGATGTTAGTTTCCTGGATAACGCTGGGCACCCCAATTCTCCAGAACGAGGTTGGTAGGAGCATCAATTAAAATTTCCAACAATCGTAACTCTTTCAAAAAAAGTCAGAGCGAATCATGTGGGTACTGCAGGCAAGCTAAGAGTCTGGCCCATTGAAAAGCCACTCACTCATTCATAAAACTGTTTATTGAGTGTTTATTATGACCCAGGCACCTAGATATAGGACAATATACACCAGTAATTAAAGCAAACCTCTCCACTCTTGAGGAAGTTAAATTCAGGTGGCTTATATTCTTTAAATATTTGTCCAGTCGTCTTTCTACTGTTAGTTGAGCATGCTCTTTGGGAGTTGCCCACCTCATTTCCAGCTCCCTACACAACTTTCAGCACACTCCCTGAAGAGTCCTGGTCAATACCATTTTATTCATTTCATTACTTTTTCAGGAATGGCAGAAAGTCCCTTGGAAATTGGTTTCTCAGGATGCTGCCCAACTAGTCTTTCTTTTAATCCAAAACTGATTTCAGAGTCACCAGCATTAAAACCAAAATGTGGCAGGCAGTTGAAGGGAGTAATGAAGTGCTGGATTTAAATTATTTTCAATTAAAAATGAAAGTTACTTAGGGAGGTGCTTTAACATTTCCAATCACCACAGAATTCTGTAAGGGGCTACTTTGTTAGATTAGTAAGAATTTTGGACCTTTGTGTGTATAGGAGAGTAGGGAGATGAGAGGAAAAGGAGATGAGTAATGGAGTTTGTTAAAAGACGAAAAGGGCAAGAATGAAAGCCCATCTTCTCAACACCAACAATTTAGGCAAATCTAGTATTTTAATAGGTTCTTCATGTGCAACCTGGAAATGTACATTAACAGGAAACTTTCTACCTACTCCTTGACTCTCCTTTTCCCATCCTTGTGTCTGCTGGGATCTGCCAGTGGGTGGAAGACATTGTCATTGTTTATAATGCTCATAAGCCTGCATGGATGTGAATGACATATATTTAGAAATCAAAATAAAGCTTTAGGAAGATCTTCAATTTAATTGAAACTAGTCTAGTCATTTGGGAACCACAAGAGCTTTTTAGGGAAAATCTGCTTCTGTAAGCTGGAGGAAGTGTGGGTGTACTGGAGCCCGGGTCACACCTTGTGATGTCAGTCACCCCCAGGCCGCAGCTGATTGGCTGGGAAGAGCTGAAGCAGAGTTTAAATTCCTGCAGCATCAGAGAAGTGTTCAGAACCTCAACACAAGAGTGGCTTCATTGTCACAGATTTCCTCTGTGAGAACATCAGCCTGATTGTTGAGACATCTGGGGCAAAGTCTTTGTGAAACTGAAGAAGGTGAGACATTCTCGTTGTTTAATTTTTTAAAATGACTTCTGCTGTGTTGTTTGGAAAATATTAAGTCTGTGTACATGTTGAGCGGCATTATGTCCTGCAGAGAAAGATGGGGAGAGCTGTGCCTTGGGTAAACACGATTCCATTTTGTTCCAGTTGTTTATGCCACAGTAAATAATGACATTAAAATGACAGGTTAAGTCAATAGAGACAGGTGCTTTTCTCAGTAATACTTTAATTAGATCTCTGCATGGTATTCTGAAAGGGAAATTTTACTAATTAGGAGGCAGATGGAAGGTCATTCTGAAGTTTTGCTTTAATGATCAAAACAAATACAGCTTTTATATTTAGATTTTATGGATATAGGTATGCTCATGGCCTACAAGATGTTATAAAAGAATCTAAACTAGACTGGCAGAACTTTCTAAATATGGTCTCTTAAGTTGAAAATCAGATAATACTATTCATCCAATAATATTCCTTATGAACTGAGTAGCTGAAAGGAGATGCTAGGACTATTGAAACAAACCTTGGCTGTGATAATTATACTGCTTTTCTATTGTCTGGCTGGGTATTCATGTTAGCATGATGCCTTGCATACAGTCAGAGGTCAGTAAATGTTTAATTTAACTGTCTTTTAAAAAACCTTTCCTAGTGTAGAAGACTTAGGAGTATATAAACTCCTTCCCATGTGTATTTTTATTTGCTGCATTTATTCCACTTCTTCATCTATATCAGAAGTGTCTGTCTTCCACAACAGAGTGAGAGCTGTGGTCAGGCAATGCTTTCTGCATGACACCTAGAAGATCCCACGGGTAATAGCAACACTTCAGGCACTCCTCTTCTTCAAGAGCTATAACTTCTGGTGACCCATACTTTCTGTTTAACTGAGGGCCAAGTAGACTATGCTACTTCGATCTGGTTGGTTAAAATATTTAAACAAACAAACAATTTTCTAACGGGTGTTAGTCCGCTAGAAATCCCCCAAATGGTGATGTGGACCAATGCGTCTCAGATGCTGTGTGTCCTCCCACATCTATATTTAATTTGGGGGCACCTAGGAGTTATTTTACTGTGGTTGAAAGCATATAACATGGGGTTGATTATAACTGACCTCAAGACAATTAAATTGGAAGGTTTGGAAATTTTTATTGATTTATTTATTCGGTTTTCTTAATTCGTGATAGAATTCATGTCCTGGCCAAATTCCACTTTATTTTGGAAGAGTAATAAAGAAACAAATTCTAGCTAATGGAGGTTCTGGTTAGTTGGGTTCTGGGTAATTTTGCTTTTGTTAAGACAAGCATATTATCATTATTACACACTGTTGTATACTCAAGCACCTAGAACAGTGCGTAGCACATAGGATGTTCTCAACAGCTATTTATTGACTGCTAATAAATGGATTATATTTTTCATTAGTATTATTAAGGATGACAAAATGAAGCCAAAAATAAGCAAACTAAGCATGACAAATTGAGCTTATGATTTTTCAAGTTTTTCATTTCCTTCCTTTAGCCTACCTCTTTCATTTTAGTTTACATAAAAGAAAATATATACTTTAAAAGTGAATATTGACTCTGAGGAAGTTCTGGAACAAGGTCTCTTACTTGAGAGCACAGAGAAGTTCTGACTACACTTGAGGGTGGCCAGACAGAGAAGGGACTGCAATCCATTTCTCCAGATCCTAAACACTTTGGCTCTTTTCAATTCTGGGAGAACAACTCATAAAGGTTGAAAAGCTCTGCTACACACACTGCCTTCCATACAGGTGGAACTCAAATTGAGGTTGTTGATTTCCTTTTGTTACATGTTCTCATTGTAGAATGACAGCACGTGCAATGTAGAAATGACATTTACCAATCACTGAAGAAGAACTTAGGGTTCTGGACTCATCTTTTAGGCTTGTAGCTATTCTGCTCATTTATTACTCAGAATAGGGCTACTGCATATCTGCCTCTACTCTTTTTGGGGTGGTAGGTAAAAAGCTTATGGAAGTTTGGAGCTCTCATTTGGAATACACGTCACACAAGTATAATTATTCTTATCAAAAATACTAATTGAAAACCTAATACGTATAGTGTTTGAGCTCTGACTTTCTGTAATGCTTGATGGCAGACTATATTCTATGGCTGGCAACATCCGCTCTCTCGGGACCTCAGGCTGTATTTTATTTCAGTTTGCCAGACTTCCACTTGGAAAATTATGACTTTGAGTCAGGGTGCTAAATGTTATTTCTAGAAGCACGAGCGAGTTACTGCATCTTCCTTATGTTTCATAATATTACACCCCTGAGAAACTGAACACTGGAAGCACACACTGCCTTCTTAAAACACACAACATTCATTGGTGTAGAGCGTTTTTTTGTTATTTAGATAAGAGAGAAGCAAAAGAAAACACAAGAGGAGAACTCAATATTCGTTGATTTCTTGGAACATTTGCTGATTTTTAGAGCACCATGAGATTAGCACTCTATTCAAATTTCACTTTGAAAATGAAAATGGTGAGCCACCTCATGATTATTTGACCTATGAAGCCAAAACCATTGGCACACAGTTATTTTGAGAGTGTCGTATTTGGGAGAAACTTTCCTTTCCTTAAGAAATGAACCTGAGAACTTAAAAGAAAATGTTTCGATTATGGGAACTAAAGGGAAGTGTAGGGGAGGAAAACTTTTCCTCTGTCCTCTTGGGGTCTCTGGCTGAGCCTAAGAATTAAACTGGCATAAGACAGATGAACAGGAGAAAAGCATACAAGTTTTATTAAAATTTTTACATGTACATGGGCACCTTCACAAGAGAATGAGGGCGTGAAGAAAGGACCGGAGTGGAAGCTTTTACACACCTTTTAGGCAAAGAAACAATACATTTGTGAAGGATTGACAAGACACAGGGGCAGTAGATTGTGGAGAAGTAACAAGGAAGATCGGGTTAGTTTAACAAGATTTGTTTGCATGGATTTCCCTCAGCCTTGACTCCATCTCTGGTGATGAGAATGTCTTCCCTCCTCCTGGGAGAGGGAGGGCACATTTCACGTGGGAGATTTATCTCCTGCTTCCAGGAAAAAGAAGGAAGATCAGAGCACCCTTCTTGCATCTGCACTCTCTTGAGTCCCTTCAGCTCAAAATAATTTTTATGTCAAAGAGGCGTATTTGGGGATGAGATATTCTCGTTCCCTTCAGAAGTAATATCTGTTTAATTAGGCTTGTTTTAGGGGCAGCTGAACATTTTCATATGTTCTCTCCGTTGATATTAGGGGAAAGATTTGAAAAACAGATAAAAATAATATCAACACACAAGGACTGATATGAAGTATGCTAATTAGAATTAAGAAAATAGCACAAAGAATCTCTATGTTGACGAGGGATAACACTCAAGATACAGGAGGAGAGGCTCTGTTGGACCATTTGAGCTTTTTATGAAGGTGGAAATGAGGAACCTTCTCGGTCTCCTGATCTTAGGATTTCTACTGTTTTCTTGAATAAATAAAAAAAATAAGATTAGGTGACTTCTTGAGCCCAATGTTTCAGACATTATTCAGTGTATTCAGACATTATTGAGCAAGGTACTATTATTTCTTAGATCAGAGGTTAAAATCAGTTGGAGCACCTTAAAAACAAACCCATGCTTGTACCCACCCCCAGTGAACTGAGTCATTACCCCGGGGTGGGTTTGTGCACTGGTATTGCTTTAAATCTCCCCAGGTGATACTGATATACAGCCAAGGCTGGGGATCTCTGGCTCCGATCTTTTGTCCCTGCCATAGTATATATTTAACATTGAAAGACACAAATCAGCAAAAGTGAAGTCTGAAATCAACCAACAGGATTTTCCACAGAGTATACGGATGTCCATCTGACAAGTCTGTTAGGACAGCCCCAGGGCTTACGAGTGCAGGGCAAATTATTTTCCTTTTAAGTCATTTCAATAACTTTTTACATTAGCATCTAGGACGTCTATTTTTAGATCTAGAACAAATTGTTTTCCAAAGCACCAGTTCCTGAAGTGTGAAATGAAGCCACCCTCCAGGAAAATACAGTTTGATTTGGCAGGTTTCTCTCAGTGCGATTCACAAGTGTATCCCAAACCTCTAATTTTCCCTGAATCCTTCAGTATTGTGAATGACACTTTAAAAATTTAGCATAATCATGTATAATGTATGACTAAAAGTAGCACAGAGGATATTAAATGCTTTCTGGAGCTGTAATATGAAGCCTGCCATAATGCATCTCTTGAAGATGAAGAAAAAAATGCAAAACGAAGCTATTTTGTCTAGGCTTTATTATGTGGTTATAAATGTGAATGAGGAGCCGTGTGTGTGTGTGTGTGTGTGTGTGTGTGTGTGTGTGTGTGTGTGTGAAGACAAATGCCTACCACCTATCAATGGTATCAATGGTATCAATAGTGTGTGTGTGTGTGTGT
Source organism: Physeter macrocephalus (assembly GCF_002837175.3). Classification (NCBI taxonomy): domain Eukaryota; kingdom Metazoa; phylum Chordata; class Mammalia; order Artiodactyla; family Physeteridae; genus Physeter; species Physeter macrocephalus. The sequence goes on from NC_041220.1 coordinate 8,601,498, forward strand.
GTGTGTGTGTGAAGACAAATGCCTACCACCTATCAATGGTATCAATGGTATCAATAAATGTAGTTTTTTGGTTGGAAGATATTTGCCAGTCTGTTCTGCCACATTAGATAGCTAGTGGGAAGCAGCCGCATAGCACAGGAAGATCAGCTCGTGCTTTGCGACCACCTAGAGGGGTGGGATAGGGAGGGGGGGAGGGAGACGCAAGAGGGAGGAGATATGGGGATATATGTACATGTATAGCTGATTCACTTTGTTATACAGCAGAAACTAACACACCATTGTAAAGCAATTATACTCCAATAAAGATGTTAAAAAGAAAAAACGTGAATGGTCAGAAATTTCTCTATTGTTTTTTCTTAACTTTTCCTCCATTTGTCATAATTTATGTGTTAGTGAAGAAGTGTTTACAGAGCTCCTCACTGAGAAGTTTTCAATTTATCTCTTAGGAGTGAGGTTTTTTAAAAACAGCTTTATTGAGATATAATTCACAAATCGTATACCTCACCCATTTGAAGTATACCGTTCAATGGTTTTTCATATATTCACAAGAGTTATTCCACCTTCACCCAAGTCAGCTTTAGAACATTTTCATTATGTTCAAAATTCACCCCTTCGTTGTCACCCCAACAGCTCATCTCCTCCAGCCCGAGGCAAACACTTACTTTCTGTCTCTATAGATTTGCCTATTGTGGATTTTTCATATGAATGGAATCATACAATATGTGGTCTTCTGTGTCTGGCTTCTTTCATTCAATATAATGTATGCAAGGTTCCTCTACTTTGTAGCATGTATCAGCACTCCGTTCCTTTTTATGGCTGAATAATACTCCACTGTATGGATATAGTGCATTTTGTTTATCCATTCTTCAGTTGATGGACGTTTGGATGAGTTTATTTTTTTTAATAGAAAGAAGGTGTTAAAAAGTTGAAGCTTCTATATTTCTTGAGGGTGGAGAAAAGCATCTCTGTCTTTCATCACAGGTAGAGGTGACATACCCAGCAATGAAGACCAGCATCCTGCTTATGTTCTTGTGGGGACTGTCCTGTGCTCTCCCAGTAAGTATCAGGGTAGCGATGCATGAAAAAAAAAACTGTTTATACCTAAAACTGCACAAATTGCATTGGCTATAAGCCAAAGTGGCTGTGTATGTTCCAGTCAGATGAAAATGTAGCTTCTTAGGAAGCTCTTTTCTTTAAAATATCATCCGAAGAATTCCTTGTTCTGTTCAGTTGCCGTTCATATAGTTCGGCCGCTCATGTTTCTTCCTCATAAGCAGTGGTTCTCAAAGCGTCATTCCCCCAACCAGTAGTATCAGCACCAACTAAGACCTTGTTAGAAATGTAAGTTCTTAGGTCCTCCATCAGACCTCCTAAACCAGGCCCCCCGGGGATAGGGCACAGCAATCTGTGTTTTAACAAGGCCTCCAGGTGATTCTGATGCATGCTAAAATTTGACTAATACTGCTCCTAAGTACGTGAAGTGTTAATAGCTGCTCTTTGGAAATTTCTGTGGGCTGACCACTTGTGCTGAATTTTCTAGGTAGCCAGGTATCAAAATACTGAATCTAAGAGTTCTGAAGAATGGAAGGTGAGTAGAAAAGATTTTTTTGAAATATTTTTATCGTAATATGTTATTAGTATAACCAAGATGGCTTCACTGCAAATGTTGAAACTACTAATGACTTAATGAATACATTATATTATATACACTGTATATATATACACTGTATATATATATACAAGGTATATATATATTATATATATACATATATACCTAAGATATACATTATATCTTAGGTTATTAATGAAACATTAATAACCTAAGATATAGGGAGTAAGGGCTATAATTTCTAGTTCTTATAAGAAAATGTAGTTCATATAATGCTTCAACTCCAACTTAATAGTATAATTTGGTGAGGAAGCACTTCCTCCTCTAGCTTTATTTTTGTGATTGGTCTGTATAGTAGCGCAAGGGATGGATGACAGTGAACCAAGATTGTCCCTGAAGGATTAGGACTAGAAATCTGTTTTATCAGATGTCTGGTAGGCGGGAGGCTAGGAGATCGAGTCCCGGAAGGTGAGAAGAGAAAGAAGAATGAGAGAATGCTAGAGTCTTCGGAATGATAGCTAATGTTTATTGAGTGTTGGCTCTGAATAACCCGATAGTTATTAACTCTCAATAGCTCAACAACCACTGCCAGACACGGTTCTGTGTGTTTTGCATGTATTAGTTTTCTCCATCTTCACAGTACCCCTAGTGAATTAGATGTTGTATTTTCTGTGTTGAGACAGAGAGTAACCTAGTCTGTCTAGGTTATGTGGTTAATTACAGTTAGAGCCAGACTTTGAACCCAGGTCGCTCTGACTCCAGATTTCATATTCTTTACTGGCGTGTTACATCCCTCTTGGGAAGGGGCCAGGTCTAGGAAGTCAGTAGGTTTTCGAGATTGGAACTACAATTGTCACTCTGTATCCGCAGGGCATTAGTTGCAGGACCCCCTCGGATACCAAGATCCATGGATGCTCAAGTTCCTTATATAAAATGATGTAGTATTTGCATGTAACCTGCATACATCCTCATGTGTACTTTAAATTATCTCTAGATTACTTATAATACCTAATACAATGTAAATGCCATGTAAATATTTGCTGGAGTGCAGCAAATACAAGTTTTGCCTTTTGGAAACTTCTGGAGGTTTCTTTCTTTCTTTCTTTCTTTCTTTCTTTCTTACTTCCTTTTCTTAAAAATATTTTTGGTCTGAGTTTGGCTGAATCCGTGGATGTGGAACCCATGGATATGAAGGGCTGACTCTAAGAGTAAGGGTTAAAATCTCAAGCTAAATCAGAATGTTTTCTCATTACCTTGTTTCCTGCTGGCTTTTACGTATGACACAGCTAGGGCACAATATTAGTGATGGCCAGATAATGTCAGAGGCCTGAGATGGGGTCCTGCCCCTGCTTGAGGCTGGAATAGATATTGCAGGATTTCTTACATGAACTTTCATCAGGAATATCCTTAGGGGGGTTTGTTTAAAAGCAGCTGCTGTGGATCCCTTCTTTCATTCAGCCTGAGCACCCCAAACGCACTGTGTTCTCAGGTCTAGCCCTGGCATGAGAAAAATACCAATGTCTTGCTCCCTTCCATTCCTATTTCCAGACGCTAAGTGACTGGGGTAGAGTCTGCCACGGTGCCTGCTGCAGTGTCACAGGGCAAAGACTTTAAGTGATGATAGGTCCTTCCTCTAGGAGCTACCCCAGCCCAGCATTGCTGAGAGGCTTGTTGAAGGCATGCTGACAGCAGCTACTCTCTGCTCTACTCTGCACCTTGGGTCTTCATACCCATTGCTCAGTGGCTTTGAGCCACGTGGTATTTGGGATTTCGGCATGTTCAAGCGGAGGGGGAGAGTAGATGGGGAGAGGGCACCAGAGGTGGTACAGGCATTCTTAGAGTTCTCATCCGATTAAAGAAAGTGAAATAAATCAGAACTATGACTAAGTTTCAGATTCAGCATTTGTTATTTTGGTGATCTTATGTGACTCAAGAAAGGTTTAATGGCTTTTTCAATTCAGTTTTGTCTGCTATTGAATTTTATAAAGTAGATGTTCTCAAAATGGATCACTTCTTCAGCTTATATCATACTGAATACTTTTCAAGATGCTTCCATAGGCATTAGCCAATTTCATCCTTATTCATGTGCAATAAGCACAGTGGTTGCTAGTATTCTTAATTTACGAATAAGAAACTGACATCAGATAGGTGAAGTGAATTGTGCAAATTCACATAGAGTGACCAACCCATCGCCGTTTACCTGAGACTAGATGTTTCCTGGAACACGTGAAATTTCAGTGCTAGCATCAAGACAGTTTTCAGGGCTAAAACCTAAGCCAAGGAGCTAACTGAGACTTAAGTCTGGGTTTGTGAGTTCCAGTGCTCTTTTTCCTCTCTTACATTTCCTCTAGGTTGTATATTTTTCTTCAAAGAAATTGTATTTTTGTCTAAGTATTGGAAATACAAAAATCTTCTAGGTTTTTTATATCACAAGGTCTTTTCAGGGCACTGGTCATCTGACCTTCATTTTTTAGCCATTTCATTATAAAATAGCATTAATATTCATGTGAATACAAAATATATATCAATATACTAAAAAACCCTAAAATTATCCTAAGTGTTTGCAATGATATGATCCATCTGTGAAAGAGTAACTTGTCCTCCTTCCTTTTGGACAGGGCCACTTGGCTCAGACACCAGCGCCACCTTTGGTAACTGCCTCATTGATTTGTTATAAACATCTCAGGAGATCACTTTCACACTCTTATCATCATCTCAGGCCATTTGGAAAGTAGTTAATCCAAACCACAAGCGATTGATGTGTGTCCTATTTTTTTCTTTATTCAGGAATTAGGCAAATGAAAAATAAACATTTTTTTTTTCTTTTTAGGAGAGAAGTGAGTCATCAGAAGAAAGTAAAGTTAGCTCAGGGGAACAGGTAATTAAACAAACCTTTCTTAACTTTCCAGGCTACTTAGGAATCAAAGGAAATGATGTTATATTAAATTACCTAGTGACCATTCTAAATATAATATTTTCTAACCTTTGGTTATGCTGGCTAAATTGTCCCATAAAATAGGAAGGGAAAAATGAGTGGGAGAATTCAGAGGTAGACGTGCCCTTCATTCCATATTTATCACCGGGGCCAGATGACAGACACTGTGACCTAAATGTCCCTCTAGTTAAAGAGCGCACACACACACACACACACACACACCCACACACACGGTCATAGACTCTGTAAGACAAGGAATAGCTCACTCATAAATCTCAAATGTTGGCTTCACAATTGGAGCAGTTCAGAGATCAGGCAAAGAGCTCTGGTTAAGGTGAGATGCCTGCTGGGCCTGGAGACCACCTCCGTGCCCGGAATCCTGTTGGAGGAGCGAATAGGAGAGCCCTGAGGAACCTTTAAGGAGACAGCTGCTTTAGTAATGACATCTTTCAAATAGTCTCATCTGTGGCCCTGGGAGAGAGAAAAGCTGACTTAGCTTATGTCACTTCAGTAGAAAGCTTGGTAGCTTCCTTCTTCTTACCCTCTTTCCCCTCCCCACCTTTCCTCTCCCTTCCCCACTCTCCTCCTCCTCCTAATTTTTTTCATTTTTCTAAGACAGGGTCATTGCTTTCTCAGCTGTCCCATCATTTCAACCAATCTCAACCCCAAGGGGCTCCAGACATTCTAGGAACCAGGTTTCTCCCTGAAACTTTGACCCATGTTGCATTCTATACTCATTCAGAGTTGGAAAATGAATTTAGGCTTTTTACCACTATTTATAAAGATAGAGGAACATTTTACAGATTTATAAGCGTAGAATTGGGGAAATGCTCTTTTCTGGGGACGTTGTGATTTATTGCCTCAGTGTTCTCTGGGCTCTCAGACGATGATAGCACCTTGGGAGGGGTGCAGTATATGCCTATCGAGGTTAGGAAAACAACATAGATGCTCAGTTCCAATGGGTCAGTGTAAAGTCTAGCTATGGGAAGAGGTGTCATCACCCTGTAGTCCTGACTGGAAATTCAGACATTGATGAGTAGGGACATGTGGGAAAAAAAACCAAAAGTTGGCAAGAATGTTCTGTCATAGGATATGGTAGAGAGAGCAGATTGTTCCAGAGCATAATGAATGAAGATTCACTCTCCTTCCTTATCCGAGTAGAGCATCCAGTCGTTCTACTTCAGGGCATCACCTCTCTGAGCTGACACTTAGAACTAAGCTGCCCTGGTGGTCACACAAGTTACAGTCCTTCAGCTAAGCCTTCTACAGGCAGCTCTCTGCCTGTGCAAATGAGCTATCAACATGGTGTTGGTGAGATTTATACCTTACTACAATATTATACTTTCATTTTGGCTAAAGGTTTCATCCACCTGCCCTAATACATTTTTCCCCCCAGAGGTGATTAGAAAAAAAAAACACTTTGAGTCATTTAAAAAAATCACCCAATATTTTAAATATCTCTGTTTTAAAACCAAACAACTTGATGAGTGAGTATTATAAACCAATTCTTTAATTTACAAAAAATTCTCTGAAAGTATCGTTTAAGGACTCACACTTAAATGTTGAGTTCCATAAATGTGATTTCTATAAAACGTTTTGAGAAAATTTTTGCAGCATTAAGTGAACTGTGCCTATGTAAAACGGAACGACTTGACTTTCAACTGTTCTTCCTCCCTTTTTAAACCCTGGTTGAAACATTATTGAGCCATACAATTGAACATGGCTTTGATGAGGGACAGAGGAGGAAGAAAGGAAAAAGAGCCTAGATGGGCATTAAATTAAATTAAATTAAATGACACCCTTGAGAGCAGCTCCTGGGGTACTAACCATGTCTGTTAACCCCAAACTCCAGGTAAATGAAGACCCCAGTGACAGCACTGAATCAGAGGAGGGCCTGCGCCTTGATGATCAGCAATACATTCACAGCCCAGCTGGTGGCCTTTCTAGGAGTGGAGGAGAAGGAGATGATAAAGATGATGGTGAAGACGAGAGCGGAGATGACACCTTGGCTGACGGTGACAATGGCCCAGGACCTGAAGAGAGGCGAGGAGGGAGCTCCAGACTCGGAAGTGACGAGGACTCCACTGACACCACGCAATCCGCGGAGGGTAGTGTCCCACAGGGGGAAGACAGTGCCCGAGATGCCACCAGCGAGAGCAGGGACTTTGCCAATGGGGACGAGGGGCACAGCAGGCCTGAGGGAGGTGACTCCACTCCAGGCAGCGAGAGTGAGGAGCAGTGGGTGGAAGGCGACAGCGGGGGAGTTAGTAGCCACGGGGACGGCTCTGAGTTTGACGATGAAGGAATGCAGAGCGATGACCCGGACGCCTTCAGGAGTGAGAGAAGCAATTCCAGAATAAGCAGTGCCAGCATCAGGTCAAAAGATTCGAAAGGGAGCAGCAAGGAGCAAGCAGGCCCTCAGGATTCTGGTGAAAGCCCATCAGCGGGGTATCCCAGTAGGAAAGTTTTCAGAACGTCTCGCATCTTTCAGGAAGATGGCAGAGGTGAGCTTGATGATAGCAACACAATGGAAGAAAGCAAGAGTGACTCTACAGAATACCCCGACTCCAAAGAAGCTGGCCTCGGCCAGTCCAGGGAACGCAGCAAGAGTGAATCTCAACAAGAGAGCGAGGAGAGTCAGTCCCCAGAAGACAGTCAGAATGTCCAAGACCCCAGCAGCGAGTCCAGTGAAGAGCTTGACCTGCCTTCTCGAGAAAACAGTAGTAAGTCTCAGGAAGAGGTGGTGCACGGGTCCAGGGGTGACAACCCCAATAACGTTACCGGTCACTCAGAAGATCAGGAAGCTAGTGACTCCAGTGAAGAGGACAGCTTGGATAAATCCTCCAGTTCAGAGAGCAAATCCAGTGAGAGCCTCAGATCCTCGGAGGAAAGCCCGGAGTCCACCGAGGAGGAGAACAGTTCCAGCCAGGAGGGCCCCTGGTCTCCCAGCGCCTCGACAGAGAGCCAGGAAAGCCAGGACAGCCCGTCCGAAGAAGAACAGGGCAGCGATTCTCAGGACAGCAGCAAATCCAACGAAGAGAGCAACTCAACGGAGAGCACGTCAAGCAGCGAGGAAGGTATCCAGTCCAAAAACGCTGAGATGGAAAGCAGGAGATTAACGGTCGACGCTTATCACAACAAACCCATCGAGGATCAGGACGACAATGACTGCCAAGACGCCTATTAGCACAGGCGTTCCTGAGGGCCCCTCGCGTACAGGTGTCTTGGGGATTGGCGTCGAGGGAAGTCATTACAACTGTAACTTACTGATGTTTGCATCAGAAGAATAACCAGAGACCATTCCTTTATGAAAGGAAATACTGGACATTATACTTCTTTCTAGGATGTCACCAAACCATAGAGGTTTCAATCACGGGGAATTTCACTAGGATGCCCTCAATGAGACCTGAAGCAAGGGGAGATGTGCATTATAGCTTCACAGCTGAAATAGCTCCTAACTCATTCACCTAACACACGGTTATTGAGATTCCGTTAGGTACCGGGCACTGTGCTAGGTGCTGCGTGTATAAACAAGCTTAAGGCTTGTTTCTTGCTCCTGAGGAGCTTATGGAGGGACAGATAAAGCCAAAGAGGGATACGTATGACAGAAGCAAGAATTACTACTATCCAGTGTGGTGAGTCCTACAACACGGGCATGAACAGAACATGTGGGAGCGCAGAGCAGGGACCAAATTTGCCTTAGAGAATCGGAGGAGGCTTCACAGCAGAAAAGACACTGGACTTGGAGCGTCGCATAGGAGTTCTCCATTTAAGACAAGACAATTCTATTTATTCTTGGTATAAGCAGTAGAAAATCCTGTATGAATAAATACTTAGTTTGTGAAAGCGCTTTCAAGTTATGGCACAGTGAGGTGTTTTGGATAAGTACAACGTTTTCTTTCAATTAATTTACCCATTTCCATGTTTTTGTGGAACACCAGTTACCATCACCTCCCTGACCACTGGTGACGATATGGACGAATGGTTTGGGGAGAGTGGAAAAAGAAAATTCCTCCCTAAATAGACAACTTTCAGCTTACTTTTTTCTAAGATCAGTCCATGTGCAATGTTAGAAAAACCGTTCTCAGAGTCCTTTGCCTGTGTCGCACGTAGCAAAATCGTGTGTATAGAATTCAATTGATTTTTGCCGAATACCCTTTGAAATGTTACCTCAACGTAAAATATTTGTTTTGTAATAAAGAAAATAATATCCAGGAGTATGTGCTTATTTTTTATAGTGATGTCAATTTTTAGGATCTATTTATATGAAACAACTCTTCCTTTAAAGCACTGCAAAATAGTCTATTAGCTTTCTCCCACTAAAACAAAAGATTTTCTTAAATTATTTCCCGAAAATTTAATTTTATTTATACTTCAGGCAGCATTTTGATAAAGTTACTTTGCATGTTGCTTATGATATTTCACTAAATATACCTGTTATAGGTAAGGTTAAGAAAAGGAAGCAAACTCTCAGCTTTTGTATAAGGCCATGCCAAAAGTCCATGGCGTTTGGGTTTAACATTAGTTCTTGCTGGTCTCTCTGACAGTCATAAGTGTAAACTCTGGAAACTACAGGGATACACATTCCTTACACTGTATTTCTTTGAAGGAAACTACCTCACCTCAGCACTTCCACTTCTCAAATGTGTGTTCACACACATTGCCGCTAGAGCGCATCAGAATTCCCCTACAAATTCACTCAGAGAACCAGGAGAACTTCCTAACCTTCTGACCCTTCCCGTCCTTCACACAGCTCTGTTCCCTCACGACGTCAAAGCTGTCGTCTCTTGAGGAGATAAAATATACATAGTTCTCTAATCCTCTCCCTTCAGATTTCAGTTCAGTAGATCTGGAGTGAAACCCCAAGCTCTGTATTTTATAAAGGATCCCAGGAGGTTCCGAAGTAGCCCATCTGCACACCTACATTTGGGTTCTCTGACTCTCTGGATCACTCACCTGGCTTTATTAGCCTACAGATTCCTACCAACCCACAGCGTCTTCTGAGGAGAACTGCCCGTGCCAGACCTCCTGGTTGCTTGAGACATAGGTGACCAGGTCGTGGCCACTCCAATGCCCCGCCTCACCACAGGTGATGGTGGGCACCCAACCCAAGGGAAGCCGGCCAGCAGCCTCAGAGGGGGCACGTCCCTGAACAACAGTGATGGTGGCTCGGGGTCTAATCTGGTTTCCCTCTCTGTAAATTTGGAGATTTAGGGAGAGAGATGTCAGAAAGTGGTCTGAACAAAAACAGGCGGGAAAATACAGAGAAGCAGGAATAAGGAGAAAGCTTAAGCCCATTCATGGTGGAGCACAAAACTGAAAATTATCGAACGCCTGATGCTGGCGGGGGAGTCGTAATCCTCTTGCTTTCGTGCTTGGATCCGGACTCTCCTATTACCTACAGGCCTTCTTGGATCCCTGTGACATCCTTTCCTCTTAAGTGCCACCTGTATCCTTACCATACACCCACCTTTCTGACATCTGTGTTCCTTGCAACCCAAAAGCCGAATGAAACCGGACTCATGAACTTAGGTCATATAACCTCGGAACGCTGGCTAACTTAACAGCTAAGTGGAGGAAGTACTGGACAACATAGGTGGACCTTGGAGAGTGAAAAAGAAAACAGGGGAGAAGCACATTCCAAGCCGAGGGACCAGAGGAGTAGATATATGGAATTGTTTACGGCACATTAAGGTATGATTTTTAAAATCTGCTGTCACCAAAGCATTTGGAAGAGAGGAGGAGGGAAGGGAAGTGATAAGAGAAGAGACTGGAAAGGCAGATCGTGATCTAAAAAACTACAAATAGAACTACCAAACGACCCAGCAATCCCACTACTGGGCATATACCCTGAGAAAACCATAATTCAAAAAGAGTCATGTACCACAGTGTTCATTGCAGCTCTATTTACAATAGCCAGGACATGGAAGCAACCTAAGTGTCCATCAACAGATGAATGGATAAAGAAGATGTGGCACATACATACAATGGAATATTACTCAGCCATAAAAAGAAATGCAACTGAGTTATTTGTAATGAGGTGGATAGACCTGGAGTCTGTCATACAGAGTGAAGTAAGTCAGAAGGAGAAAAACAAATACCATATGCTAACACATATATATGGAATCTAAGAAAAAAAAATGTCATGAAGAGACTAGGGGTAGGACGGGAATAAAACACAGACCTACTAGAGCATGGACTTGAGGACATGGGGAGGGGGAAGGGTAAGCTGTGACGAAGTGAGAGAGTGACAGGGACATATATGCACTACCAAATGTAAATTACATAGCTAGTG
>NC_041220.1:8616258-8624982 GCF_002837175.3 Physeter macrocephalus
GAGTCTGTCATACAGAGTGAAGTAAGTCAGAAAGAGAAAAACAAATACTGTATGCTAACACATATGTATGGAATCTAAGAAAAAAAATGTCATGAAGAGACTAGGGGTAGGAAAGGAATAAAACACAGACCTACTAGAGCATGGACTTGAGGACACGGGGAGGGGGAAGGGTAAGCTGTGACGAAGTGAGAGAGTGGCATGGACATATATACACTACCAAACGTAGGGTGGATAGCTAGTGGGAAGCAGCTGCATAGCACAGGGAGATCAGCTCGGTGCTTTGTGACCACCTAGAGGGGTGGGATAGGGAGGGTGGGAGGGAAACACAGGAGGGAGGGGATATGGGGACATATGTATATGTATAACTGATTCACTTTGTTATAAAGCAGAAACTAACACACCATTGCAAAGCAATTATACTCCAATAAAGATGTTAAAAAAAAAAGAGATTTACCCCCAAAATAAAAAAAAAAGTGAAGACCTCTGAATGCCAGATTAAGGAGAATAAACTTCATTTTTACGGAGTGCCTTTCTGGCACCAGGTTTTCATGTATTATATATCATACATATCACAAACATCTTTCATGGATATTATAAACTCTCTACCCCTTTAAAAATATATAAAAAATAAAGAAGAGCAAATGAAGCACAGAAAAGCTAAGTTAATTATTCTAGTTTAAAATCCAAAAAATGACAGAGCCTGCTTCCATTTCAGTTTGATGATGAACCACTGAAAGTTCCAAGCAGTGGAATAAGATTCATGAGTATACGATTATGGCCTTATCTGCTTGAAATATAAGTAAAGGAAATGCTATATTCTCTGCTTGTTCTCAGCATGTAAAGAACCCAAGAGCCTCTCAGTCATTTTCTAATAGCTTATTTTCCTAGACCTGCCCCTTTCAGTGGAGAAATTCATTCTTATTTCCCACAAAGCTTCCCATGTAGATCTATGTCACGGTGAAGATTACTACTGAAGATTTTGTACAAGGAAATATCATAGTGATGCTGGAGAAGCTAGCAATATTGGTATCCCAAACAGGAAGCTTATACTGAAGTCTTTAGGAAACATGGCTTAATATGCAGGAGAACTCATTCAGCCTGGAAGCCACTGATTCTATTACAAAGCATTAGACACTGTGGCTTGTACTGCTGACCCCACGGGTAATGACTCTGGATGCTGCCAGTAACACTGGTACTATTACAATAACACTGGTACTGCTGATCCCAGCTGGTACTGCTGCCAGAGACCATTCTCCACGGACCCTGCTGTGTTATATCACTAGCTTTCAATTCAAAGTTTGTGGCAGATGCATAAACCTGTTCGAGCCTATACTAAGTGCCCATGCAATACTTACAAGGGGCCCTAGAGAGAAAGAATCTTGCATTTTCAGTTTCAATATCACAAGGTGAATTTTGTCTCTCATCCAAACGTATAAGGAGGTAATATATGTAAGAAGGTGCTTCAGACGCTGCGTGAGCAAAAAGATTGAAAAACATCCCACTGATGGGGAGAAGGTCCACGTCCATGCCAAAAGGAGGAGCGGCATTCATGTCATGAGAATGACCAAGTCAACCACCAAGGCTCTGGTTGTGATTCATGTTGGTGAAGATGGGAGAAGTAACACTAATACCAAGGGAAATGCATGGACCACCGAGGGATTCTTTTTTTTTTTTTTAATTAACAATTTTATCTGTTTACTTTCGCCTAGGTCAGCACACCAAGGAGTTCTTGCAGGGAGCAAAGGAGCTTTGAAATACAAGGGAACTAACATCATTAAGCATCACTAGGCCCCAGGTCCTGGGCTAGGTGTCCGCCTTGGGCCAGAGCTCCAGGAATTCCATTGGTGGGTCCCAGAGAGAGGCATTAGTGATTTTAGCCATACTTTCCCGGGCTTCTGTGGAAGACAGCATCAAGACCCTCTGAAACTGGGTTTCATGGGGGAAGGTGTTTCTAACGTCCCTAAAATTATTTGCTAAATCGTTGATATATTTGAGTAGAGGATCCACGATCTTCATCAGATTCTCAAAGGAGTCCATGACTAAGCTGCCAGAATCTATTCAATTAAATACAAGAAATAACACTGACAATCATATAAGATCTGGCTGAACATTGTTCTGTGGAACTATTGTGTTCTGGAAAAGCCCAAGTCAGTGCTGAGGAATCGTGTGGGGAGTATAGCATGATTCATACTGCATATGCATCACTTGCTTATCATAGCTAAAGCTTGTATAAAGGAAGATAGTATCTCATAAAATATCTTTTTGATCAAATGAATACAAATTTTAAACTTTTTAAATGTTGATATAGAACACATAATGAAAATAAACTTTCTCAAAGTAAAATTTTAAACCATATAGTTCCTTTGCATTCCAAGCATATTTAGATTCTGGACTGTATGTAGATGTTGTAGAAATTGAGATTTATCCCCGATATCCATTTTCCTCTTCTTTGTATTAGTAATAAAAGTCTTTGGTTTTCAGTTGAGCACATGGCCGCCGAGATGGAGACTCCATTTCCCAAACTGCCTTGCAGCTAGGCGTGCACGTGCGGCTGCGTTCTGGCCAACAGCGGGCGAGCAGAAGTGATGTGCTTGGCCTCTTTCCTCTCCTCGCCTCTCTCCCCATCGGCTAGAAACTGGCAACTTTAGAAATAGTTTCCTTGTACCAAAAGGTACCCTCCTCCTCGTTGTTTCATGAGAGAGAAATAAACTTCAATATTGTTTAATCCACTGTATTTTGGGATTTCCACATTACAGCAGCTTAATCTACATCCTCATTAATACATGTATATATTCAGAGACTATATAATTTAGAGTTCTCACCAGAAACACTGAGTTAGCTCTCCTTTATTTTATTTTATTTTTTAAAAGATCCATACTTTTGACCAGATTTAATAGCTTTACTTATTTATTTACTTATTGGCTGCATCGGGTCTTTGTTGCTGCGCGCGGGCTTTCTCTAGTTGTGGCGAGCGGGGGCTGCTCTTCATTGCGGTGCGCGGGCTTCTCACTGCGGTCGCTTCTCTTGTTGTGGAGCACGGGCTCTAGGCGCGCGGGCTTTAGTAGTTGTGGCACGCGGGCTCAGTAGTTGTGGCTCACGGGGGTCTAGAGCGCAGGCTCAGTAGTTGTGGCACACGGGGTTAGTTGCTCCATGGAATGTGAGATCTTCCCGGACCAGGGCTCGAACCGGTGTCCCCTGCATTGGCAGGCGGATTCTTCACCACTGCGCCACCAGGGAAGTCTCACTCTCCTTTATTTAATAATTGAAGAAAACATGTTCTCCAGCTGCGCTCTCAGAATATCGTTATGCATCCTCAGTAGGTTTTAGTATTAGTTAGATTAAATTAACTTTTAGACTGTGAATTTACTGTTAAAGTGAATGGACTATTTAGCTTTTGCAAATATGGGTAATGAAGAGAATGCCCCAGTATATAAACTGTTCTTTGGGAATAAATAGAAATTTTATCGTTTCACGAAACTGCTAGGTACCCTTTGGTAAATTTCTACCTCTAGGACTGAAATTATTGGTCACAGTTTCAAGTTGAGACATTGATTACCCCAGTGCAATTTGCAAATCTGGCTGTTATCAATGACTATAATGAAAATGAGGTAAGGCTGTCAACTTGCTTCTGTTCCATTGTACACTGTCTAATAGCACCGGGTCTCAGCCCTGGTGCACATCCCCTGAGGAGTTTTGTCTTTTTTTTGAAGTCTTTACCCAGGCTCCATCCCAGAGAATCCTAGTTAATTGGTCTGGGATACCGGCCTTCAGCACTGGTATTTTTTAAAAGTCTTCAGCAATTCTAAAGCGTAGCCAGCATTGAGAACTCTGATATAATATAGTAGTTAATTCTGTAAACTTTTGGCCATTCTTTGGTTCCAGGCATAGGACTCATTTTGGAAGGAAAACACTAACCAAATTCCGACCCTATTTAATATGATGAGTTGAATGCTTATGTCAATTACACAGGCTTGTCTGCTTCCTCTACCAGCACATAAATGGACCCAACATTTGAGTGACTGGAGCATTTAGCTCTCATCAGCTCCCGGGCAGTGACTAGTTAAGACACAATCAGTCATCAGAAAAAATGTAAGGCTCTTTTTGCTTTTTGGTAAACTGCCCACCCCAAGGCCAGTCAGAGTATAGGATCTCTGAGGTTTACTCTAGTTGGCTTTCTCTCAGCATCTGAATTGTCATCAAAATAAATCTCACTTGAACTCGTGAATGGTTTCCCTCTGTCCTTGCACCACAATACCACAGATGGAAGAGATTATAGCAGGAGAAACATCTACAGACTGTAGGTCTCACGGTCAGACACACAAAACAGCCTGGCTTTCCCTTTTTGGGCGCAGATCATGACTATTATTTTAAGCAACTGAATTTAAACGTAGTGTTTGGTTAGAGACCTTATTGTGTAACTGATAGGAAAGAGACCATTACCATCCTTTCACGTAACACAGGTCATTCTTTATGAATTGTACGTCTAGCAGATTGTCTGGAAGTCCCCCATGGGGAAGAAAGGAACTAGCAGAAAGGAGGGCGCAGGAAGTCTGTCTGGACGTTGTCGCTGGGACCACATCCATTCTCCACCCCCCACAGAACTTCAAAGCTGTCTCGTCTCCTTCCTGGAGTGAGCGCTTCCCTAGTCCTATCCTATTTCCCCACTCCCCCTGTCAATACAGGCTATAGCAATAAATAGGGAGCTTACATAGGCAGAGAAAGGACAAACTCTGCTATGCTTTTACATGGTGACAATATTACTAAGAGAAAGGTTTTTTTTGTCCTTTAGATGTTTCCACTCTGAGGATGGACCTCAAAGTACACTGTCCTTTATCCTGCCTTATTCAGGACTTAAAGGATATGAATTACTCTCCCTACTTGTCTCTGTTCCAGCTTCACTAAGGGGGAGATTTGAAGGAGTCAAATGACTCCAGGGGATGAGAAAGGACTAAAAGTATGAGGGGGTAAAAGGAGAGAAGAAAGAGGAAGACAGAGAGGGGAGACCAGAGACAAGGGACCCCCTGATGCCCGTGGGAATTGGATTCCATATGGGTTGATAAATGTCTTGAAAGGCAAAGTAGAGAACTGTTTTCGCTGTCCTTCAGAAATTGCATGTGTGCTTGAAGGGGTAATGTTAATCTTTTTTTCTGGGAGTGGACTGTACCTTCCTGACTTCTCAAATGCTAAGGAGAGGAGTAAGGGGGGACACAGTAAGTCAGAGGGACTCTGGCATTTTGAAATATGGTCCACTTGAGGTCAGAAGCCAAAAGAAGGTCCTACACAAGACAGTGAGACAGGATGCTTTGGACCTTGGCCAAAACCATGTTCATGTGGTTCAGAATCTGATATAGAGCAGGGGAACCATAGAGATGATGTAAAAGTTTGCCATCCTCTAGAAGTTCACCCTAACACGATTTAAACATGATGAGTTCCATCAATGGATGTATAGCTTGACCTCCTGGCCACCACTCTGTAAGCCTGCATATCTTCTCCATAGTTGCAGTTACGGTGACTTTTAATTTTCTCACTTAACGTATTTTTTTATGTTTTACAGTTTCAAGTTATCATATCTTTCTTCCTTTTTCTTTTTACTGTTTGAAATGAAGCAATGAACAACTTTATGCAAATATCATTTGCTACTTATCAACCTTAGCTTGATGATCCACTTTAAATTTATCCATTACCAAGAACAGCCATGAAAATGTTTTCCCTACGGCAAGATGCCTTCTAATTTAACTACACGTATTCTTCCACCCAGTCTGCATGGAGAGTTATATGTGTCTTTTTAACCTCCCTCTATTGAAATACACATTCAACTAGGCTATAATGCTTGATTTAATATTGGTAATTTGATGGCACCAACTAGAGTAAAAATGTAAATTACCCTGAGAAGAGCAATTCCTAAACTGCAGCCTTTCCAGAGTTCAAGTCTAAGAGTCATAATGTAATAGCATTATGACCTAAAAGATAAGAATTGTCATTAAACACAATTGGGATTTATCTACATTTCTTTAAGAACAAGATTCTTTAAGAAAGCTTCAAATCCTGAAGTTCAAGAATGTTTGGGGAGTCCCACTCTGTAACCTCTCTAACTCCCAGCAGGTGGCAGTGTTGCTCGCTGTTGTGGTCCCCGAGAGGCCAGAAGAGTCTGGAATTCAGAGCACAGGTGGATGGATTAACCCTGGACGGAAATGCGGGCAGCGCTAGCATCAGAGCTAGATGATGAGTGTGATAGATTGACGATGTAGGGCATTTTGAACGGGCTTGGAAGGTCCAGTAGGATTTTGGGGGCAGATTAGAATATAGGTCAGGAAAGATTTTAATTTAGATTTTATATTCTCTGATTAATAACTCAGTAAATTGCCTTAAATTTTGAAACTTAATTTTCTTAGGACCGGCTCTAAACTGGCTTCTTTCTCCTGGCTGAAGCACATAGTGAACCTTATAACCTTAAAAAGAACCTAAGAGACAATTTTCTTTCCAGGAGGATTAGCTCTACTTCTGACAATTTTCCCTATGCCCAACGTCACAAACCATACCTGAATCATAAAGATATTTAACACTCAGAGGAGATAGTGATAAGGTCCCTTTAAATACTGAAAATATAATGAAGTCAGGCTTCAGTCCAAATAGTCTACCTTTTTCTTTGCATAAATACAGACAGTGTGCAGGACCAGATTGAGTTCTAGATATGAGTCCAATTTTGCTCTGTTGAACTAGTCACTTCTCTGAACCTCTGTTTTTACTTTAGTTTATTTAAGAAACATTACCTCTGTTACTGATACTAGACAGCCACTAAGAGATAGAAACGGATCATAACTAGATAGACTGTGTAGATATACTACATGCTCTATATATTCTCCTAAAGTTCAAGAAATAACTGATATTGTCACTGTTGCACTAAAAGATCTTGTGGGTTAGCAGAGCAAAGGCACTAAATTTTAAGGAACTTAATCCAATGCTCTATTCCAGTAAAAAGGCACTGAGCTATCTTGAGCAACTGACTTGCCTCTATATCATGATGTCCTAGTTCACAGTCTGTAAAATCCACGTGTGTGCCTTGTGAAATCTTGGCTGATAGCTGGCAAGGGTTACACATTCAGCCCTTCCTTCAATAAGCATTAAGTCCCTAGCCAGTTGGGGAGGATTTGTTCCCAATACGCCTATGTCCCTTCGGTTCAAATCACTCTCTTTTTCTCCTTCACTCTTTTGCTCCTCTGGATTGTTTTATGTCCTACGTTGGCTCCCTTGGAGGTGAGATTACTGACTTACACCTCAATCTAGTCCCCCATTTTTCCTTTAAACTTTCTGCCCTGTCCTTTCCCATCCTATATGGTGTATTTATTTTTTTGTTGCCACAGTAAATACTTGGGGACAGAGGTAATTTTTAATTATTTGAAGGGACCTGTTTTAGAAGCAGAAATTTTAAAATCTCCAAGTGTATAAGTTATCTATTGCTGAGTGACAGATCACCTCCAAAATGCAGTGACTTACAACAAAATAGTTACTACCTAACAGTTTCTGTGGGTCATGAACCTCAGCTTGGTTTAGCTGGGTCCTCTCTTCTGGGGGCTCTCATGGACTGCAGTAAAGGTATGCTGTGATCATCTCAAGTCTCAACTAGGGAAGGATCTGCTTCAAGCTCACTCGTGTGGGGATTGGTAGTTTTCAGTCCCTCACAGGTTGTTGCATGAAAGCCTCCGCTCCTCGCTGGCTGTTGGCTGGAGGTCACCCTCAGTTCCTTGCCATGCAGGCCTCTTTAAAGGGCGGCTCATAACCTGGCTGTTAGTTTCCATCAGAGAGCGCAAGTGAGAAAGAGTGAGCAAAAGTCACAGTCTCACAAGCTAATCTCAGAAGTGATATACCCAACACTTTTGCTGTAGTCTCTTTGTTGAAAGCAGGCCGTTTGAGCCAGTTCACACTCAAGGAAAGAGGATTATACAAGGCCATGAATATCAGAAGGTAAGTTTCAGTGGGACCCCCTTAGAATTCTGCCCTACACCTAGCACATGCTACATAATGATTAAAATAAGGAGGTTACAATTCTAATGGGATGTCTGAGAAATTGTATTTAGAAAGAAATTGGCATATTCCTATTGTTTTGTCCACATGTGTATACGTTTGTGTGCTTAGGTAGGGAAAAAGCAAGCTGTATTCAGCAGGCAGTAGAGAGCACATACAAACATTCCAAATTGTATACCCTCTACATCTTGTTTCCCTCCGACATCTCTGCCCTCCCTCTCCTTACTCTTAGAGATAACTTTTTCTTCTACTCTGCAATGAAAATAGAAATCAGCCAGCAAAATCTCCCTCATCAATTAATCCCCGAATCTACAAGCATTTTCTTTCTTTTTTTTTTAACATTTTATTGGAGTATAGTTGCTTTACAATGGTGTGTTAGTTTCTGCTTTATAACAAAGTGAATCAGTTATACATATACATATATCCCCATATCCCCTCCCTCTTGCGTCTCCCTCCCACCCTCCCTAACCCAACCCTCTACGTGGTCACAAAGCACCGAGCTGATCTCCCTGTGCTATGTGGCTGCTTCCCACTAGCTATCTATTTTACGTTTGGTAGTGTATATATGTCCATGCTACTCTCTCACTTCGTCCCAGCTTACCCTTCCCTCTCCCCATATCCTCAAGTCCATTCTCTAGTAGGTCTGTGTCTTTATTCCCATCTTACCCCTAGGTTCTTCATGACCTTTTTTTTTTTTCTTAG
>NC_041220.1:8625578-8626106 GCF_002837175.3 Physeter macrocephalus
GTCTTGTTTATGGTTTCCTTTGCTGTGCAAAAGCTTTTAAGTTTCATAGGTCCATTTGTTTATTTTTGTTTTTATTTCCATTTCTCTAGGAGGTGGATCAAAAAGGATCTTGCTGTGATTTATGTCATAGAGTGCTCTGCCTATGTTTTCCTCTAAGAGTTTGATAGTGTCTGGCCTTACATTTAGGTCTTTAATCCATTTTGAGTTTATTTTTTTGTATGGTGTTAGGGAGTGTTCTAATTTCATTCTTTTACATGTACCTGTCCAGTTTTCCCAGCACCACTTATTGAAGAGGCTGTCTTTTCTCCACTGTATATTCTTGCCTCCTTTATCAAAGATAAGGTGACCGGGCTTCCCTTGTGGCACAGTGGTTGAGAGTCCACCAGCCGATGCAGGGGACAGGGGTTCGTGCTCCGGTCTGGGAGGATCCCACATGCAGCTGAGCGGCTAGGCCCGTGAGCCATGGCCGCTGAGCCTGCGCGTCCGGAGCCTGTGCTCCGCAACGGGAGAGGCCACAGCAGTGAGAGG
>NC_041220.1:8626190-8627365 GCF_002837175.3 Physeter macrocephalus
AGTGTTTTCTTCGTATATTTTCTATATAACATAAAATGTGGCAGCATATATACAGTTATATTCCATTTATTTAATTAAAAAAATTTTTAAACATCTTTATTGGAGTATAATTGCTTTACAATGGTGTGTTACTTTCTGCTTTATAACAAATTGAATCAGCTATACATAAACATATATTCCCATATCTCTTCCCTCTTGCGTCTCCCTCCCTCCCACCCTCCCTATCCCACCCCTTTAGGTGGTCACAAAGCACTGAGCTGATCTCCCTGTGCTATGCGGCTGCTTCCCACTAGCTATCTATTTCACATTTGGTAGTGTATGTATGTCCATGCCATTCTCTCACTTTGTCCCAGCTCACCCTTCCCCATCCCCGTATCATCAAGTCCAATCTCTAGTAGGTCGGTGTCTTTATTCCCGTCTTGCCCCTACGTTCTTCATGACCATATTTGTTTTTTTTTTTTAGATTCCATATATATGGGCTAGCATAGGTATTTGTTTTTCTCTTTCTGAACTTACTTCACTCTGTATGACAGACTCTAGGTCCATCCACCTCACTACAAATAATTTCGTTTCTTTTTACGGCTGAATAGTATTCCATTCACAGCTTTACTTCTTCTTTTCGATTTGGATTCCTTTTATTTATTTTTCCTCTCTGATTGCTGTGGCTAAAACTTCCAAAACTATGTTGAATAATAATGGTTAGAGTGGGCAACCTTGTCTTGTTCCTGATCTTAGTGGAAGTTGTTTTGGTTTTTCACCATTGAGGATGATGTTGGCTGTGGGTTTGTCATATATGGCCTTTATTATGTTGAGGAAAGTTCCCTCTATGCCTACTTTCTGCAGGGTTTTTATCATAAATGGGTGTTAATTTTGTCAAAAGCTTTCTCTGCAACTGTTGTGATGATCATATGGTTTTTGCCCTTCAATTTGTTAATATAGGATTTTTGCATCTATGTTCATCAGTGGTATTGGCCTGTAGTTTTCTTTCTTGGTGACATCTTTGTCTGGTTTTGATATCAGGGTGATGGTGGCCTCGTAGAATGAGTTTGGGAGTGTTCCTCCCTCTGCTATATTTTGGAAGAGTTTGAGAAGGATAGGTGTTAGCTCTTCTCTAAATGTTTGACAGAATTTTCCTGTGAAGCCATCTGGTCCTGGGCTTTTGTTTGTTGGAAGAT
>NC_041220.1:8628589-8634670 GCF_002837175.3 Physeter macrocephalus
TGATATGATTTCAATTCTCTTAAATTTACCAAGGCTAGATTTGTGACCCAAGATATGATATATCCTGAAGAATGTTCCATGACCACTTGAGAAAAATGTGTATTCTGTTGTTCTTGGATGGAATGTCCTATAAATATCAATTAAGTCAACTTGTTTAATGTGTCATTTAAAGCTTGTATTTCCTTATTTATTTTCATTTTGGATGATCTGTCCTTTGGTGAAAGTGGGTGGTTAAAGTCCCCTACTATGATTGTGTTACTGTCAATTTCCCCTTTTATGGCTGTTAGCATTTGCCTTATATATTGAGGTGCTCCTAAGTTGGTTGCATATATATTTATAATTGTTATATCTTCTTCTTGGATTGATCCCTTGCATTATGTAGTGTCCTTCCTTGTCTCTTGTAACATTCTTTATTTTAAAGTCTATTTTATCTGATATGAGTATTGCTACTCCAGCTTTCTTTTGATTTCAATTTGAATGGAATACCTTTTTCCATCGCCTCACTTTCAGGCTGTATGTGTCCCTAGGTCTGAAGTGGGTCTCTTGTAGACAGCATATATGTGGGTATTGTTTTTGTATCCATTCAGCCAGTCTATGTCTTTTGGTTGGAACATTTAATCCATTTACATTTAAGATAGTTATCGGTATGTGTGTTCCCCTTACCATTTTCTTAAGTGTTTTGGGTTTCTTATTTTAAGTATTTTCCTTCTCTTACGTTTCCTTCCTAGAGAAGTTCCTTTAGCATTTGTTGTAAAGCTGGTTTGGTGGTGCTGAATTCTCTTAGCTTTTGCTTGTCTGTAAAGCTTTTGATTTCTCCATCGAATCTGAATGAGATCCTTGCAGGGTAGAGTAATTTTAGTTGTACGTTGTTCCCTTTCATCACTTTAAACATATCGTGCCACTCCCTTCTGGCTTGTAGAGTTTCTCTCGGCATGTTTCTCCTTGGGTTTATCCTGTCTTGGGCTCTCTGCGCTTCCTGGACTCTAGTGGTTATTTCCTTTCTCATGTTAGGGAAGTTTTTTTTTTTTTTTTGCTCACGGGCCCAGCCGCTCCGCGGCATGTGGGATCCTCCCAGACCGGGGCGCGAACCCGGTTCCCCTGCATCGGCAGGCGGACGCGCAACCACCGTGCCACCAGGGAAGCCCCAGGGAAGTTTTTGACTATACTCTCTTCAAATATTTTCTCAGGTCCTTTCTCTTCTCCTTCTGGGACCCCTATAATTCGAATGTTGCTGCATTTAATGTTGTCTCAGAGGTCTCTTAGGCAGTCTTCATTTCTTTTCATCTTTTTTCTTTATTCTGTTCCACAGCAATGAATTCCACCATTCTGTCTACACTTCATTTAGTTGTTTCTCTGGGGTTTTATCTTGTTCTTTCATCTGGTACAAAGTCCTCTGCCTTTTCATTTTGTCTATCTTTCTGTGAATGTGGTTTTCCTTCCACAGGCTGCAGGATTGTAGTTCTTCTTGCTTCTGCTGTCTGCCCTCTGGTGGATGAGGCTATCTAAGAGACTTCTGCAAGCTTCCTGATGGGAGGGACTGGTGGTGGGTAGAACTAGGTGTAGCTCAGGTGGGCAGGGCTCAGTAAAACTTGAATCTGCTTGTCTGCTGATGGGTGGGGCTGGGTTCCCTCCCTGTTGGTTCTTTGGCCTGAGGCGACCCAGCACTGGAGTCTACCCAGGTCTTTGGTCGAGCTAATGGCGGACTCCGGGATGGCTCACGCCAAGGAGTACTTCCCAGAGCTTCTGCTGCCAGTGTCCTTGTCCCCACGGTGAGCCACAGCCACCCCCTGCCTCTGCAGGAGACCCTCCAACACTAGCAGGTAGGTCTGGTTCAGTCTCCTATGGGGTCACTGCTCCTTCCCCTGGGTCCTGATGCACACTACTCTGTGTGTTCCCTCCAAGAGTGGAGTCTCTGTTTCCCCCAGTCCTGTCAAAGTCCTGCAATCAAATCCCACTAGCCTTCAAAAGTCTGATTCTCTAGGAATTCCTCCTCCTGTTGCTGGACCCCCAGGTTGGGAAGCCTGATGTGGGTCTCAGAACCTTCACTCCAGTGGGTGCATTTCTGTGGTATAATTGTTCTCCAGTTTGTGAGTCACCCACCCAGTAGTTATGGGATTTGATTTTATTGTGATTGCGCCCCTCCTACTATCTCATTGTGGCTTCTCCTTTGTCTTTGGATATGGGGTATCTTTTTGGTGAGTTCCAGTGTCTTCCTGCCGATGATTGTTCAGCAGTTAGTTGTGATTCCAGTGCTCTCGCAAGAGGGACTGAGCGCACGTCCTTCTACTCCGCCATCTTGAACCAATCTCCTGTACCACATCTTCTTTATCCATTCCTCTGTCAGTGGACATTTAGGTTGCTTCCATATCCTGGCTATTGTAAATAGTGCTGCAATGAACATTGGGGTGCATGTATCTTTTCAAATTATGGTTTTCTCCAGATATATGCCCAGGAGTGGGATTGCTGGATCATATGGTGGCTCTATTCTTAGTTTTTTAAGGAACTTCCATACTGTTCTCCATAATGGTTGTACCAATTTACATTCCCACCAACAGTGTAGGAGGCTTCCCTTTTCTCCACACCCTCTCCAGCAATTATTGTTTTTTGAAGGGCTGCTTTAGTTGGCAAGGAAGATTCTGAGAGATTTGGTGGTTTTAGCATTCTCAACATGGTCTGTTCCTGCCCAAACGCTCTCATACTGCTTCAGAATTCCATTTTTCCCCAACCAAGGCCTTTACCTTAGTGTAACTTGACATGATTACTATTTAATTGGTTTTGCAAACTCGGCAATCTGTACAATCAGGTCTTGGTTAAGATCCTTAGCTATGTCTTTCTTACGGCTACATGAGACAAAGATTTTATTTAAGGACATTATAGAGAATTTTAGATTCTCTCCCTAAACCTTGATTTGGATGTTTAAGACTTTAAGTTTAGGGACTTCCCTGGTGGCACAGTGGTTAAGACTCTGCGCTCCCAATGGAGGGGGCCCAGGTTCACTCCCTGGTCAGGGAACTAAATCCCACATGCATGCCGCAACTAAGAGTTCTCATGCCACAACTAAGGAGCCCACCTGCCACAACTGAGACCCAGAGGAACCAAAGAAAATAAATTAATTAGTTAATTTTTTAAAAATTTAAGTTTATCTTTTTAAAAAAACTTCCCAAGGCAGTCAGAAATAGTTATATCAACCCTATAGATTTGTCATTATCATTGAAGCGATAACAATGTGTCCGAGCCTTGTTCTCTCTGTTTGTACTCTACCCCGTGCTATGGTTGGTGATACTTTGAGTTAGCATAATGCCTTTGTATGCTATAGCTTACCTATGGCACATTTCCTCTTATTAAGAAGATTGTCAGGGGCTCATGATAACCAATGCAGAACCTACACTGAGGGTCTATTTCCTGGGGTCACATGGGAACACTTCAGTCTATGTTCAAGGAGGAAAGAGATGGCACCCTTAAAATATGCAACTAAAGAGAAACTAATGAAAGGATAGTTTACAGATGTATGGACAGGGGTAAAATACAGCAAGGGATGGTGAGGCAGTTAGGTGTTTGCGACAACGAGAAGTTGTCACCACTCATAGAACTGAAGGCTCAAGAGGATGAAATAGTGTTTTCAAGCCTGGGAAGAGGTTGCACTCTGGAAGAGAGGCTGTCTGACACAGGCTGCCTGATAGGTTTTGGCAACTGCTGTCCAAACCACAGCAGGACAGGGAAGGAGTGGGCAGATTAATACACTGACCTCTCTCTCCTCTCACCAGCTAATCTCCTGGTATGCTGCTTCTCATTGGTCAAAACCAAAAGGTAAGGAAGCAAGGATGATGTGGACACTATCAGTTATAGGAAAGTCATCTCTCTTCCATTTCCAGGTAAAAGGAAATGGAGACTATGGCAGCCCGAAGTATTTTGCTAAGGCTAAAACTTTCTATATACATATGTGTGTGGGTGTGTGTGTAGATACACACCCACACACACATGTATATATAATACATGTTTACATATAAATATGATGTGAACAATATCTTAGGCACATTCTCAAATTTCTAAACCTGTTTATATTTTCATCAGTCTGTTAAAGTTTTTGGTTAAAAATCTGCAATACTGACAGATAAATACAATTGCAAAGGATGATACAAAATGAAGAGGTGGGAGAAACAACTAGAGAAACATATACTTTAAAATGAGAGTTGGCCTGTGAGCCACAACTACTGAGCCTGCGCGTCTGGAGCTTGTGCTCCACAACAGGAGAGGCCGCGACAGTGAGGGGCCCACGCACCGTGATGAAGAATGGCCCCCGCTCACTGCAACTAGAGAAAGTCCTCGCACAGAAACGAAGACCCAACACAGACAAAAATAAAATAAATAAATAAATAAAATTTTTAAATGAGAGTTGATCAAGTTACAACTCTGAATTAAATAGCCTGACTGCAATTTGACCTTTTCACTTTAACTTCCTTAAGGGGGAAAGCTCAGGAGAACATTTACCTATAAATAATTACTTGAAAATAATGTTTTGACAAGCATAAATTAATATAAAACAACTCGAAAGGTTTCACATTGCACCTGAAATGCTCCTGTGTTTAAGGGAGTTAAGATATACTCGTTGGGGGAAAAACATGTTTTGAAGCCGATTTATGTTTGGAAGACACTTCAAGGACTACCTCTGTAATCCAACAAAACCACTGTA
The DNA here is from genome assembly GCF_002837175.3 of Physeter macrocephalus. Lineage (NCBI taxonomy): Eukaryota > Metazoa > Chordata > Mammalia > Artiodactyla > Physeteridae > Physeter > Physeter macrocephalus. The sequence goes on from NC_041220.1 coordinate 8,633,280, forward strand.
TCAATAGTAGTTATACTAGCTTACTGCAAGTACCTCTTTATATCTCTCATCTAAATATAGACCCATGCTGTTTTCCTTTAACCTTGACTGATACATTTTGATGAGGTGGAGAGAAGGATTAATTTGTAAAAGATTAAAGAGAAAATGTATATCTGGGGTAGCCAAGGGTCTCAGAAAGATGAGAACATGAACTTCTCTCTCACATTTCCACTTTGTACTTCTACTTTATATAAATAAAGATTACTTTACACTTACAGCCAAATGAAGTGATGTTTAGGAAAAGATAGATTAATTGGAAAATTCATGAAGTGCATTTTGTTTTATCATCCAATGCATCAATATTTGTGACACTGCTTAATCATTCAATGTGATAAACCATATTAACAAACTGAAGGATAAAAATCATATTATCATCTCAATAGATGCAGAAAAAGCTTTCAACAAATTTCAACACCGATTTATGATAAAAACCCTCTAGAAAGTAGGCATCGAGGGAACTTACCTCAACATAATAAAAGCCATATGACAAACCCACAGTCAACATTGTTCTAAATGGTGAAAAACTGAAATTATTTCCGCTAAGATAAGGGACAAGACAAGGTTGTGCACTCTCACCATTATTATTCAACATAGTTTGGGAAGGTTCAGCCACAGCAATCAGAGAAGAAAATGAAATAAAAGGAATCCAAATCGGAAAAGAAGAAGTAAAGCTGTCACTGTTTGCAGATGACATGACACTATATATAGGAGACAAAAGACCTGTATGCAGAAAACTATACGACACTGATGAAAGAAATTAAAGATGATACAAAAGATGGAGAGATATACCATGTACTTGGATTGGAAGAATCAACATTGTGAAAATGACTCTACTACCCAAAGCAATCTACAGATTCAGTGCAATCCCTATCAAACTACCAGTGGCATTTTTCACAGAACTAGAACAAAAAATTTCACAATCTGTATGGAAACACAAAAGACCCCAAAAGGACAAAGCAATCTTGAGAAAGAAAAACGGAGCTGGAGAAAGCAGGATACCTGACTTCAGATTATGCTACAAAGCTACAGTAATCAAGACAGTATGGTACTGGCACAAAAACACAAATGCAGATCAGTGGAACACGATAGAAAGCCCACAGATAAACCCACGCACATACGGTCACTTTATTTTTGAAAAAGGAGGCAAGAATATACAATAGAGAAAAGACAGCCTCTTCAGTAAGTGGTGCTGGGAAAACTGGACAGCTACATGTAAAAGAATGAAATTAGAACACTCCTTAACACCATACACAAAAATAAACTCAAAATGGATTAAAGACCTAAATGTAAGGCCAAACACTATCAAATTCTTAGAGGAAAACATAGGCAGAACACTCTATGACATAAATCAC
>NC_041220.1:8635314-8651406 GCF_002837175.3 Physeter macrocephalus
TGCACAGTTGGTGGGAATGTAAATTGATACAGCCACTATGGAAAACAGTATGGAGGTTCCTTAACAAACTAAAAATAGAACTACCATATGACCCAGCAATCCCACTACTGGGCATATACCCAGAGAAAACCATAATTCAAGAAGAGTCATGTACCCCAATGTTCATTGCAACTCTATTTACAATAGCCAGGACATTGAAGCAACCTAAGTGTCCATCAACAGATGAATACATAAAGAAGATGTGGCACATATATACAATGGAATATTACTCAGTCATAAAAAGAAACAAAATTGAGTTATTTGTAGTGAGGTGGATGGACCTATAGTCTGTCATACAGAGTGAAGTAAGTCAGAAAGAGAAAAACAACCAAATGTAAAATATATAGCTAGTGGGAAGTAGCACATAGCACAGGGAGTTCACTTTGGTGCTTTGTGTCCACCTAGAGGGGTGGGATAGGGAGGGTGGGATGGAGACTCAAGGGGGAGGAGATATGGTGACATATGTATAAGTATAGCTGATTCACTTTGTTATAAAGCAGAAACTAACACACCATTGTAAAGCAATTATACTCCAATAAAGACGTTAAAAAGAAAATTTGTGACACTGCTTAGAACACTTATATTATCCTACCCAGTCATAACATAAAAACTGAGCATAAAAAATGTATAATAGAAATTCTGCCAAACTTATTCTCACTTTGTTATTGAGTTGTATAAGTTTTATATGTATTTTAGATATTAACCCCTTATCTGATATATGGTTTGCAAATATTTCTCTCATTCTGTAGGTTGCCTTTTCAAGTTTTTTATTTTTTCCTTTGCTGTGCAGAAGCTCTCTAGTTTCATGTAGTCCCACTTGTTTATTTTAGCTTTTGTTTCCTGTGCTTTTGAGGTCTTATCCAAGACATCATTGCCAAGACCAATGTCAAGGAGATTACCCCCAATCATTTCTTCCAGGAGTTTTATTGTTTCAGGTCTTACATTTAAGTCTTTAATCCATTTCAAGTTAATTTTTGTGAGTAGTATAAGATAGGGGTCTAATTTCATTCTTTTGCATGTGAATATCCAGTTTTCCTAGCATGATTTATTGAAGAGACTATCCTTTCCCCACTGTGTGTTCTTGCTGCCCTTGCAAAAAGTTAGTTGCCCATACATCCATGGGTTTATTTCTGGACTCTTTGTTCTATTCCACTAGTCTATGTGTCTGTTTTTATGCCAAAACTATACTGTTTTGATTGCTATAGCTTTGTAATATAGTTTGAAATTAGGAAGCATAATACTTCCAGCTTTACTTTTCTTTCTCAAGAGTGCTTTGGATAATTGGTGTCTTTTGTGGTCCGACACAAATTTTAGGATTATTTGTTCTATTTTTGTGAAAAATGCCATCGGGATTTTGATAGAGATTTTGTAGATTGCTTTAGGTAGTATCGACATTTTAACATTAATTCTTTCAATCTATGGGCACAGAATATCTTTCCATTTATTTGAGCCTACTTTACTTACTTTCCTCAATGTCCTATAGCTTTCAGTGTATAGGTCCTTCACCTCCTTGGTTAAATTTATTCCCAAGTATTTTATTATTTTTGATGCTACTATAAATGGTATAATTTGTTGATATTAATACAGACATTCCAGCTTTCTTATGCTTAGTGTTTCATGGTATATCTTGTTTTCCATCCTTTTATTTTTAACCTATGTCTTTATATTTGAAGAGAATCTCTTATAAACAGCATATAGTTGGATATTGTTTCTCTGCTTTTTAACTGGTTGTCTAGCATTTCTACATTCAATATGATAATTGATATGCTTAGGTTTAAGTCTACCATCTTACTATTTGTTTTCTATTGCCCCATCTATCTTTTTTCCTTTTCCATATTTTCCTGTCTTTTTTTAAAATTTTTTAAAATTAATTAATTTATTTATTTTTGGCTGTGTTGGGTCTTTGTTGATGAGCATGGGCTTTCTCTAGCTGCGGTGAGTGGGGGCTGCTCTTCGTTGTGGTGCACGGGCTTCTCATAGCAGTGACTTCTCTGTTGTGGAGCATGGGCTCTAGGCGTGTGGGCTTCAGTAGTTGTGGCATGCGGGCACAGTAGTCGTTGCGCACAGGCTTAGTTGCTCGGCAGCATGTGGGATCTTCCCAGACCAGGGCTCGAACCCATGTACCCTGCATTGGCATGTGGATTCTTAACCACTGTGCCACCAAGGAAGCCCTCCTGTCTTTTTTTAAATTGAGCATTTCTTAGTATTACATTTTAATCTCCTCTTTTGGTATATGATCTCACTGTTTTATTTCTTTAATGGGTACTTCGGGGATTACAATATGCATCCTTAACCTATGACAGTACACCTGGAATTGATAGAATAACACTTCATATATAATGTAAAAACCATATATAAATGTACTTCCATTTCCCTCTCCCCTCTTTTGTGCTATTTGTCATGTATCTTACTTCTACACATTACAAACTCCACAACACATTATCACTCATGTTTCAAATAATTCGTTTCTTTTTAAAGAAGTTAAGGAAGTTGAAAAATGTTTAGTGTTCTTTATCCATTCATGTAGATTTGAGTTTCTGTCTGGTATAATTTCCCTTTAACCCGAATAAGTTTATTTAACATTTCTTGTAGTGCAGGTCATCACTTTGGTTATCTGAAAATATCTTCACTGGAGTTAAGTTTTCATGAAAAATTTTGCTTGCTTTAAATTCTAAATTCATAGTTTATTCCTTATTTAGCATTTAAAAACTGTGATTCCATTGTTTTCTGGCTTGTATTGTTTCTGATGAGAATGCAGTGGTTATTCTATTGTTACTTTCCTGTATGTAATACGTCTTTTTCTTCGGAATGTTTTTAATTTTTAATTTTTAATTTGGTTTAAAGCAATTGTACTACGATATGCCTATAGGTGGTTTTCTTTCTGTTTATCCTGTTTGTGGCTCATTCCTCCATCATGGTCAGAATGGGAAGTTGAGATTTTCAAAACTAAGTTTTAAAATGTTCAGTTTTTGCTTAGGAGATGAATAGATGTCCTCAGAGACACTAGTTATTTGGTGATGGACAACGTTCTCTGTGTTTTTTATTTTTTATTAAATTTGGGAATTTCTTTTAACATATATTTTTTTTCCTGCCAAAAGTTCTCTTCTACCTCTGGGACTTCTATTCCACAAATATTAGATGACTTTACAATACCCTGCAGGTCACTGAAGCTCCGTTCATTTTTTTTTTTTTTCAGCCAATCTTTCTCTCTCTAGTTTCATGTAGTCCCACTTGTTTATTTTAGCTTTTGTTTCCTGTGCTTTTGAGGTCTTATCCAAGACATCATTGCCAAGACCAATGTCAAGGAGATTACCCCCAATCATTTCTTCCAGGAGTTTTATTGTTTCAGGTCTTACATTTAAGTCTTTAATCCATTTCAAGTTAATTTTTGTGAGTAGTATAAGATAGGGGTCTAATTTCATTCTTTTGCATGTGAATATCCAGTTTTCCTAGCATGATTTATTGAAGAGACTATCCTTTCCCCACTGTGTGTTCTTGCTGCCCTTGCAAAAAGTTAGTTGCCCATACATCCATGGGTTTATTTCTGGACTCTTTGTTCTATTCCACTAGTCTATGTGTCTGTTTTTATGCCAAAACTATACTGTTTTGATTGCTATAGCTTTGTAATATAGTTTGAAATTAGGAAGCATAATACTTCCAGCTTTACTTTTCTTTCTCAAGAGTGCTTTGGATAATTGGTGTCTTTTGTGGTCCGACACAAATTTTAGGATTATTTGTTCTATTTTTGTGAAAAATGCCATCGGGATTTTGATAGAGATTTTGTAGATTGCTTTAGGTAGTATCGACATTTTAACATTAATTCTTTCAATCTATGGGCACAGAATATCTTTCCATTTATTTGAGCCTACTTTACTTACTTTCCTCAATGTCCTATAGCTTTCAGTGTATAGGTCCTTCACCTCCTTGGTTAAATTTATTCCCAAGTATTTTATTATTTTTGATGCTACTATAAATGGTATAATTTGTTGATATTAATACAGACATTCCAGCTTTCTTATGCTTAGTGTTTCATGGTATATCTTGTTTTCCATCCTTTTATTTTTAACCTATGTCTTTATATTTGAAGAGAATCTCTTATAAACAGCATATAGTTGGATATTGTTTCTCTGCTTTTTAACTGGTTGTCTAGCATTTCTACATTCAATATGATAATTGATATGCTTAGGTTTAAGTCTACCATCTTACTATTTGTTTTCTATTGCCCCATCTATCTTTTTTCCTTTTCCATATTTTCCTGTCTTTTTTTAAAATTTTTTAAAATTAATTAATTTATTTATTTTTGGCTGTGTTGGGTCTTTGTTGATGAGCATGGGCTTTCTCTAGCTGCGGTGAGTGGGGGCTGCTCTTCGTTGTGGTGCACGGGCTTCTCATAGCAGTGACTTCTCTGTTGTGGAGCATGGGCTCTAGGCGTGTGGGCTTCAGTAGTTGTGGCATGCGGGCACAGTAGTCGTTGCGCACAGGCTTAGTTGCTCGGCAGCATGTGGGATCTTCCCAGACCAGGGCTCGAACCCATGTACCCTGCATTGGCATGTGGATTCTTAACCACTGTGCCACCAAGGAAGCCCTCCTGTCTTTTTTTAAATTGAGCATTTCTTAGTATTACATTTTAATCTCCTCTTTTGGTATATGATCTCACTGTTTTATTTCTTTAATGGGTACTTCGGGGATTACAATATGCATCCTTAACCTATGACAGTACACCTGGAATTGATAGAATAACACTTCATATATAATGTAAAAACCATATATAAATGTACTTCCATTTCCCTCTCCCCTCTTTTGTGCTATTTGTCATGTATCTTACTTCTACACATTACAAACTCCACAACACATTATCACTCATGTTTCAAATAATTCGTTTCTTTTTAAAGAAGTTAAGGAAGTTGAAAAATGTTTAGTGTTCTTTATCCATTCATGTAGATTTGAGTTTCTGTCTGGTATAATTTCCCTTTAACCCGAATAAGTTTATTTAACATTTCTTGTAGTGCAGGTCATCACTTTGGTTATCTGAAAATATCTTCACTGGAGTTAAGTTTTCATGAAAAATTTTGCTTGCTTTAAATTCTAAATTCATAGTTTATTCCTTATTTAGCATTTAAAAACTGTGATTCCATTGTTTTCTGGCTTGTATTGTTTCTGATGAGAATGCAGTGGTTATTCTATTGTTACTTTCCTGTATGTAATACGTCTTTTTCTTCGGAATGTTTTTAATTTTTAATTTTTAATTTGGTTTAAAGCAATTGTACTACGATATGCCTATAGGTGGTTTTCTTTCTGTTTATCCTGTTTGTGGCTCATTCCTCCATCATGGTCAGAATGGGAAGTTGAGATTTTCAAAACTAAGTTTTAAAATGTTCAGTTTTTGCTTAGGAGATGAATAGATGTCCTCAGAGACACTAGTTATTTGGTGATGGACAACGTTCTCTGTGTTTTTTATTTTTTATTAAATTTGGGAATTTCTTTTAACATATATTTTTTTTCCTGCCAAAAGTTCTCTTCTACCTCTGGGACTTCTATTCCACAAATATTAGATGACTTTACAATACCCTGCAGGTCACTGAAGCTCCGTTCATTTTTTTTTTTTTTCAGCCAATCTTTCTTTATTGTGTGTGTTTCAGTTTGCAAAGTTTCTATTTAACCTGTCTTCAAAATCTTTTCTTTTGTAGTATCCAATCTGCTGTTTCGCCCAATTCAGCAAATATCTTTAAATTTCAGATATTTTTCAGTTCTACAATTTTCATTTGCTTTCCTGGCTCTCTTTTAGTTTCCATTTATTTGCTGAGATCCCACATCTGTTTACTCATTTATTTATCTTTGTCTTTAGATTTTTGGCCATTTTTATAATAGTTGCCTGAAGTCCTTGTCTGCTAATTCCGACATGTCTGTCATCTCTGGGTCTGTTTCTACTGCCTTGTCTCCCTCCAATTTTGGTCATATTTTTCTGATTCTTCACATGCCTACTAATTTTTTAAGTTTCATGCTGGACAGTGGAATGCTATATTGTTGAGATTCTGGATTTGTCTTCCTATAAAGAATGTTGGGTTTTATTCTGGCACAGAATTAATTTACTGACAGCTCAGCATGTTCCTCCTGAGGCTTGGGTTTAAGCTTTGTTAGAGTGGGGCTGGCGTATCCCTACGCTAGGGTTGGAGGAGTCCTCCTGCTAAACCATGACTCTTCTGGGGCCTCAGCCCTGGCTTGCTGGCATTCATTCCATTGTCTCCCAGCACTATGTATTCTCTGGGATTTCCATTCAGCTCACGGTCCCAAAGTAGCCACTCCTTCCTAGGTCTCTCTGAGTTTGACCAAGTGTACGCACAGGTACTCAGTCAAAGATTCAAGAGGACGGCGATGCAGATTTCTGGGGCGCTTCTCTTCTAAGCGCCCTTATTTCTGGCGCCCTGAGATGCAAATCCCAGCTGCTTCAGTGGTCCCAAACTTCAAAATCTCTGTGTCATATGGATGGATGGCAAGACTGCTGCTTTCTGTTCAGGCTCTGTTTCCGTGGGCCACAATTTGGAAATCGCATTCAGTAAGTTAGAGTGAACTTGATGTTCACGTGGACTTCGTGTCTCTCAGGGATCACAGCCCTGAGCTGTCTGTTAACCAAGGCCTGAGAAGAGCGGCTTCATGAGTTTTGTTTGTTTGTGCATTTGTTTTCCAGTTGCAAAGTTGTTAATCATAGGAGAGTAAGTCTAATACCTATTCCTTCAATCATGGCTAGAGCTGGAAGTCAGGATTTTCAGAATTCAGTTCATTTCTTGCTCAGTAAATGATTGAATATCCTTCAAGACGTTAGTTAATTGGTGACTGGAAAATACCCTCTAATCAGAACAACACATATTTATTGAGCAGTCTCTACTACCAGGCCTTATACTAAATGCTTTACGTATGTTTTCTCAAGCTTGCCAATAAATCAATGAACTATGGGTATTCCTATTAACTTCATTTTAGAGATGAAGAAAATAAAATTTAGAATGTAACAAAGAATTGCCCGAGAACCTATATCCGATGAATGTTAGAGCCAGGAATTGACTAGGTCAGTAACTCTGGGGTCAAACTCTTAAAAACCATGCTAGCTTGATTATTCTATTCCTAAACAAACTTATATAACAAAAGCTGTTCTTTCAAAGAAAGTTGTTTATTTGCTTTCCACAAAGGAAAATACAGCAATCTCTGTGGGCTCACTAGCTTTGAAATGCCTAACGGATGTATATAATAATTACAAAAACATCTTTATTATAACTCCAAATACTCGAGAATGGGGAAACCGAAACTCTTGCATGTGACTCTTTTTTTTCTAAAGAAAAATAGATTGATTTCTTTGAACTGGAATAAGAAGGAAGGAAGATCAGTGCAGCTTATTATTTGTCAAAAAAAAAAGCACACCTATGTAGTTTTTAAATTAATATCTTTAGAGCAGTTTTATGTTCACAGAAAAATTGAGCATAAAATAGAGTTCCCACATCCCTCCTCCTCCTGCCACACAAGTGTTGCAGGAAGGGGGGACCCCTTCCAGGGCCCGAGAGTGGGCTCTTGTCTAACACTTGGGAATGAACTGTCCTAGGAAACACGCTGACAAAGCAAGAGACTTTATTGGGAAGGGGCACCTGGCGGAGAGTGGCAGGGTAAGGGAGCCCAGGAGAACTGCTCTGCCACGTGGCTCGCAGTCTCAGGTTTCATGGTAATGGGGTTAGTTTCCGGGTTGTCTCTGGCCAATCATCTTGCTTGGCCCATATTTGGTTGACTCAGGGTCCTTCCTGGTAGCGCACAACTCTTAGCCAAGATGTATTCCAGCATAAGGCCTTCTGGGAGGTTGGTCATCTCCTCCTTCCTTTGGCCCCTCCCGAATTCTCCTGGTTAGTTTTCTGAGACAGCACAATTTTCCTCATTGGGACCTCCTGTTGTGAGACAACTCAGGCAATTGGGCCTGGCCAAGGAGGGTGGTTTCTGTCAACAGTTCCCCAACACAAGCAGCATCTTCCACCATCAACATCCTGCATCACAGTGGTACATTTGTTACAATCGATGAACCAACATTGATACATCATTGTCATGCAAAGTCCATAGTTTGCATTTGGGTTCATTCTTTGTGTTGAACATTCTAGGAGTTTGGATAAATGTGTAATAACATATATCTATCATTATATTATCATGCTTTTCCAAATTAGTAAAAAATAACAACAAGTAGCTCAGTGCCTAAGCTCAGAGAAGGTTCACTTTTACCTTACACTGAGAGCATTGTGGAAACTCAATTATTGAGCAAAACAGTGAAGGTGACGGCAGTCTTTGACAAAGGCTATCTGAAAACTGAGGAAATTGTGTGAAAACACTCACTGAATATTGAACACGTTGCCAGTGACAGGCCCTATTATTATTATTATGTGTTCTAGCTTCCAGTAAGTTTTTCCATTAGTAAAAGCAAGGAAATCAGCAGAAAATAGGCTTTCTTCATTGCTGGGCCCAATGGCTTCTTGTTTTGTCTTACTATTTTATGCTTCTCCTTCCTAAGGCTTACACCTCAATTATTTTCTATCTCAATAGATAGTATTACCATTAACCTCAACTCCTCATTTTGCACCTACAATCACATTTTTTTCTCCCTCTTTTTTGCCCTCTGCATATAATTGATTACCACATCCTGTGGACTTTGTCCTCAATCCAGCCCTCTTCTCCCTCGCGTACTACCATTAATTAACTACTCTCACTGCCTAATAACCAATTAACCATCTTCCTCACCATCCGTCTCCCCCCATTCCAGTTCCTCTTCCAGACTGATGTTAGTGAGAATGTAGGTTCACCATATTTGATCAGGTTATGAAAAACAGTGGTCTACAAGACAGAAATTTATTTTTGTTTTATGTAAATTTCTGGTTTGAATGGGAACTCCATTATGCAAGGTTGCCAGAGGTCCAGAGTCCTTCTTGTGGATCTATCACCCTTTGGATTATCCTCATCTGCATCATCTGAGGGGGCTCACTTTCTTGCCCTGACTCTAATTTGTGCAAGGGAAGAGTACACCCCTGCCCTTTTCAAGGCATGCTCCATAAGCAGCACACTTCACTCAAACCCCAAAGCCTAGTCAGGTGTCCATCCTGGGGTTCAATGGGGGCTGGGAAATGGATTTTCTTCTGGGTGCCCCTGGACCTAGCTATGCTCAGGAGTTCTATTACTATAAGAGAAAGGAGGAGAAGAGATATTAGATACAGTTAGCAATCTCCACCATAACACTCTTGCTGGTTAATGGATATAAATCTTAGTCTACAGACTCAGTAAAATATCACACTTTGCTCTTTATTTAAATTAGCTGCCAAGCCTCCATTTGGTTGGGCTTGTGGAAAATTCAACCTCACTCCTTTTTAGCGTACACTTACTTCCCTGACTGGGTTTGCACCAAGTGTTTGGGCATCTCATATAAGGCCAAACCCTGGGGGTATCCCTCCCGTTGTCAGCCCTGAGACCAGACTGGTTTCTGCAGAAACTGATGCCCTAGCCTGTAAGGATGGTTCAGTCTGATGCTCTGTTGTGCTGTTCCTTGCCTCCCCTGGCACCCAGTATCCAGTGAAGCTGGAGCCCCAAACCCAGGATCCAGCATCCCCGGTGCAACACAAGCCATTTATTCTGTACTGCTCTCAAACCCTCGGCCCCAGTCTGGTCTCCAATCTGGGAGAGGAACTTCTTTTTAACCTAGGAAAAAAACGCTCTTCTCTCTCTCATGTCCTAAGAGGCACCTTCCTCAAACCTTATCCTCTCAGTGGATTTACGATTTTGAAAACAAAATCCAAGAAGCCACCCTCAAACCTTCCTCAAGTCAAGGAAGAGGTAAACCTTTTGTCTACCTGAATAGGGAATGAGAAGAGGGAAACTTAATGGGTGAAAACATGAATTAATAACTGAAATAAAAATTCCACTAGAGTTATTTTCCTAAAATCAACTCAGATCCTGTCCTTTCAGCGATTATAATTCTCCATTGTCTCCCCGCTCCATCTCCCCACCCCCTGACATGCTGGCAAACATTCTAATCCCCCTTCACTCAATACTATAACGCAGCAGGGAGACATGCCTCTTACAATTCAGATTCGACAAATACATTTATAGACTTGTCTCATGCCAAGGCTAAAACTTCTCTGTTTTGCCTTGACACATTTTTGAGCCTTTCATACTTTGCATCCTTCAGTTTGCTATCTCCTATACAGACCGCTTGCCAACGTTTCGTCATGAAAATTCCTGTCCATCCTTCAAGACTAGCTAAAATGCTGTTTCCTCTAGAAAGCTTCCCTTAGTATCCCAGGCATCTTGGGGTACTTCTTGGGTACCTGAGCCTCTACAGTGCACTCACGGACAATGGAAGGCACTCAGTAATGGAGACCCTCCACCATCCTTTGGTCTAAAATTCACCTAGAACACACCTTGTTAAATGTCTGTTTTACGTACCAGATTGTGATTCCCTCCGGGGCAAGATGATATCTTATTCACCGATGTACACCTGCCTAACAACATACATGGCACAAGAAATGTGCTCAGAGATGCTCTGTTCGATTCCTAGGGCTGCCAACAAATTACCCCAGGCTGGGTACAACAGACATTTATTATCTAACAGTCTGGAGGCCAGAAGTCTGAAATCAAGGCACACCCTGTGAAGGCTCTAGGGGAGCATCCTTGCTTGTCTCTTGGAGCTTCTGGTGGCCCCTGGAGTTCCTTGTCTTATGTCTGCATCACTTTAATCTCTGCCTCCATCTTCACATGGCCTTCTCCTCTTCTCCCTCTCTGTGTCTTCTCTTCTGTCTTTTATAAGGACCTTGTCATTGGATTTAGGGTCCACCTGCATAATGCAGGATGATCACTTCTCAAGATCCTTAGCTTAATCACATCTGCAAAGATCTTTTTTCCAAATAAGGCTACATCCACATGTTCTGGGTGGACCTATCTTTTGCGGGAGGGGACCCAATTCAACCCACTAAAAATGCTTTTTAAATGAATGAGTAAATGAATGAAAGGGGGAAAAAAATGAACTCTACGTAAACATGTGTTTGCATGCACAATATATGAAGATAAGAAATATTGCTTTGTTTTTACATCTTTATTTGTTACCTTGTCTATTTGTAAGTTCACTTTGTAGATAATACCTTGTGCTTGTTGCCCGATGAATGTTGATAGAATTCTGTTATGTTAAACAATACAGCAGTTCGAAAATTATTTTTAAAAACTGTTCAAAAGTTAAGTCAAACAACACAATTAGAAAAGCTATGCAAGCATTCTAACTATACTGCTTTTTTTTCCTCACATGACTTTTTCTTTTCTGAAAAAACATGTTTTAAAAACCTGTTTCATATGTGGCTTTCTTTTTCTCTCCTAGAGCAAGACATAAATTGGGAGGTTACCACAATAGAACAAGGGTTTTCAAATAGGCATGTCTACATATAGTCACCTTACTCTTGGTCCCTCAAAACAAAGGCTGCTTTAAGAAATAGGGTTTGTGAGATTGACAGCTGCTTCTTCTTGTGGAGAGTTATATTTGTCTATTTTCACAAACAGAACAGGTTGGGAAGTTACAGACCTAGAAAAATATAATAAAAAGATCCAGATTTATTTTGTGTTTGGTTTTAATATAGTCATTTTCTCTTTCCACTTCCAATGACTGCAGGATTTAATTTGAGTAATGCCACAGGAATGTGGTTTCAAGGATAAAAAATGTGCAAATAGCCACCTCCCTGTTCCTCACTTAAAAAAAGAATAATTTGCTGTAATATATATTGAAAGACTTTTGAGATGTTTTCTTCTTTTTGCTGGCATTTGTATTTTCTTACTTAAATAAGTAAATACAACTATATGGAAATTTAAATATAGTTCTCAAAGAGGTCTCTTAGCAAAATACAATTACTATTTTGATGTATTTCAAACAATAGCGCTACCAAATTCTGTTACAAAAAATAGTAAATACTTAATGTGTTTAACTTCCTGTTGTCTGTCTCTCTCTATATATATATATTTATATATAGAAGAAATATATATATATATTTGTTTTTTTCAATATCATTATCTCCTGAGAATGCATATTGAATTTTTTTTCTGAGAAGCTCATGGATCTTTATAAATAACAAATTGGAAACATGGGGCACCTAACTCCAACCTTTACTTTGGGGAAACATGGGCAGCTGGGGTGTTAAAACACTACAGTCAATTCTTAAGAAGGCAACAGACTGGGGAAAGGAGATATACATAATCACCCTAGGCATACTCCCTCTATTCAGTTCTGAGCAGGATTGATGGGCCCCAAGTTTCTCCTTCCCTGTATCTCCTAAAATTTATGCAAGGTCCCTTTTTATATATCTCTTCTTCCTGTATCTTCAAGTCTGTCCTGATTCTTCCATTAAACCCAAGACTTAGAACTGGTCTGCTTCCACTTCTTCCCCTAGTGCCTCATGGCAGACATCACTAATCGATCATGATACTCTTTATTGCTTAGCCTAAATTTGGTCTCAAGCACAAGGCTTTAGACAACCATCTGCTTGCTCAGAAATTATACAAAAGAAAAAAATCTGGCCATTCTTGCCCTAATTCATAAGAATTCCTTCCCCAAGACGGCTGTATCATGCTTCCTGCTACCATATGGGTCCTGCTGAGAATCACAGTGCCACCACCTGTCTGGCTCTGAGTAGTTCCTGCTGCTTTGATTTCCCTGTACCCTGGCTGCTTGCAGGATTGGAGTCCCTGGTATAGAGGCCTGCTTGGATTGAATCTGAGATCACCACCCCTTGTAACTACCGTATCCTGGATTCCACTGTCAGGTAAGCTTCCGAATCTGCGTGCCTTTTCACTGCCCCCTGGAATCCCTCTTTCGGCTTCTGCTATATTCCCATTGACTGGGATTCCTGAGATCCAGACACATTTTCTTCCAAGAGGATCCCTGTGAAAAAACCCCCAAACCAGTCTCAGTTGCTTTATCTACCATATGTGTTTTTGTTGGGATGAAATGGAATAAATCTTATGAGGCACTTAGCATGGTTGCTAGTCCATAATAGGCACCCAATAAACATTAGCCGCTATAGGTTCTTTTGTCATCATAATCGTCGTTACCTCTTTTAGGGTCTCCACATCAATTCCAGAAAGCCTTCTTGTAGAACAATTAGGAACAGGCTTCAAGTCTCAGAGACCCTCTGGCCACAAAGGGACTTAGGGACGATCATACCTAACAAATATTCAAATTGGAGCCCAGAGCAAATTCACCAGACTTGCCATTTACCGAGCTCCTTATACGTGCCCGGCACTTTCCACATACCATCTTACTTAACCCGCACACAACCCAATTGGGTGGGAATTATAACTCCCATTTTATGGATGAGAAAGTGGAGGGCTGGAGAATCCAATGCCCAACAAAAACAATAGAGAGTGAAACCGAAAGCAAACCCGGCCCTTCTCAATTCAAAACCCATTCTTTTGTCTTGAATGTATTTCTTCTCTGCAAACAGCCTGTGTCCTAGAAACAGAGTTTAATTTCTGATTCCAACTAATCAGGTTTTATCTTGTAGCTTGTATATTTCCTGCTCAGCCTTACATGAGGTAATTCCTGAAACTTTCCTCTCATAACCTGC
Source organism: Physeter macrocephalus (assembly GCF_002837175.3). Taxonomy (NCBI): domain Eukaryota; kingdom Metazoa; phylum Chordata; class Mammalia; order Artiodactyla; family Physeteridae; genus Physeter; species Physeter macrocephalus. The sequence goes on from NC_041220.1 coordinate 8,648,967, forward strand.
CTTTTGATTTCTTTCTTCTCTTCTAATCAGTCAGCCAGACTTCTAGGTCTGATTGTTCTTAGCCACTCTGGCTCCATCGTTTGACATGATCATACTTAAAGGGCCAAATCAGGTTTAAATCCTCCATTTAGTCTTAGACTAGTCCAGCCCACATTCAAGCTATTTTACTCCCTCCTTCCAATATCTTTTACCCTCCTAGTACTCTGCATCCATTGCTACACAATTATTGTTCTTAATTATTCCCTAATTATTTCAAGTACTCATTTATTCATTCATTCATCTATTCAACTACTGGGTTTGAGTACATGTTATAAACCAGACACTGAGTTAGACAATGGGTATGGAGATATGTAGAAAACAAGCTATTTGAAATGCTTTAGGGTAATTTTAGTGGGGCAAATAAGAAATACACACAAGTATCTATGATACTATGTTGAATAAGAAAAATACAGTGAGAAATAGAGCTAAAAGAATTCAGACAAGGAAAGAATTACTTCTACCTAGAAGGGAGTAAGGAAAAGACAATGATTTCGTTGAACTGAGGAAGAAGACAGGAGGTGTTGAGAGAAGGGGGTTTCTAACTGGCAGGCGCTGTCTGAACACAGGCACGGAGCTCGGAGCTTGGAGCTCGGAGCTCGGTGAGGGACTGTCACAAAGTAGCGGGTAGCCATGGTTTGCCCAGACTTTAGAGTATATCAAAGAGAATTGTGGGAATCAGGCACATGGTGGAGGCCCCTAAATACTGTGGGAGTGCGTAATGATGTCACTGGATAGGTAAGAGAGGGCTCATAGGAGGTTTTGAAATGATATAAGAAGAATTGTGGGGCTTCCCTGGTGGCGCTTCCCTGGTGGCACAGTGGTTGAGAGTCCGCCTGCCGATGCAGGGGACACGGGTTCGCGCCCCGGTCCGCGAAGATCCCACGTGCCGCGGAGCGGCCGGGCCCGTGAGCCACGGCCGCTGAGCCTGCGCGTCCGGAGCCTGTGCTCCGCAACGGGAGAGGCCACAGCAGTGAGAGGCCCGCGTACAGCGAAAAAAAAAAAAAAAAGAATTGTGTTTTGCATCCCTCCCCGCAGTTACACAGGAAATCCGTTGAAGTTTAAATCGTGTTTTTATACTTCTTTCACATTTCCTCAGAACTCAGAACAAACCTGGACACAAAAGAGTATTTAATAAATAGCCAAATGACTGATAAGAAGCAAATTATATATGATACTTATGTTATATATTTTGCTATTTATCAACTTCCATTGGAATTAGAATTTTTTAATTGCAAAGTATAGAGTTAAATTAGATGGCATTAGAGTTAAGGAAAATAGCCCTTTACCTCTGCATCAGTACTGATCAAAAGATAATACTTCAGGTGTTAATTTCATCTTCAAAAATATTTGTTGGAAGCTCTAGACGAACCACATATAAAATGTGACTTTAATATTTATTGTTTCTATTATGAATTTTTAAATTTTATTCACAGAAATATTTTGCTTGAATCTCATCAAGAAACTAGGAACTGTATTATTTTGTAAGAATTAGTATTTTTTTATACAATTTTGAAAGTTTACTTTCCATTTACAGTTATTACAAAATATCGGCTCTATTCCCCGCGTTGTACAGCACATCCTTGAGCCCATCTTATACCCAATAGTTTGTACCTCCCACTCCCCGCTCCATGTTGCCCTTCCCCCCCGCTGGTAGCCACTAGTTTGTTCTCTATGTCTGTGAGTCTGCTTCTTTTTTGTTATATTCACTAGTTCGTTGTATGTTTTAGATTCCACATATAAGTGATATTATATAATATTTGTCTTTATCTGACTTATTTCACTTAGGGTAATGCCCTCCAAGTTCATCCATGTTGCTGCAAATGGTAAAAGTTCATTCTTTTTTATGGCTGAGTAGTAGTCCATTGTATATGCATACCACATCTTCTTTATCCATTCATCTGCTGTTGTTTTTTTTAACATCTTTATTGAAGTAAAATTGCTTTACAATGGTGTGTTAGTTTCTGCTTTATAACAAAGTGAATCAGTTATACATATACATATATCCCCATATCTCTTCCCTTTTGTGTCTCCCTCCCTCCCACCCTCCCTATCCCACCCCTCTAGGTGGTCACAAAGCACCAAGCAGATCTCCCTGTGCTATGTGGCTGCTTCCCACTAGCTATCTATTTTACATTTGGTAGTGTATATATGTCCATGCCACTCTCTCACTTTGTGCCAGCTTACCCTTCTCCCTCCCCATGTCCTCAAGTCCATTCTCTAGTAGGTCTGCGGCTTTATTCCCTTCTTGCCACTAGGTTCTTCATGACCATTTTTGTTTGTTTGTTTTTTAGATTCCGTATATATGTGTTAGCATACGGCATTTGTTTTTCTCTTTCTGACTTACTTCACTCTGTATGACAGACTCTAGGTCCATCCACCTCACTACAAATAACTCAATTTC
>NC_041220.1:8651821-8652446 GCF_002837175.3 Physeter macrocephalus
GATATCTCATTGTAGTTTTGATTTGCATTTCTCTAATGATTAGTGATGTTGAGCATCCTTTCACGTGTTGGCTGGCAACCTATATATTTTCGTTGGAGAAATGTCTATTTAGGTTTTCTTCCCATTTTTGGATTGAGCTGTTTGTTTTTTTGATATTGAGCTGCATGAGCTGCTTGTATATTTTGGAGATGAATCCTTTGTCAGTTGCTTCGTTTGCAAATATGTTCTCCCATTCTGAGGGTTGTCTTTTTGTCTTGCTTATGGTATCCTTTGACGGATAGCATTGAATGTGTAGATTGCTTTGGATAATATAGTCATTTTCACAATGTTGATTCTTCCAATCAAATAGCACAAAATGAACTGAGCACCTATATTTTGAGGTTTTTTTTTTTGGGTTTTTTTTTTTTTTTGCGGTACGCGGGCCTCTCACCGTTGTGGCCTATTGTAAATAACATTGCTTTGAACATTGGGGTGCATGTATCTTTTCAAATTAGTGTTTTTGTGTCTTTCAGATATCTACCCAGGAGAGGAATTGCTGGGTAATATGGTACTTCTGTTTTGAGGTTTTTTTTTTTTTGGTTTTTTTTTTTTTTGCGGTACGCGGGCCTCTCACCGTTGTGGCCTC
>NC_041220.1:8652518-8674061 GCF_002837175.3 Physeter macrocephalus
GGATCTTCCCGGACCGGGGCACGAACCCGTGTCCCCTGCATCGGCAGGCGGACTCTCAACCACTGCGCCACCAGGGAAGCCCTATTTTGAGTTTTTTGAGAAACCTCCATACTTTACCCACAGTGGCTGCACCAATATACCTTCCCACCAACTGTGTATGAGGGTTCCCTCTTCTCCACATCCTCACCAACATTTGCTATTTGTGTTCTCTTTGATGATAGCCATTCTGACTATGTTATCTTAAGTGTTATCTTTAAAAGCCGTTTTTCTATTTTTCTTTTCTTTAAGAAGTATGATTCATTCATTTCACACACTCACTTTTAATGTTATGAAAGAAGATATCAGTGGGAGAGGATGTTTTCATGAAGCCAAATCATCAGAACTGGCAGTCTGTACAGGACCAGAAAGTCCAGGAAAACCAATGATTCACGCTTTGAACTCCTGTGCAAATTACTGTAGAAGCATCCTGGCTATTCAAAGACCATAAAACAAACAAATAAAAAGAGCTTCTCCTCTCTTCTCTCAGGATTCCCTCATTGGAACTGCATACATCTTCCCAAGGCCAAAAACGAGGAGTTGAAAGACAGAAAAGTTTTGGGTATTAGTTTCCTCAAATAAATTTCTTTGTGAAAAGCACTTAGTTTGAGTGGGAAGGGGCCTTTCATTTTAGATTCTGTAGAGAAGTGAATGGTGTAGAGGTCATTTCCTGATCCATGAATCCTATTTGTCAGCCTCTGATCACTCTGATGAGAGGTAGAACTTAAGGAAAAATGATCCCACACTGTAGAAAGGGAGGTGTGTTTATATAACTTTTTCTACCTAAAGTAAAAACGTGCCTTTCTCAGAGTAAACTCCTTAATACTGGTCAGTTGTAAAATATGCTTTAGGTAAAATGAATTTCCACCCGGATAATACTTTAAAAGTAACAAGTAATTATAAAGATGTTTGGAACATTTATTTATAACTATGGAACTTTTCTTCCAGAAAACTCAAAGTTCCCTCAGGAGAGATGGATGGTCAGCAAGATTGAGCAGGTTGTGCTATTTGCAAATATCTTATTTTTTAGGGAGGAACTATGTGTTTACTCTTAAAATGTCATCAATATTTCTTGCTTCTTTTCATTTGCCCAACTATCCCTGTTGCTTGCACAGGAGAGTACTGTGTGTACAGAGAGTTTTCTCTACTTGAGAACTTGTTTGGTCTGCTTTTATGGAAAAATAATTACACAGAGTGTCCAATACAGATATTAAAATTGGCGACATCTAGTCCTGTAGCAATGCAGGGTCAGGAGAGACTTGTTTGAGCTGAACTCATTGAATAAAAGACTATTTAGTTTTTTGAGAAGTGAGTCAACATCCGGCAGCGTCCCACAATGTATCACGCTGAGACATTATATTTTCTTTCTCGTGTGTGGTACTGTATATAGTGTCTCCCTTCTTTCTAAATCTGCTCTTCCCAGACGGAGTTGGTCTAGCTGTTGTTTGTACTGAGTGGTTTTTGGGGAGGAGGGGTTAAGAATAGCAAGTACAAGTACATTATTATTATTTTCAGCCCTCTCTTCAAAAAATGCCATGCACTGTATGTGTTTACTTTTATGAAGTAAAAATGGTAATTCCCGGTAGAAGTACACTAGGGAGGATGGGAAACAGATGCTCTGCTCAGATTCAGGGACTGACTTTAAGGCACCATGGAAACACAAGAGAACAGGAAAGCAATTGCATAACGCTCTGACTTAAAGGCACTGATTGATCAGATAACATGGACGTACCTTGTTTAATGGTGCTTTGCTGACACAGGTTGGCCTGATTTTCTACGGCTGCAAGGAGTCAGGGAACATTTTAATATAACTGATTTATCCTGTCCATCTCTTTTGACTCCACACTTTGGTGGGGAGGTTAGTATCATGGGGAGGTACCGCTTTATTTAGATAGAGAAAAACAAAGTCTTGAAAGAATGACTAATAACCAAATTGTCAGATCACGAATTTGTGGCAAACCCAGAAAAATCTCTTTCAAGGTTCTGTCGTGTGGGAATGACAGGTGTCTTAGGATGAGCGCCCTGGAAGCCGATCTTGAGAAAAGGATTCGAATGCAAGTAGCTTACTGGGAAGTGATAGCAGGAAGCAGAGGTTCTTGGGAGGGTGGGAAATTTAGGCAAGAAGGGAAGGAAGCCAATAATAAAGGGTGTGCTACTGAGCAACGTACTGATGCAGGTAACTAGGCTCAGTCCCTCTGAGGAGCTCTGGGAAACAGTGTAGAACACTTTTTGTTGTCCAGCCTGAGGAGCAAGAAAGCCGTGGGATTGATCTGCGAGCTTTGGCCCTTCATTGAAAGACAACTGCCCTTGGGGATATTAACTTCCCAGTTCTTCCTGATCTCCCTGAGCAACTGCATGTTCCTGCAGCCCAAAAGAGCCCCAAGGAGAGAGCTGCATTGTCTTTGGCTTGTATAGGCATAAGAGGAGTCCTAGGTTATGAGCTGACACTGTTGCCACAGAATGCTAATTTATTTACCCAAAAATAAATTTTGGGGTAAATAAATAAATAAATAAATAAATAAATAATTTATTTACCCAAAGAAGCTGAGAAAGAAAATGAATATATTGATATAAATGAATGAATGAATAAAATGAAATTTTGTTGAGGGGTGTTGTAGTTACATGGTGTCAACATACCATCTTACAAAATACTTGTTAATTTCCAAGGGGAAAAGAGTAACTTTACGGTGAAGAAGTCTGGCAAACCACCTGAGTCTAGCGGTCAAAGTTGATACGACCAGTCATGAGAAAAATTAAACCACGTGCCACCTGATAGATGCCATGAGAACACAGCATCACTTCTAGGATAGTGCTGCCAAAGAAGCATGATCTGACTCTAATCCTGAAGGAACATCAGATAAACTCTGCTTGAAGAACGTGCTACAATATGTAACCTGCTCTGTAAACTTTAAAAGTGTCAAAGGCATGAAAGTCAAGGAAAGACTGAAGAACTGGTCCAGACTGAAGATGTCTAATTGTAACGTGTGATTCTGGACTACATAATTTTTCCATAAAGGACAATTATTGGGATGATTGGAAAACTTGAATGGAGTCTGGGGGTTAGATGTAGTGATACGTTGGCGCTAATTTCCTAATATTAATGGTATATTGTTGTCATATAGGAAAGCATCCCTGTTAGTAGGAATTATACACTAAAGTGCCTGGGGGTGATGAGGTATTTTGGCAACTTCCTCTCAAATGGTTCAGGATAAAACAGTCTTTCCGGCACCATTCTTGTAACTTTTCTGCACATTTGAGACTGTTTAAAATTAAATACTTCTTTAAAATGTAATTTAAAGAATCAAGGAAAAATTATGTAGAATTTATCCACTGCTCTTTCCTTTTAAAAGGTATCTTCCTCAACAGCTGCAAGAGTAAGAGAGGTGATTCCACCTATAACTTATAAAATTCAAAGCTGTCACTGGCTCCTTTTTTTTCTTCTTTGAAATGTAGATTGGGAAACAGAGAGCTAGGTTACAGAGAGAAAGATGGATGAAGCTGGCCTACCGATGAGCTGGATAGAAAAGAGAGATGGAGAGAATTTTAACGATTTTGAGTTCCTGATTTTGGTTTGTTCCTGAAACCCAGTTGCATTTCTGTCTTTGAGTTTTATCCATTATCTTAATATCCTTCTAATAAATATCTCATGTTCTTAAGCTAGCTAGATTTGGTTCACTTACTTGCAACCAAAAAATACTAATTAGAACTTGATATAAAAGAAATAGGGGGTCTTCCCTGGTGGCGTAGTGGTTGGGAGTCCGCCTGCCGATGCAGGGGACGCGGGTTCGCGCCCCGGTCCGGGAAGATCCCACGTGCCGCGGAGCGGCTGGGCCCGTGAGCCATGGCCGCTGGGCCTGCGCGTCCGGAGCCTGTGCTCCCCGCGTACCGCAAAAAAAAAAAAAAAAAGAAGAAGAAGAAATAGGGGCTGCAAAAGACAGACCCCTACATGTGGAGCTTGATGAGTTCAGGTGAGAAGAATTGAGGATTCGCTGGCCCTCACGTAGGACGATGGGAAACTGCAGGTCTCATGCAGCAGCAAAGCAAGCAGCCTAGCCATCCTGCTGCCTCTGGGGACTCACACTCCATGCCACTAACACTGGAGCATTGAGGCTTGCTGGCAACTTGGCGGGGGGCCTGTGTTAGAAGCTGTAGGCAAGGTGGCCTCCAGCAAGGCCTGCAGAGAGACAGGAGCTCCCTTCAGGTGGGCCTGTTGGAAAGCGGATAAGGGACATCAGTTCAGTGCCTAGCCTTGTGAAGAAAAGCCGTTTTCCACCTGAGGCCTAGCTAAGGAAGGCCACGCAGCTTGAGACGACCAAAGCCTTGCTGGGTGGCAAGTGCCAAATTCCCTGAGAACCTGCAAAAAAATAAGTGCCTTGTTGAAGAAATGAGGGATTGGGGGTATTTGAAATGGAGATATTTGGGGGGAAGCTAGAAGAGTCAGGAAGCACTGATCTTCTTTCAAAATAAACCCTCTGCTGCAAATCCACTGCCAGTCCAAAGACTTGATGCTTCTCACTGACCAGCAGATACGGCCCAGGAGAGGCCAGAGCATTCCGGGACAGGTCAGCCCCACTTTGTCACCACTGCCTGGCCTGTCACGGAACCTGAGGCTGATTCTGTAAAGCTCAAGGCTAGCAGAAAGGACAGAGTGTTCACTCACGTTGTGAAGAAGCCATGAGGATTGGGGCCCTGCTTCAGCTTGAGATTCAGAGTGTGATGGAAAACCTTTCTGTCACTGATAAGAGTTTTGAAAACAAAATAAACAATCAGCTGACTAGTTGGATAAACAACAAGGTCCTACTGTATAGCACAGGGCACTATATTCAATAGCCTATGACAAACTATAACGGAAAAGAATATGAAAAAGAATATATATGTATAACTGAGTCACTTTGCTGTACAGCAGAAATTAACACAACATTGTAAATCAACTATACTTCAATAAAATTTTAAAAACGCAATTTTAACGGAATTGCATTGCAAAAAACCTCATGGACTGCTAAGGTGGTATGGCCTTCCCAGCAAAAATCCTTCTCTGTTCTCAGAAATGACCCTGAAAGATTGGACAAAGGAACTCATTCTAACAGGTAGAACCTGAGACAGTCCGATTGGCACAGCAAAAAAAAACTCACTCTAATTAAAACTGCTACAAGGTATTTTTATAGATGAGACCACAGAAGATAATTTCTTACCCAAGACCACAATTGGGCTGTGAACACAGGTAGTCTAGTTCCAGAAATTCCACACCTGTGGCATTTACTGATTCTGCTTTGTCCATCACAATGAATCTAGAAGTTGAATTCTGGTTCTACCACTTATAAGTTGGGTAACACTGGACGAGTTACTTAACCTCTCTGGGCCTCAGTTTCCCCTCCTTTAAGTGGGAAGGATAATGATAGTGCCTGCCTCATGGGGTAATTGGAGGATTATGTGAATAAACAGAGGTAAAGCCCTTAGAATAGTACTCGGGGCTGCTACTCTGGTGTTGCCGTTGCTATTTACTTTGTTATCAAATTTTAAGTTCTGCCTCAAGGACAAAAGTGTTATTGCTGGGCCAGAGCTTCTGCATCCCTAGTCGACCCTACTGTGTCTCGAGGAGGCTGCTCAATGTTTTACAGCCAGGCTTCGACAAACTCTTAACGATAAGATCTCCAAATGGCCTCAAACTTTAGATGAAGGAACATTGGGAGGGCTAGACGTGTTGGATGCCTTCTCCCCAATCTCATTAACTCCGACCACCGGAGGATGTGTTTTAATTAGGGAAGGAACTGCATTATCGAGTATTCTAAATTTAATTACAGTAGAAAATTCCTTAAAATCCTACGTGTTGCCCAAGTAAACATGATTTAGTTCTTGTCCTATTGGAATTCACAATTTAGTGGAAGAGACAGATTAAAGTTTAATTACCATGTGATCAGGACCAATAGTAGTTTGAGAAGGAAATGTAGATTTGGAGGAAGCTTTGAGAGATGAGTGATGGAGACATTCCAGGCCAAGATGACAGTGTGAGCAAATGTGTAGAGAATTTAGAATTTAAAAATTCATTACAGGGACTTCCCTGGCGGTCCAATGGTTAAGACTCTGCCTTCCAATGAACGGGGTGCGGCTCGATCCCTGGTCGGGGAGCTAAGATCCCACATGCCTCGCGGCCAGAAAACCAAAACGTAACAGAGAGGCAATATTGTAACAAATTCAATAGACTTAAAAAAAAAATTCATTACATGTTGGAGAGTGCTGTGGAGTTCAGTGTAGCAAGCTAGAGCATGGCATAAACAACGGGAGATGCATCCAGAAAGGTAAGTCGGATGTTGAACGACATGACGTCATACTTTTAAGCAAACATATGCTACCAGCATTAGTAAGAAAAAGCTCCTAGGAATTATTATACTTCAATGAATTGGTAACTATATTTTAAATTATCCCAATAATTTAAATTATCCCAATATTATCCCAATATTGCTAAAATAAAGTTAGTAGCGTGCCTTAAATTTCTAAAATATTTCCTTTGAATTATCGTTTATATTACAACATGCTGACATACTCTATCTTAACCCAGAAACTGTGTATTATCAAGATTAACAGTCAAATGTTATTATTCCAAATTATCCTAAGGCTTTCCTCATTTTTGCTCATAGATGATCTCACCAGTTTACTCTTTTCTTGCTCTCGCTGGAATTATACAGTTTGCCATGATATTGCCTGGAGCACCATTCCCATGACTGTGTTTTATATAAAAAGTAAAGTGTGCTCAAAAAAATTTGGAACCAGTAGAATAAAGAAAATTAATGGGTTCTTGATTGCAGGACTCTTCAGGGCCCTTAGTAGGCTAATATTCACTGTGACACACCAAAAAAGGATGGAGTAAAGAGCAGTTTTAAAAAGTACTTGACAAACATTTACTTCGTGGACCACCTAGTAACATCTTGAGGAAGACCAGTGCTCTGTGGATTCCTGGGTGGGTAAACCTATTTGGAACCCTCCAGGTTATCACATAATGCCCGCCCAAGAGCAGCTGCAGCCCTTAGTTCCCTGACAGCCATGTGCATAGCTGAACGGTGACAACGAACCCCTTTTATTGGAAACCCTCCTTTAGGATGGCTTACAGAACAATAATTAATTTTATTATAGGTTTAAATTTTCCTCTAAACCATTACTTTTTCAGTAAAATAAATACTGTCTACAGGTGCTTATTTTTATAATAACCTCTTTTCTTTCCAGGTGTTTCTGAGCTTGGCAATTATACATTTCTCTTAGTCACAAAAGTTCGTGACAACTAGGAAAACAGAAGGTACTTTCTGTCTTCAGCCATGCACCTCCAAGTTCAAGAAATACACCGAGTCTTATTTTCTTCTGTAAGAAAAAAAAAATAAAGTGTGCACCTTGAGGTGGTGAGGGGTGAAGGTGTTAGGGAGAAGTGTCCAAAGCTGGCGGAATGTTGGATTGAGGAAGCTTCTAAAAATACTGAGTCCTGAGCCTCATGTAAGACCCCCTAAATCAAAATACACAGGCAAGGGGCTTGGAATGTTTATCGTTAAAAAGCTTCCCAGGTGATGATGGTACAGCTGGCTGGCAGCTTGACAGACTGTGGCAGGAAGCAGAGATTTGTTAAAGCTTGACGCCTTTGTCCCGTATGACCTCCTTCAAATTCAGGTTTATGTGGCATTTGAGTCAGATTTACTTAGTGTTTTCAATTGTTTTTTTTTGAGACTATAATGATACTCCAAACAGAATCTTTGACTTTTTTCCCCTCTCTCTCTTTATGGGTTTCTCTTATCTGACCATGTATTATATACTGATGTTTCCTCAGAGAGTTTTGAGTAATTAGGTATGTGGTGAAATACATTTTTCCCACTTTATACTCTTTTAGGAATCTAATTGTCTCATGGTCTCAACGACCGCCCATATGCAGATAACCTCTTCCCCAAATTTCAGATTTCTGTTTCCAACTCCAGCTGGACTTCCCTACTTGGATGTTCCACAGTCATGTCAAATGCAATTTGCCATCCTCTCAACTCCTGCTCTATTCCTCATACTGTGTGTTCTCTCTTTCAATGGGTGGCTTTGCCAAGTCCAAACCATAGGAGACATTATTTTATTCATCCATAAATTTCATCTCCTATATTCCAACTTGATATTTCAAGTCCTGATCATTTTCCCTCCTAAATATTTACTGTGTCTCTCCCCAGGTTCCAGAATCTAGAATTCAAGCAAATGACAAATATTAGAATACTCTTTTTGAACAATATTTAAACACTCATTTTTTATAACATTATATACATATATAAAAAAATACCTGCTGAGATAGAAACAACTGATTTACAATTGAACTTGCAAACAACCCGTTTGAAAACTGAATACTGACTATACTAGTAATTAACTTTCAAATCAATAAATGTTTTAAATCTTATTGTAAATATTTGAGAAAAATGGTTATAATCAGAGTAGGATGAAGAGGTAGAGAGGCCCTTTAATGGGTATTCTGAAGTGATTTCCATTTTGTTTCAAGAGCTTTAGAAATTTATGGTTCAGGGACTTCCCTGGTGGTGCAGTGGTTAAGAATCCTCCTGCCAATGCAGGGGACACGGGTTCGAGCCCTGGTCCGGGAAGATCCCACATGCCGCGGAGCAACTAAGCCCGTGCGCCACAACTACTGAGCCTGCGCTCTAGAGCCCACGAGCTACAACTATTGAAGCCTGCGCACCTAGGGCCCGTGCTCCAAAACAAGAGAAGCCACTGCAATGAGAAGCCCATGCACTGCAACAAAGAGTAGCCCCTGATCGCCGCAACTAGAGAAAGCCCGCGCACAGCAACGAAGACCCAACGCAGCCAAAATAATTTCTTGAATGTCTACTATGTGCCTGGGTCACTGTGGATAAAATGAGGGTACAGATTTGTTCTCACTGCTCATTGACATGACAGCCTAATGCGGAAGGCAGAGGGCAATCAAATAATCACAAAATAAATAAACAGTTCAATTGTGACCATTGCCATGAAGGAAAGAGGCTAGAACTTTGAGACCAATAATGGAGGATTAAATTGGCTGGCAGGGTCAGGGATAAGGAACTGAGATCTGAGGTGTTTGTGGAAGTTGGCTAGTGAAGATGTGAAGAACACTATTCCAGACAGAAAGAGAGGACGTCCAAAGGTCCTGAGGCAGTAAGGGCTTTTCGGGTTTGAGGAAGAGAAAGGAGGCCAGTATGGCTGGGGTGCAGAAAGTGAGAGGAGCAACAAACTTATGGTTACCAAAGGGGAAAGGTCAGGGGAGGGGTAAACTGGGAGTCTGGGATGAATATATACACACTACTGTATATAAAATGGACAATCAACAAGGACCTACTGCAGAGCACAGGGAACTCTACTCAATATTCTGTAATAGCTTATATGGGAAAAGAATCTGAAAAAGAATGGATATATGTATAACTGAATCACTTTGTCGTACACCTGAAACTAACACAACATTGTAAACTAACTATACTCCAATAAAAATAAAAATTAAATTTTTTAAAAATGAGGTTGTAGGGGTTTCCCTGGTGGCGCAGTGGTTGCGCGTCCGCCTGCCGATGCAGGGGAACCTGAGGTTGTATAAAAACACAGCCGCCAGCTCCCATAGAACTTTATCAAGTTGATCAAAAATGGTCAACCCTGAAGAATATTAAGCTTATTGGACTTCAAAAATAGAGAATCTTTTGTGTGTCCAGGCAAAACAGATCAGTTAACTTACATAGGAAAAAAAATCAGGATGCTCTCAGACTTCTTGACAACAAAATTACACGTGACAAGGTAATGCAGCAATAACTACAAAATTCTTAAAGAAAGAAAATATGACCCAAAGATTTCCTACATAGCCAAGTTGTATTTAACGTATAAAGAAAAGAGGTAAACTGTTTTGAAAATACAAAAATTCAGGAAACACATTCTTCAAGGAGAAGTTCTTTAAGATCTTGAAGAATTCATACCTCACAAACTACAGCCAACCTAAAGATAACCTTTAAGATCTTCTTGAAGAATTCATACCTCACAAACTACAGCCAACCTAAAGATAACTAGGAACACAAAAGCAAAAAGAGTGGTCAATATCTTTAAAATATCTTCATGCCACAGACAAGAAAGAACTTTCATCTGGGAAACCAAATGCTGATTTCCCATTCTTGCAACTATCCCCAGCGTCTCCAAGTGATTCTATTCAAATCACTTACTTGGCTTGGGGCTCCTAAAATGGGAGGACGTGAATAAGAAACAGTTGGCAGCCAACTGTTAAGACTGGGGCCAAACTACAGAGGGAAGCAGAGCCAAGAAGTGGACAGCTTCATATCAGCAGAGAGCCCTGTTCACAGTGTGGGAACACCCGGTTTCTTTTTCAATCACTTATTTCTATGTGCTGATCACTGTTCTAAACACCAGGGATACAGCAGTGAACCAAAAAGATAATGTCCCTGGTCTCATGAAGCTCATCCTCTATTGAGGGAGTGGGGTAGAAATCAACATATATACAAATCTGTGTGTGTGCACGGCATGTACATACACATTATAATATCAGGTGGTGGTGAATGCCATGAAGAAAAATAAAGTATGCACGCGTGCGTGCGTGTGCGTGTGTGCGTGTGTGTGTGTGTGTTGGGGGTTATTAAAGAATGACTGAGATGGAGGCTTGCTCTTTTTATAGGATGATCAGGAGAAGCATCTGCTGGATCAGATACCTGAAGGAAATGATAGCTCAAGCCACAAGTATATTGAAGGAAATGCACTGAAACCAAGAGAGCAACAGCAACGAGGACGAGTGTGTTTGATATTTTCAAGGGATGGCAAGGAGCAGCATGACTGTGAGAGTGGGTGCACAGAGAGAAAGAAGAGGTTGGAGAAAACGAAGAGAACCAAAGAACTCAGAGCCCTGTAGGTCATTGTAAAGCCAAATTGCTCAATTTACATTCCCACCAACAGTGCAATGGGAAGCAGCCACAGAGCACAGGGAGATCAGCTCGGTGCTTTGTGTCCACCTAGAGGGGTGGGATAGGGAGGGTGGGAGGGAGACGCAAGAGGGAGGGGATATGGGGATATACGTATTCGTATAACCGATTCACTTTGTTATGCGGCAGAAACTAACACACCATTGTAAAGCAATTCTACTCCAATAAAGATGTTAACAAAAAAAAAAACCCAAATTGCTCTCTAAGAAAGGTGAAAAGCTATTTGGAGGATTTTAAGCAGAGAACTAACATGTTCTGGCATTTTTTCCAGTCTATCTATCATAATGTGAATCTATCTATCATAAAGTATAAAAAGGCATGCAGTGAAAAGTTTTCTTCCTACTCCTATGACTATGATGTCACAGCCTCCCGTCGTGCCCACTCCCCCAAGAAACCACTGCTAATAGTTTCTTGTGAATTTTGCCAGCGCTTCTTTTTTATTTTTACTTTTTAAAAGTTTTTTTAAATTGAAGTATAGTTGATGTACACTATTATATAAGTTATGGGTGTACAATATAGTGATTCACAATTTTAAAGGTTATACTCCATTTATAGCTATTATAAAATATTGGCTCTATTCCCCGTGTTGTACAATATATCTTTGCAGCTTATTTTATACATAATTGTTTGTACTTCTTAATCCCCTACTCCTATCTTGCTTCTCCCTTCTCTCTCCCCACCGGTGACCACTAGTTTGCTCTCTCTGTGAGTCTGCTTCTTTTTTGTTATATGCACTAGTTTGTTGTATTTTTCAGGTTCCACATATCAGTGATATTATACAGTATTTGTCTTTCTCTGTCTGACTTATTTCACTTAGCATAAATACCCTCCGAGTCCATCCATGTTGTTGCATGTTGCAAATGGCAAAATTTCATTCATTTGTTTAGCAATTGTACATAATGCTACTATGAACGTTAGGGTGCATGCATCTTTTTGAGTTAGTGTTTTGTTTCTTTCGGATATCTACCCAGGAGTGGAACTGCTAGGTCATATGGTGGTTCTGTTTTTAGTTTTTTGAGATTGCCAGAGCTTCTTCATGCATATGTGAGTATATACAAAACTTAATTTTTTATCCTTCTTTTTTACACTAATGGTAGCATCCTAGGCAAGACTATTCTGCCCCATGCTTTTTTATTGAAAAAATATATCTTGTTATATAAATAACTTGAAAATCTCCTTATCCGCACACAGACAGAGGTGAATTGTCAAGAAATTCATGGATCCGACTTATTTACTGGTGCCCTATTGATGAGCACTGTTATGAGGTAGGTATAATTCTGATTCTCATTTTACAGATGAAGAAACCGAAGGATAGAAAAGTCCAAAAATGTGCTCAAAAATGTGTTTCTAGCAGTAGGACTACCCATGTAGTCTGACTCCAAACACAGGCTCTTACCCAATACTCCACAGGGACTCTTTAATCCGATTTTACACTTTTGCCAATATAAAAGGTGAAAGTAGTATATTTCCCCCCATGCATAAGCATTTGAGATCCGTCATCAGTGTGGGGTCAGAGAGAGGTTTTTTTGAGATCGTATGGGGAAACCTGCATGCTCATGTGCTATCAGGAATGATCAAGGGGAGCAGGGAATTTTTAAATTGGGAGACAGGTGAGGATGGCTGGAGTGGAGCCTTGAGCAGAGAAAAGCAGGTGGATGTTACTGCACCTTAGGCAGGATTACAGAAGGTTCATCTATAGTGACACACAGGACAGAAGAATACATGGGCACACATGCTACAACATGGGCTGGTGGGATGCTGGAAATCGGTGCCAGCTTTTTTCGGAGCGCTCCATTTTTTCTTAGTGAATTAGCAAAGCAGGTCTTCAGCTGAGAATGTGGATCAGGGAGAGGAAGACATGAAGCAGTAGTTAGCAGAGAGAGTGAATGAAAGAACTAGAGAAACATAGAATGATTGGGAGGCAGCATTAGTAGGTCCCTTGAAATTCATGGTCATGATGATGAAGCAAGAGCAACCAATGTGGTGTTTCTCTGGCCACGTTTAGTTGAACAGATCCAGGGGGTGGAGTAGGTAGAAAGGTGGATGTGATCAGAGTTGGGGTTTCAACAGCAAGTTCAATCAGGTGAGAGCGGGCAACACCAGTGTCAGAGACACCAGACTTTAAACTGAAAACTATTACTAGAGATAGAGGTGGACATTTTATAATAATAAAAAGACCAGCCTACCAAGAGATGCAACAAGTTTAAATTTGTATGGACCTAGAAACTTAACCTGAAAAATACAAATTTTAAAATGACAGAACTTAGAAATGAATGAATTCATTTTCTTAGTAGGAGATTTTAACACAATTCTCTCAGTAATCCATAGAAGAAATAGACAACAGCAAGAAAAAAGAATTTAGAATATTTGAATAGCATGCATAACAAACTTGGCCTAATTGAATATATATAAAACACTGTACCTAATAACTCTAGAAGAGAGGATCTTATCAAATGCACATGGATAATTTATCAAAATCAAACAAATTTGGGACATAAAGCAATTCTCAACAAATTTCAAAGGATTGAAATCAGAATACTATTTCTGATGATGGTAGATATTAACTAGATAGAAAAACAAAAAGAAAACTTTAAAATACCTATATGTTTGAAAATTAAGCAATATACTCCTAAATAATCCATCAGTCAAAGAAAAAAGTCATAATAAAAATCAGAAAAAAAATGTTAACTGCAAAATAATGAAAATACTGTTTATCAAAACTTATGAGATACAGCTAAAGCTGTGCTTGGAGAGAAATATATAGCCTTAAATACATATGGTAGAAAACAAGAAAGGCTAAAAATTAATGATCTAATTATTCACTCAGGAGGTGGAAAATGAACACAAATTGAATCTAAAGAAAATAGAAGGGGGACTTCCCTGGTGGTGCAGTGGTTAAGAATCCACCTGCCAATGCAGGGGACACAGGTTCAAGCCCTGGTCCGGGAAGATCCCACATGCCGCGGAGAAGCCACCGCGATGCGAAGCCTGCGCACCGCAATGAAGAGTAGCCCCCGCTCACCGCAACTAGGGAAAGCCCACGCTCGGCAACAAAGATCCAATGCAGCCAAAAATAAATAAATAAATATATATACATAAATTAAAAGAAAAGAAAATGGAAGGAAATAATAAAGATAAGAACAATAATCAATGAGCTAGAAAGCAAATATAAGGTACAACTGATCAGCAACCAAAAATTTGTTCCTTATAGTAAATTACAAGGCTGACTTTTGGTCTAGAAAATTCTCTTCAACCTTATAAATATCTAGAATGCCAAATATGTTAATCATTTAATTCAAAACATGAATAATACAGGTTTAATTATCTTTACAACTTGTATACTTAATATTAAATTTTCCAAGTTTAAAATATGGATACTCACTAAGAAAATAATTATGCCACTCCCAATAATTTTGAGTGTTTTTTCCTAGGAAAATATTGTTAGGCTTTGTTCTCAGCAAGTGGATTTGTAGTCTGTTTGTTTTTTAAGTACCAGTGGTATCGATCAGTGTGCCACTAGGTCCTTGTTTAAGACACTGATGGGACACAGTGAACCATTTTATAGTTGCTATATCAATGACTCCAAACATAAAGGAAAAGTTGGGTACATACCTATTTTCTCAGATTTGAATTATTTTATTCCCAATTTTCAAGTAAAGTTAGTTTGTAACCCTCATTCAGCAGGTACACAATTGAAGCTTGTAATTCATTGGATCTTAAAATATGTAAATGTCTTCTTATCCACTGGCTAAAAATCATTAACAGAATTCATTATTCTCTCCTTTTTCCTGACTTTTTGGAGCATACAACTCTTAATAATATTAGAACGTCTGATTGGATTCTCCAGATCTCAAGGCCGTGTCTGAACCTATTTACGGCATAACTGCTACAAGCAGTTGGTTCAATGGGAGGACTTGGATGGAATTCATGTGTGCAATTGGTGTATCACATAACTGTATTTTATTCTCTTTGTGACATGCCATATTTCCAGCATGTCACAACCCTTACTTTTTTAGTTCTAACTCCTCCAGGACAACAAACACCAAAAAGAAAGAAACCATTGGGTGGCCACTCGAGTACTGACCTCAGAACTGGTCCCAGAAGTTGGGTGTCCACACCATGAAAAATAAACACACCCCATCATTGTTGAAACTAATTGTGTCCTTCACTTGTGTCTTCTCAGAAGAAAAGCCAAGAATGAAATTGCCATGAAGGACAAGCTCCTTCCCATCACTGGGGGTGGCCTCTTTACTACAGGGTTGAAGCCCAGCACTCACTTGCTGCAGGCTCAGTGCATATGACTAGTGCCTATGCTATTCATAGCACGTGAAGACGGAAGGCGAGACCATCTCCTGGGACATCTAGCTTCCATGACTCAGCAGCAAATCTTTTTGCAAAAGTTAAGAGAAAGTATAATAGGCAAAAAATAGGTGAGAGGAGACTTAATGACATGACTCAGAACTTTCCTTTATGATACATAATTATCTATGATATGTCATCACTTAACATAGTTTTATATATTACCAGATTTGTAAGTGATTAACTTTTTGAACACTTACAGAGTTGGACTATTGAGAGGAAAATGTGGTATTGGTCAGTCACCAGCAGGGTAAGTCTGAGTTAGCAGGCCCATTTCACTCTCACACATTCTCCTACATCAGCTCCATTAGTAACCAGGTTGGTACTTAGACTTCCATATACTAAGTCTGGCCGCATGGCTTGCCTCCTGAGCAGTCACATAGGACCCCACGCTTAGAAGGTCCCTGTGCTTAGAAGGTCCCTGTGCTTAGAGGTCCCTGGGCTTGGTTTAATGCTCTGCTGTCCCCGTCTTGAATTCTTAATGATTATTAAACAAATAGGTTCATATTTTCATTTTGCACTGAGCCCTCAAATGAGGAAGGCAGTCTTCCATATACCATCCATTAACTTTTATTTCTTAACTTGTTCTGCCTGGGTGAAGAAGAGGAATGCTATTTACTTGAATAGCTACTCAAAATCCCAATATATCAAATCGTATAAATTATCATATAATTATTGAACAATTAAAGGCACAATTTAGGGAATTGCAGAATTATACCATGTGATATAGAAACCCAATATATCAAATTGAAGTATTAGAAAACACAGAAAATGTGGTAAAAATGTGATTACAGTTAAAGACTTCAATATACTTCTCTGGAATAGGATGGTTACTGTAGCCAAAAAACATTAAACAAAGACATGGAGAAATTAAGTATCCCTCCAGTAGAGATTTACATTTTTCTCTTTGTCTATGGAACATTTACAAAAATCAACTGTGTGCTTACTCACAAAGAAAAGTTTAAAACCTAAAGACTTAGGGATTTTATAGCTTCCATTTGATTAGCATAATCTAAAAGCAGAAATAAATAATGAAAGATGCTCTCACCAAAATCTTAATTAGGTGAATATAAAGAATCATAATCCTGGGGAATTCTTGGACCAAACAGGAAATCAAACTAGAAACTACATCAAGAAAGCAATGAAGAGGAATTCCCTTCTTCTGAAAACCAATGGGACTCAGAGGAAAATTTGTAACTGAGATTGACTTCATTTTTAAAGAAGAAAAACCAAAAGAAAAAAAAAGGAGCAAAGTACTCATGTTAAGAAATTAGAAAAAGAAGCACAACATATCCAAAGTTATCAGGCAGATGGAATTTTTAAAATAAGAAGATGAAACTAATAAAGCAGAATAAAATACTAAAAAGGAACAAGTACACATGCAATGTTTCTTAAAAACCCATGAGATGGCTAGCTCATTGGTTTTTTAAAAACCAATGAGATATGCCCAGGTGAGCATAATTTAGAAAGAGGGAAAAAAATATACCACATTAAGAATGAGAAATTATTCATAGCCACAGATACAGGAAAGATTAAGTTGTCCATAGCAAAAAAATTGAAAATCTATAGAAAATCAACTGTTTACTAGCTAAATATAAATTACCCAAATTTACCCAAGAATAAATATAAAACTCAAAATTATCAATTACCTGAGAGATATAAGAAGGGTATTTAAATATCCTCCACTGAAAAAGGCAGCAAGACCAGAAAGGCTCAAAGCTGAATTTTATTCATTGTTGAGTAAAATACATAAGATGGGTGGTTATACAGGTACTCATTTTATAATAATTTTTGTAAAAGAAAAATGATAAAATCTTATGTGTATTGTATAGTAGATAAATGTCTGTATAGGGTTCTATGAGCATGGTGAGGAAGTGTAAGGATACACACTAAGTTGTTATGAATGAGAGCATGGTATATGTAGGAGGGGGGAGAAGGTTGAGTGTGACAGATGGGGAAAATGAGAACCAAAAATGCGAAAAACAAGACTGAACTTTAGATAACCAGCATTTATAATACAAGCTGCATT
Source organism: Physeter macrocephalus (assembly GCF_002837175.3). Classification (NCBI taxonomy): domain Eukaryota; kingdom Metazoa; phylum Chordata; class Mammalia; order Artiodactyla; family Physeteridae; genus Physeter; species Physeter macrocephalus. The sequence continues at coordinate 8,669,907 of NC_041220.1, forward strand.
ATGTATTCATATAAAATTATTCCCATGTATAAAAATTTTTTTTTTCAATAGAGGACCAGAGCCTACTGCCAACATGCAGGTCTCCCAAGAAAAATTCCAACTGAAGGCAGAACACGGCATTAAGTCCACCTAGGAACAATTCCAGCTCCTGGTCCCAGCCCCAGGCTTGCTTCTACCTCATTTCCTTTTTCAGTTTTTTAGTTCCAGCATAAGCTGGTTTGAATTTCCACACCTGGGCAGGAGATGGGAGCACCGTCAGGAAGGTGGAAATAGTATGAATGCAGAAAAGTCATGAAGTGTTTAGTGGTGTCAAGTTTCCTTCTGTGGTGATGAAACTGTTTTGGAACTACATAAAGGTGATTTTTGCACAATATTGTGAATACATGAAATGCTACTGAATTATAAAATTTTAATGGTTAGTATTATGTATAGTAAACTTCAATTTAAAAAAAGGCATAAAGAATGTTATGGACGAATATATTCTGCATGCTATTTCCAAGCTTAACTCAAGAGTCACAGCCACTTGGAAGCTTATTCTAAACATGTGTAGACAGGTGTGAGATCATCTACTTTAATTATATTCTTAGGTTACCTTTGAAATCCAGTTTTTGAATCTTCCAAAGATATGGCTTACCCTCCCTGGCACAAACGGTAGTCTAGTGACTAAAAGAGATGCAATCATGTCTGCAAGGTTTATGTATTCAGCTCGTAGGTCCTCAATAGTCCAGGACACCGTGTCCTTCTGGTATATAAAGTCCTCACTCTTCACTTTCTGAAAACCTAAGCCATAACAAATTGCCTTAAACCCAGAAGCAGCTCTCCTAGCCCTTGAGTCTACTAGTTCAAGACTTATGTCCTGGCACTCCTGGTGATCACATACCCAGAAAGACCTAAGGGAGTAGGTACAGTCTTCAGAGGTGTGTGTGTGTGTGTGTGTGTGTGTGTGTGTGTGAGAGAAAAAGAGCTCATGTCCACATCCAAAGAGGCTTCCTCAAAAATGACCACATTCTTACTTATGGGAGTAGGTACAGTCTTCAGAGGGGTGTGTGTGTGTGTGTGTGTGTGTGTGTGTGTGTGTGTGTGTGTGTGTGTGAAAAAGAGCTCATGTCCACATCCAAAGAGGCTTCCTCAAAAATGACCACATTCTTACTATACTAGGGAATAAACTACCCACAGCAACTGTAGAAATGTATGCTCAGAATCGACATCTTCCAGCTATACGGACTCCTCAGATAACTTATATCAGACTAGCATCCACACTTTAATTTACAAGCTCTTTTCCACCCACTAGATTAAAATTCAAAGTACTTAGCTCACCATTCTTAAACCAAGAGTCGAAGAAAAAGTACAATTTCCTCTCAGAATAGAACCTTCGGTGGTACTCACCCCCAAGACGAGCGCATACTGTGCCCTCCCACCACGGATAGAACCTTCGGTGGTACTCACCCCCAAGAGGAGGGCATATTGTTCCCTCCCACCATGGCATTAACTTAAATCTGTCTACTCCCACACAAGCACTACAATAGCCATCGTAACACCTGCTAACTCCCACTCTACTCCATTGTCTCAAACACAAATGATCTCCCTGGAAAATTATTTGTTACACATCAACTTACCACAGTAACTCTTTCAGCAAGAAAAAGTAACTTGTGTAAGTTAGTAATAAGGGGAAGTCTACTGCAAATGGAAAACTAAATACCATTTATTGATCTAATATCTCCAATCCAGGTCCCTGAACTTTCCTCTTTTTCCTAATGTTTTTGTCCCTTTCAACTTCCTAATACAGTTTTGATTTCATTAGTTTAAATTCTTTCTTTCCATACTTCTAACGTCGTTGCTTCCATTCGCTTTCACCACATTCATCCTACATCCTGCCAGTCCTACATCCAGTTTTACTGCCTGGCTTCTCCATTCCTATATCTGGGTTATAAGTGCTTCTGAAAAAGTAACACAAAACCATAGACTGGTGTCATTACCACTCTTGAGTATATGTTAGGCACATTTCCAAGGCTGGAATTGGAGTTGGGTTCTTGGCAAACAAGGTACATCCAAGCTGACATTAAGGAAGATCAGAAACCAAGAATCTTGCAGAATAGACAGGAGAGGAGAGATGACATGGAAAGAGAGATATAGACCAAGTTAGAGAGAAGAGAGGCTGCCTCTGACATTCCAATTTTGCCGTATTACTCTACAGCTCCCCCTTTTTGAGGTACCTTGAGAGAATTTGTTCTTGAAAACACATGATGCTTCACAAAATACAGACCTACCTTTTCCAGACACTTTGGTTTCTACACCTGCAACTCGGATCATGCCCAAGTTCACCATATTGCTGGACAATATGGTTTCCATTGACCACCACTTTCTCATCTAACTTACGCATTTGCGTTGTAACGTAAATTTTCTATTTAGTATTTTCTCACCAGAGAGCAAGTTCCAGATTGTACCCTTCATGTCTTTTTTTTTTTTTGACTAAAAGGTAAACTTTTTATTTTTTAAACAAAGATTTGCACCCCTAACCCCACCCATGAAAAAAACAAACGTTTTGTGTCGCTCTTCTTCACCATTGCACATCCTGAACTTCCCTTGAATATTCCTATGAAAGGGGAACGTTTTCCCCTTCCTCGTCGAAGTTTTAGCTGGGGAATACATTGTTGATTTGGATGCTGTCATTCCTGTTGACCGCCTTCCCTTGTTTTTATTTATTTATATTTTGACGTATTTATTTATTTATTTATAACACCTTTATTGGAGTATAATTGCTTTACAATGCCATGTTAGCTTCTGCTGTATAACAAAGTGAATCAGCTATACATATACAGATATCCCCATATGCCCTCCCTCTTGCATCTCCCTCCCACCCTCCATACCCATCCCACTAGGTGGTCACAAATCACAGAGCTGATCTCCCTGTGCTATGCAGCTGCTTCCCACAAGCTATCTATTTTAAATTTGGTAGTGAATATACATCCATGCCACTCTCTCACTTCCTCCCAGCTTACACTTCTCCCTCACTGTGTCCTCAAGTCCATTCTCTACGTCTGTGTCATTATTCCTGTCCTGTCCCTAGGTTCTTGAGAATAATTTTTTTTTTTTTTAGATCCCATATATATGTGTTAGCATACAGTACTGGTTTTTCTCTTTCTGACTTACTTCACTCTGTATGACAGACTGTAGGTCCATCCAGCTCACTACAAATAGCTCAATTTCATTTCTTCTTATGTCTGAGTAATATCCCATTGTATATAGGTGCCACATCTTTATCCATTCACCTGTCAGTGGACACTTAGGTTGTTTCCATGTCCTGGCTATTGTAAAGAGTGCTGCAATGAACATTGTGGTACATGACTCTTTTTGAATTATGGTTTTCTCAGGGTATATGCCCAGGAGTGGGATTGCTAGGTAATATGGTAGTTCTATTTTTAGTTTTTTCAGGAACCTCCAAACTGTTCTCCATAGTGGCTGTATCAATTTACATTCCCACCAGCAGTGCAAGAGGGTTCCCTTTTCACCACACCCTTTCCAGCATTTACTGATTGTAGATTTTTTGATGATGGCCATTCTAACCCGAGTAAGGTGATACCTCATTGTAGTTTTGATTTGCATTTCTCTAATGATTAGTGATGTTGAGCATCCTTTCATGTGCTTGTTTGCAATCGGTATATCTTCTTTGGAGAAATGTCTATTTAGGTCTTCTGCCCATTTTTGGATTGGGTTGTTTGTTTCTTGATATTGAGCTGCATGAGTTGCTTGTATATTTCGTAGATGAATCCTTTGTCAGTTGCTTCGCTTGCAAATATTTTCTCCCATTCTGAGGGTTGTCTTTTTGTCTTGTTTATGGTTTCCTTTGCTGTGCAAAAGCTTTGAAGTTTCATTAGGTCCCATTTGTTTATTTTTGTTTTTATTTCCATTACTCTAGGAGCAACGCTTATTGAAGAGGCTGTCTTTTCTCCATTGTATATTCTTGCCTCCTTTATTAAAGATAAGGTGACCATATGTGTGTGGGTTTATCTCTGGGCTTTCTAACCCTTTCCATTGATCTATATTTCTGTTTTTATGCCAGTACCATACTGTCTGATTACTATAGCTTTGTAGTACAGTCTGAAGTCAGGGAGCCTGATTCGTCCAGCTCTGTTTTTCTTTCTCAAGATTGCTTTG
>NC_041220.1:8674082-8674975 GCF_002837175.3 Physeter macrocephalus
GTTTTCTGCATACAGGTCTTTTGTCTCCTTAGGTAGGTTTATTCCTAGGTATTGTATTCTTTTTGTTGCAGTGGTACATGGGAGTGTTTCCTTAATTTCTCTTTCAGATTTTTCATCTTTAGATGAAAATGTCCCTTTTTTTCTTGATGAGTCTGGCTATTGATTTTTCAATTTTGTTTATCTCCTCAAAGAACCAGCTTTTACTTTTATTGATCTTTCCTATTGTTTCCTTCATTTCTTTTTCATTTATTTCTAATCTGATCTTTATGATTTCTCTCCTTCTGCTAACTTTGGGGGTTGTTTTCTTTCTCTAATGTCTTTAGGTGTATGGTTAGGTTGTTTATTTGAGATGTTTCTTGTTTTTTTATGTAGGACTGTATTGCTATAAACCTCCCTCTTAGAATTGCTTTTGCTGCATCCCATAGGTTATGGGTCAACCTGTTTTCATTGTCATTTATTTCTAGGTATTTTTTTATTTCCTCTTTGATTTCTTTAGTGATCTCTTTGTTATTCAGTAGCATATTGTTTAGCCTCCATGTGCTTGCATTTTTTACAGTTTTTTTCCTGTAATTGATATCCAGTCACATAGCGCTGTGGTTGGAAAAGATACTTGATATGGTTTCAATTTTCTTAAATTTACCAAGGATTGATTTGTGACCCAAGATATGATCTATCCTGGAGAATGTCCTATGAGTACTTGAGAAGAAAGTGTATTCTGTTGTTTTTGAATGGAATGTCCCATAAAAATCAATTAAGTCCATCTTGTTTAATGTATCATTTAAAGCTGTGTTTCCTTATTTATTTTAATTTTGGTTGATCTGTCCATTGGTGAAAGTGGGGTGCTAACGTCCCCTACTATTATTGTGTTACTGTTGATTTCCCCTTTTATGGCT
>NC_041220.1:8676459-8679205 GCF_002837175.3 Physeter macrocephalus
TTTCTTGTTTTTTTATGTAGGACTGTATTGCTATAAACCTCCCTCTTAGAATTGCTTTTGCTGCATCCCATAGGTTATGGGTCAACCTGTTTTCATTGTCATTTATTTCTAGGTATTTTTTTATTTCCTCTTTGATTTCTTTAGTGATCTCTTTGTTATTCAGTAGCATATTGTTTAGCCTCCATGTGCTTGCATTTTTTACAGTTTTTTTTCCTGTAATTGATATCCAGTCACATAGCGCTGTGGTTGGAAAAGATACTTGATATGGTGTCAATGTTCTTAAATTTACCAAGGATTGATTTGTGACCCAAGATATGATCTATCCTGGAGAATGTCCTATGAGTACTTGAGAAGAAAGTGTATTCTGTTGTTTTTGAATGGAATGTCCCATAAAAATCAATTAAGTCCATCTTGTTTAATGTATCATTTAAAGCTGTGTTTCCTTATTTATTTTAATTTTGGTTGATCTGTCCATTGGTGAAAGTGGGGTGCTAACGTCCCCTACTATTATTGTGTTACTGTTGATTTCCCCTTTTATGGCTGTTAGAATTTGCCTCAGGTATTGAGGTGCTCCTCTGGTGGGTGCATAAATATTTACAATTGTTATATCTTCTTCCTGGATCGATCCCTTGATCATTATGTAGTGTCCTTCTTTGTCTCTTGTAATAGTCTTTATTTTAAAGTCTATTTTGTCTGATATGAGAACTGCTACTCCAGCTTTCTTTTGATTTCCATTTGCATGGAATATCTTTTTGTCAGAGCATTTAATCCATTTACTTTTAAGGTAATTATCAATATGTATGTTCCTGTTACCATTTTCTTAATTGTTTTGGGTTTGTTTTTGCAGGTCTTTTCCTTCTCTTGTGTTTCCTACCTAGAGTAGTTCCTTTAGCATTTGTTGTAAAGCTGGTTTGGTGGGGCTGAATTCTCATAGCTTTTGCTTTCCTGTAAGGTTTTAATTTCTCCGTTGAATCTGAATGAGATCCTTGCTGTGTAGAGTAATCTCTGTTGTAGGTTTTTACCTTTTATCACTTTAAATAAGTCCTACCACACCCTTCTGGCTTGCAGAGTTTCTGCTGAAAGATCAGCTGTTAATCTTATGGGGATTCCCTTGTATATTATTTGTTGCTTTTCCCTTGCTGCTTTCAATATTTTTTCTTTCTTTGTATTTAATTTTTGATAGCTTGATCAAACTATTAAAAATTAGTTTTGGCATGTTTCTCCTTGGATTTATCCACTATGGGATTCTCTGCACTTCTTGGACTTAATTGACTATCTCCTTTCCCTATTAGGGAAGTTTTCAACTATAATCTCTTCAAATATTTTCTCAGTCCCTTTCTTTTTCTCTTCTTCTTCTGGGACCCCTATAATTTGAATGTTGGTGCATTTAATGTTGTCCCAGAGGTCTCTGAGGCTGTCCTCAGTTCTTTTCATTCTTTCTTCTTTACTCTGCTCTGTGGTAGTTATTTCCACTATTTTATCTTCCACGTCACTTATCCATTCTTCTGTCTCAGTTATTCTGCTATTGATTCCTTCTAGAGAATTTTTAATTTCATTTATAGTGTTGTTCATCATTGTTTGTTTGTTCTTTAGTTCTTCTAGTTCTGTGCTAAATGTTTCTTGTATTTTCTCCATTCCTTTTCCAATATTTTGCATTATCTTTACTATCATTACTGTGATTTCTTTTCCAGGTAGACTGCCTATTTCTTCTTCATTTGTTTGGTCTGGTGGGTTTTTACCTTGCTCCTTCATCTGCTGTGTGTTTCTCTGTCTTCTCATTTTGCCTCATTTACTGTGTTTGGGGTCTCCTTTTCACAGGCTGCAGGTTTGTAGTTCCTGTTGTTTTTGGTGTCTGCCCCCAGTGGTTAAGGTTGGTTCAGTGGGTTGTGTAGGCTTCCTGGTGGAAGGGGCTGGTGCCTGTGTTCTGGTGGATGAGGCTGGTTCTTGTCTTTCTGGTGGGCAGGACTGCGTCCGGTGGTGTGTTTTGGGGTGTCTGTGACCTTATTATGATTTTAGGCAGCCTCTCTGCTAATGGGTCGGGTTGTGTTCCTGTCTTGCTAGTTGTTTGGCATGGGGTGTCCAGCACTGGAGCTTGCTGGTCATTGAGTGGAGCTGGATCTTAGTGTTGAGCCATAGATCTCTGGGAGAGCTCTCACCAATTGATATTATGTGGGGCCAGGAGGTCTCTGGTGTTCCAATGTCCTGAACTCAGCTCTCCCACCTCAGAGGCTCAGGTCTGACACCCAGCTGGAGCACCAAGACTCTGTCAGCCACACGGCTCAGAGGAAAACGGAGAAAAAAAAAAATAGAAAGAAAGTAATAATAAATGAAATAAAATAAAGTTATTAAATTTATAAAATTATTAAAATTTTTTAAATAATTTTTTTTTAAAAAAGAGAGCCACCAAACCAATTAACAAATCCACCAATGACAACAAGCGCCAAAAACTAAACCAAGTTAAACATATAAATCAGAACTAGTCAGGTGCATACAGGAAACCCCAAGTCTATAGTTGCTCTCAAAGTCCACCTCCGCAGTTTTGGGATGATTTGTAGTCTATTCAGGTATTCCACAGATGCAGGTACATCAAGTTGATGGTGGAGCTTTAATCTGCTGCTCCTGAGGCTGCTGGGAGAGATTTCCCTTTCTCTTCTTTGTTCACACAGCTCCCGGGGTTCAGCTTTGGATTTGGCCCCGCCTCTGGGTACAGGTCGCCTGAGGGCGTCTGTTCTTCGCTCAGACAGGA
>NC_041220.1:8679737-8738963 GCF_002837175.3 Physeter macrocephalus
CGGCACCGATCCTCTGTGCGGGAATCTCTCCGCTTTGCCCTCCGCACCCCTGTGGCTGCGCTCTCCTCCGTGTCTCCGAAGCTTCCCCCCTCCGCCACCCGCAGTCTCCGCCCGCGAAGGAGCTCCTAGTGTGTGGGAACCTTTCCTCCTTCACGGCTCCCTCCCCGAAGTGCAGGTCCCGTCCCTATTCTTTAGTCTGTTTTTTTTCTTTTTTCTTTTGCCCTACCCAGGTACGTGGGAAGCTTCTTGCCTTTTGGGAAGTCTGAGGTCCTCTGCCAGCGTTCAGTGGGTGTTCTGTAGGAGTTGTTCCACATGTAGATGTATTTCTGATGTATTTGTGGGGAGGAAGGTGATCTCCACGTCTTACTCCTCTGCCATCTTGAAGGCCTTCCCTTCATTTCTTTCTATACCCTTGAATGTCTAGCCTAGAACTCTGTGACCATATTCATAGTAGATGATCTCTAGATACTTGTTGAATGAATAAACAAATGAATAAATAACTCATTCTTTATTGGTCTTCAGAAAGGTGATAGTAGCAAGAAGCTCTAGAGTCTTTGGGCATCAGAAAGGATAAGAAATGAGAAAGGGGGGTGGCAATAAAGGAAATATTGGCCTTCTTTTCACCAAGATTCAAAGGAGGACCAGCAGAAAAGGCCAACGGAATGAGGCACTCCTGAGGCCAGGACAGCCGGCAAGCAGGCACGGTCTTCCAGCTCTCCAGGCCTCCTCATTCAATCTCCCTTCTGACCTGCCACTGACATGCAGAGGGTCCCAAAATAAAGCCGAGCAGAAATATCTAGTTATATTTACATCTTAATGGCAGGGGAAAATATATTTGCAGAGCCAAACATTGTTTTACCAGTAACCTTACTACCTGCAATCTAAAAGACATCACATTAGTTTTTGTTTTGTTTGCTTTGCTTATTTCTGGAAATGTGGTTTCTCTTTAGAATAGCTCCAGGGTGGAAGCATGTGAATACTCCTGAGTTATTAAAACCACCACCACAGTCTTCATATTCAAACGTGGCAAATGTAGAAGGTGACTCCCATTTCACCAAGCTATGAAAATAATATTTGGGGGAGAAAATAAGAGGAGAGAAGCCTCTACATACATGCAAGAAGTGCCTAAAAGTGATCTAACCCTTTGGTCTTCAAAGTTTGGGCATCTAAAGAGAAACATCATGGGGCCACACCTTCATTTGGCTAAATATATGGTTTTAAGACACTAAACTACTCATTTACAAGTTTCTGCTTAAATTTTCAACCACATTTTAAGCAAGAAAGTTTGTGGCTCGTGAGTTAGCAAGATGCCACCAAAGAAAACATTGCCGTGTGGGGTGTTGCTCTTGAGATCCTTGGAAACAGCACGTCGTACTGGGTTCCCCGTGACCCTCTGCATTTGAAAAGCACTGGTTTGCTAATAGTTGGTTTCAGGCTGCAGTGGTCCACAAACAGTTTTGTTCTTTTTCTATGGTCTGTGAATGATATGCCTCAAGGAATGATGGCTGATATTTTTTTCATTTTCCTCCCTAATTTTCTCACTAAAATGTTTAATTAGTGAAAAGGCAACATATTTATAGATATAATAAAACAGTAGAGGAAAGACTGTTTTAAATATATGCACAGCATGTTGTGTTTAGATACACACCCCCCCCACACACGTATATTTTAAGGATACTTTAAATTCATACACATGTGATTCAGAAAACTATACTGTTATGTTTCCCTAGAGTATGATGAAAGTGAACTGTCATATGAACAACAAATTTTTTGAGGTGTTTAAAAATAAAAGGAATATATGTATGCAAAATCTATAAAAGAAATGTTTAATGTTATGGTTAAGTAATTTAAGATCCAAGAAGTGAAATATATTGAAGACTCACAGTAGCAGACACTCCATATGCACTATCTTATTGCTCATAAGGACTTTAAAATAGGTATCATGATCCTCATATTAAAAATATGGAAACAGACTAAGAGAAGCTAAAATGAGTTTTAATTCTAATAAAAGATGAATGAATAGTTATGTTAACAATTTCTAAATTTGCTATTTGCTCTTACAACATGATTTAAAAATGACAATATAGTAAAAATTGGCAACACAATATTTTGAATGACAACACTAATGCTCTTTAGTCGATTTTTTTCCCAAAATCCTTAATATAAAAGCCCAAACCAGGAGTTTAATGGAGGCTGAAAAGAAAGGTGCTGGGATCAGGAAAACAATAGAAAAGGTAATGTATTCCACAGGGCTATAGAACGTAATAAATAATTATTATGACAAATAATATATGAGAAAAAATGTTTCAGAGAGTCATTCAGTAAATTGTGTTGTATATGAAATAATTTAATTAAAAATTAATTTAAGTTGAGAATTATATTGTATTTTACTACATTTAATAGAAAATTCCAGTTATCAGTAAGATTTGGCCACCTAAGTAAATGAAAATGTAAGTTATTAGGGACCAATAATTATTTTTTTAATTGAAATACAGTTGATGTATGATGTTATGTTAGTTTCAGGTGTATTACACTATGATTTGACATTTGCATACATTATGAAATGATCGCTACAATGGAGACCAATAATTCTTGGTTACACCTGCAATGCTTTATACATTTCCCAGGCTGTCAAATGTTCAAACAAGTAGTGAGATCTCCATTCTCACAAAAATTTGTAGCAGATATATTTTTCAAGCTCAAACTGTAGTTCCAGCAGCATTTTTCAGACCTCCATGGAAGTATGAAGGAAATTTTTCAAATTTCAAAATGTACTTAATAACAATATAAAAGTTATTTAACTAATGAAAGTGAGGAGCTTCCATTTAACTTCAATTGAGGGTAATTAATTTGCAATGTAATGACAGGATAAAAGGCAAACATCAAGAGACAAATCTAATAGAATTCTATCAATGCCTTCCAAGTAATGAATATGCTCAACTAAAATCACATGCTTATGGACTGATATCAGTATTTAGCTGGATCTATCTGTGTGAAAAGACATTTTCAAAGATGAAATATGTAAAATCTCATTTCATTAACGATGTCCCTTTGCAGTCAATTTTGATGATAGAGAACAACAATGTTGAACATTTGGCAAAATTTAAGGAAAGGATCCTGAAATGGGATTTTATTTATTAAGTCACTAATGTTAGGGGTTTTATCCATCAGCGTATGTGTCATTTATTGCAACAGTTTGCCTTATGTAAACTTAACCACAGAATCACCTACTTAAAACAAAACAAAAATTATTTTTTTACTGAGGTATAATTGACATACAACATTATATTAGTTTCAGATGTACAACATAATGATTTGATATTTATATCTATTGTGAAACGATCACTACAATAAATCTAGTTAACATCCAACAAATTTTTTTTTAATTTAAATCATCCCACTATCTATAGGGTATGAGCTAGGACTCAAATTATAACCTCAATATATTTTGTCTCATTATAATACACAAATTATGCTATCTCTAATTATATTTTACACAAATTAAATGTGCTATGACCTTAACTCTTACATCCCATTTAATATTTATACCTATCACACTGGGAATTATTTTGTCTTACAGACAAGAAAGACTAAGGCTCAGAGTGGTCAATTAATTTGTGTTAAGTTACTGAGCCAGAACTTAACCCACGTATGTCTGTCTCTAAGTATGTCTTCTCACGTATAACTCTAACTGATGTCTACTTATTCCCATGACAGCTCACAGCGCAGTTGGGCTGAAGTGCTCAGAGCTAAAATGAGAACAGTGCAGTGTGGAGCCCTTGGTGTGTTCTGGTTCCCACCCTGGTTATAGATCCTACTAAATGTATCCATCTTGTCCATCTTCTTTATACTCTGATTTTACTCAAAGTGGCCACTTAATTAAAGTTTAGGTATCAATGCTCTGACTTCATTATAGCTTAAATTTAAAATTAAACATGGCATATGTCCATAAAAAGATGGGTACACCAATGTTCACCGTAGCTTTTTTCATCACAGAAAAAACTAAATGTCCATCAACAGGAGTATGAATAATCAAATTGTGGTATATTTACATAATGGAATACTACTCATCAATAAAAACAATGAACTACTGATACATGATCAAAATGAATGGATACAAAAAGTATTATGCTCAGTGAAAGAAGTCAAACACAAAAGAAGACTTGCTGTGCAATTCCGTTTCTATAAACTTCAAGAAATGGCAAAACTAATCTATGGAGTGAAAAGCAGAAGAGTGTTTGCCTCTAGCAAACAGAGGGAACAGACCAGAAAAGAAAATGAGAGAACTTTTAGAGTAATGCAATTGTTCTATGTGTTGATTTGTGTGTAAACAGTTATCAAAGCTTAATGAACTTTACACTTAAGATACACATAGTTTACTATATGTATTTACACTTTAATTTTTTAAAAAACCAAGTTTATTAAAGGCCCCAGGTTTGATATGAATTCTTTTTATTTGTTTATTTATTTTATTTTTGGTTGTATTGGGTCTTCGTTGCTGTGCGCGGGCTTTCTCTAGTTGCCGTGAGCGGGGGCTACTCTTCATTGCGGTGCACGGGTTTCTCATTGCGGTGGCTTCTCCTGTTGCGGAGCACGGGCTCTAGGCACGCGGGCTTCAGTAATTGTAGCACGCAGGCTCAGTAGTTGTGGCACATGGGCTTTGTTGTTCCGTGGCATGTGGGATCTTCCCAGACCAGGGCTCGAACCCGTGTCCCCGGCATTAGGCAGGTGGATTCTTAACCACTGCGGCACCAGGGAAGCCCCTGATCTGAATTCTAATGCTACCTTAAGCCCTAACAGCTTTGAAACAATGCTAAGTGCATCCCAGCAAGTATGTTTAATTTACTGCATCAATTCGCCACCATACTTGGAAACAACCACAGAACCATTGGCCAAAGTATGGTGCAATTCAGAGGGAAAACAAAAAGAAAACGTACTCTTCTGAGCCAGATGGTCTACAGAGTTAAATTGAAAATAGCACCATAGTTGTCCATACAGTGTTGTCTAGCAGGTTGGATGCTGCAGTGACTGTTGTTCTCCATATACATAAGGGTGTCTGAAAGCTTCAAGTGGGATCACAGGTTTTTTCCTTACTGTGCATGTTAAACATGTAATTCCTTTTGTATAGCCTATAACTTTGCTATGGTTCTAAAGAATAATGTGAATGTGAAAATGACGGTGTGATAATAGAAGGAAACCTAGTAGTAAGAGGCAGGCAAATTGATTTCCAATCCTGTGGTAATGAAATTAATTCATGTATTTTGGAGTTGGGGAAAGTATTTTTCACAGGTCTAAAACAATGAAAAACATATCTCTCACTTCAACTAAATTCACAGCTAACACCCACTTGGGAATCTTTAAAAAGTTTCCTGAGAATGTCTTTATTCTATTTAGTTTTGATAAGTTTGCTATCTGTTCTTTGAGAAAAAGAAAAATGTCAAGTGAAGAAATATTATAAAAGGCATTGTTTCATGGTTTCTTCAGGCATCTTGGTAGATGCCATCTTGGTATATATCAAAGTGCCTCTAGTGAGCTTACCTTAACCTCTTCACAAAGAAATTATGGACAGATTTCTTGTTTTAACTTTATTGGGATATCTTTGTATCTTTTTATTGGGATATCTTTGTATGCCCAGCATGCATTTGGCACTATGCCTAGTACAGAGTAAGTGTTGAAAACGATGGATGGGTGGATGGATGGATGGATGGATAAGAAACTTTGGTGAGTCTATTGCGTGCCACATCACAGACTTACAAAAAGAAAAACTGGCTTTTCTTACTACTAACTCACAGAAACATCACTTTGGGCCTTACTAAAAAACTGAAATTAAGAGGCTACCAATCTCCTACTTAAACAGGTGCCTCTGTGACCATTAGGTAGATGAGTAATCTACAGCCTTTTGGTGTATATGGAATGTTATTGCTTAGCAAGAGTGTGTTTTAGAAAATTATAACCATTCTTCAAATTTTGGGACAAATGGCTAGATTATATTAGCCAAACTCTCCCTTGAAATATGAATTTTATTTTAGGAAACAAATGAAGCAAAAAAAAATTTCTCGCACCAGTGTCATGGAGGAGCTTGGTGAAGGTCTGAATTTCTGGGCCTTTCTTATGATTAGACACAGTGAAGTGTTTAGTTTTTCTATTAGATCCATCTTCTTCTGCAACTCTCCTTGCTCACACTTCCCACCCCTCACCTGCCCCTACCCCAGTCACCTCTGGTATTATGCTTGTGACTTCTCCATGGGCCCCTGAGCTGGACAGTGGTCCCTTTGCAATCCAATGCCTCATTTGATACACACTGCTTCCTTCTTTGCAGTCCTTTAGATTTGGTTTTTCTCAAATAACCTGTTCTTTTGTGAGGTCTCCCTCGAGTCCTGAATGGAATCTACCACCAAATTTAAAATATCCAAATGCATAGAGAACTTCTGTCTCTCATGGTGACCAACACTTCTTCTACCACAGAGACCAGTTCTGGTCTCTTACGGGTGGTGGCTTCTCGCTGTTTGACACAGTAACACCAACAAAAGCAAAGACTCAGCCCATCTACCTTAATAAAGTATGGACTTGAATGTGGAGCAGGAGCTCTTGAGCTATTACAGGAAAACATAATTACAAGGAGGACTTGACTCTGGTTTGGAATCAGCGTGAAATTGTAGGCAAATCTGTTGACCCCCACTCTAGACGTAAAGCCACACGACCAAGGGAGGACATCATCTCTTGATGCCAGCTCATCAGATTTAAAGAAAAATAACAAGTTCCATCTGTTTTAAAAGATTTTCTAACTTTGTAGAATTAGATCACAAAACTTGCATTTTAATGGGGTCTCCAGTCCACCGTCCCATAATTGTAATCACTACTTTCCTTTCACTATTGGGAATATTGAACATGGCCTATTTTGGCTGTTATTTAATTTTATATTTCTATCAAGGAATAACTATGTCTAGGTTTTTAGATATTTCTATCTAAAAAATGCCAAAACCCCCATATTTTTTTGCATATAAATGTCATTCTTTCCAAAGAGAGACTTTGCCAGGTTTCAGGTGAAAATAGGCATTTCAACATTTTTAATGGCGAGAGCGATGACAGTGACAAAAGCTCGTGTTTTCCAGAGTTGTTAAATTTCTTGCTTAATCTGATTTATTTTATTTCTGACTTGGCCTATTATTATTTAACTTGTCATCACTTTATTCCACCTGATTTTATTATAAATTGTTTAAATTTTTTTAGATTTTAAAAATTGAGGCAAGACATTCGATCTTATCCTTTGCCTCTGAGTGTGGCTGCTCCTGGAGAATACAAAGATATAGATAACCATCTTGCGTTTAAAATCTCTCTAAGAAATGCATTTCTTATGCATTAAAACTTTGAATCTAAATAACTGATATTTTATTCTTTAGGGTAGTGCATAGGATTAAGAGGAGGAAGGAACTTATGTCCTGAGCTCAAATTCTGATATGGTAGGCAGACTTCATCCTTAGTAACAAGTACAAGAAAATCAGTCATTCAGTCAGTCACCCAATATCTAATAAGTTCTTTCTATAGGTGAGGTACCATGACAGCAAAACAGAAAGTTATTTAGGAATAGAGAAAACCAGTGAATTAACTAGAAAATATCAAAAGAAAAAGAAAAAGAAAAAAAAAACCCTAAAACTAAAAAGTTTAGGACAGAGGTTCTAGATGAAAGCCCAGGTAGGGGAAATAAATCAGCTGGACGAAAATGAGACATACATAGAGAGATTATTCTTCCAAAAGGGAGAAAAGGAAGAAGCTTGCTTGGAATGCACTGGGCCAGAGGTATCCCAAGGAATCCACATTCGACACAGTCAAGCAGAAAATACCAAAGCAAATCCCAATAAATGTCCACTAAGTGACCAGGTGGCCTCAGACGTCCAATGAGTGTTGTAACCTTTACGGATGACGCAATGAAATGAGCCATAACGTACAAAATTACAACAAGACCACAACTAAAGACTGGCAGTGATTTGGTTTTTGTGGAATCACAAACTGTTATTATTGCAGGTCATTGCAGAAGGTCCAAGGCAATGGAAAACCTAAGGAACACCAAAAATATAACCCCAGCTAGTAACTAAAAGACTGTATTTGTCAATTGTGCAATCCCTGAAATGATGATTTCTGAGAACTCATTTCTCAGTTTTTCACTAAAGAATGTGCTGAGCTGATAAAAAATATTAGGCATTTTAACATCACAGAGTAAACATTCAGGAAACATTGAGGTTTTTCACAAAGTAATTGAATAATCAAGTAATAGCATGAAAGCTTCTCTTTGGTAAGTAGAAATTTGTTTCCAACTCAAAACACAAAGAGGGTTAAAAATTTTTTTAAAATAAAAAGCGAGATCAAAATGATCCCTCAGTCTGTCCATACGTAGAAAAGAGTGTTTGTTTTTTCCTTAACTATGGCTGACAGAGATATAGACATGACAGCCCTCTGGAAATCATATAGATTCCCTTTCCCATTCTCTTAGATATTACAATAGTTCGTGGCCCTTCAAAGCTCAACTCTATTATTCCTTAGTATTTAATTTCTCTCCTTAGGGAGACATTAATGAAATTTTTTTTTTCTCCTTATTGGACAATAATGGGAAAAAAAAAGTTGAGAAACACTGCGATAATGGTCTTTCAGTATTCATTCTTAATCAGTCAGCAATTATTTCAGGAATATTTATTGAATAAATGTCCTACATCAGGCACTGTGATGAGTGGTTGGAGATATAATGGTAAATAAGACCCTGTCCCTGTCCTCAAAAACTTCTAATCTATTCAGAGGTCATAAGAGATAAGCAATCAGCCCCAAGAGAGAAGGGTCATTACTATCACAGGAGTGCTTTGGAAACATAGAAGAGGTACCAACCTAGCCAAAGTGAGGATAGGGATAAGGACAGGCTTCCTGAAGGATGTGACATCAGAACTGAGTCCTGGATGACTGGTCAGAGTTAGACAGACAAAGATAGCATGTGCAAAGGCCCAGCGAAAAAGACATGGTGTAAAGGGAAAGAAATGAAATACTTTAGTATGACTTGAGCTTAGTGTGAGACAGGAAAGTAAAGGGATGGGGCTGGAGTCATATGTAAGCATCAGATAATGAATGGCCTTCTATGCAACTCTGAGAAGTTTAAATTTTATCCTGAAGATCCTAGAGCCATGGAGAATTTTTAGCAGAGGTTGAAAATATATTATTGAAAGTATGTTTTAGAAAGTTTATTTTGGCCAAGGTGTGAAAAATGGATTGGAGGAAAAGAAAATAAAGAGGTTCTTGTAGTAACCCAGGTGAGACAACAGTGGCCTCAAGTAAGATAACAGTTGTAGTGAGGGTGGATAGAAGTAAGATTTGAGGGCTGTGGAACTGACAGGACCACATTGGGGTGGGAGGGGTAGGGGACAGAAAAGTGATAAGGATGACTTACATTCCTAGCTTGAGCAATTAGAAGGAAGGGTAGTTGGGAATTTGAGGTAATTTTGTAACTTCCAGGGGGAGATTTCCATTATAAGTTTGATAATACGTTATGACTCTGAAGCCAGGAGGAAAATTCGAATTAAAAAGGAAAACAAAAACAAAAACAGCAGATGGGTAAGTGAAGCCATGGGAATGAAAGAGCTCATCCAGAGAGACTCTGGAGAATGTGAAGAGGAGCTGGACAAGGACAGAACCCTGAAAATATCAACATTCAAAAGACAGCTAAAGACAGGAGCACGTAAGAGCAGTTGAGAAATAGCAGGCAGGGAGGGAAGAGGAAACAAGAGAATGCAGTACCATGCATGCGGGAGGGAAGTAGAAGTTTTGAAAGAGGAGGAAACAGTCAGTGGCATCAACTGCTACTGACACCACCTAGGAAAGTGACTGAAAAGTGTTCATTGCAATTCACCAGCAAGAAATCATGGGTTAAGCGGAATGAAGTCATTGGTAACCTTTATGAGATAAGTTTCTACAGAGTTATGGGGGCAGAGGCCATATTGTAGTGGGCTGAGAAACAAGTAGAAGGTGAAGAAGGTGGGTTATTAAATGTGGACAACTCTCAAGAAATTTGACTGTGAAGAGGAAGAGAGAAATATATGAGTAGCTGGGTGGGAATATGTATGGATGAAGGAGGGTTTTTTTGGTCTTTGTTTTATAAAAGAGACTTGAAAATTAAAATTCCAATGAAAGAGAGCCAATAGGTAGAAGCAGATGGTAAAGTAGAAAGAGAAGTGCCTGGGAAGGTTGTAGAGAGATAACAACCAGATTTAACCTTCATTCACTTCTCCCAAATCTTGAATAAAGAAGATTTGGAAGGAGACAAACAAATTCAGAATCTTCCCCTTGGAGACAGGAACCACGTCACAGAGAACAGTCTATAAGTACTCTGCCCTCAGTCTACTACCTGCTAATAACATTGTGTGCTAATCTTCACCTTCTCTTTATCAAAGTGCAAGGAATTAATTGATATATCTCGTTAATGTTCACCTGATGTCAAAATCTATGAGAACATGTTTCATGTAAATAACCATAGATGTGGTTTTCCTGACTCTGTATCTAGCAATTTAAATAGATACAGTCGTTGCCCTCTAGAATCTCACAATAAAAAACAGATGACACAGACACACACATCACCACCACCATTACCACACAAGGGCACAATACTATAGTAAGAGAACATGATGGTTCTTAAATAGGAATTTATATTAGGTACAAGTTTGGTATTTGTTTTTTCTGGCTATAGAATACATGAAAGTTTTGCTGGGAAACTGAGTGGGGTTAGGAAAAGCATTACTTGACTTTCACATAAACAGTGGAGGTCTGGGAGGGAAGAGGGGAGGGAGAGCTTCACTAGATTACAAACTCTAAGGGGAAAAAACCTGTCTCTTTCGGACCCCACCACCCAAGCTTACTAAATTAGTGACAGCAATTGACTGATTATATAAAGTCCTAGATCCAGAGACTTACTGATGGAAAAACTAGGCAAAGGTTGAATAGGTAGGCTTGGATGGAGGGCAAAATGCATACCAAATATCAAAAGGTTAAAAGGGTATGACACCTTAGATTGGGCAGAAAAGGGTCCAAAGATGAAGTATCAAAGAGCAACCAGGCTGACGGCGAGATAGCTCAGGAGAAGAACACTATAGGTGTGAAGGTTGTTGTCCAAACTACATACTA
The DNA here is from genome assembly GCF_002837175.3 of Physeter macrocephalus. Classification (NCBI taxonomy): domain Eukaryota; kingdom Metazoa; phylum Chordata; class Mammalia; order Artiodactyla; family Physeteridae; genus Physeter; species Physeter macrocephalus. The sequence continues at coordinate 8,690,892 of NC_041220.1, forward strand.
CCTTTTGGTTTCATAGAGAAAGAGTGGATGAGAAAGATATGGAACCCTTTAGGGTTTAGTAAGAACTAGAATATTGGCATAGCCAGGAATTTTAGCATTTTTCTGATAGAAAAGAGGAAATCTTGGCATTTATTCCAGAAAATTCTAGGTTATTAAGATTTCAATTAAGAGCTGCAAAGAGACTTCACATGAAACTTTGTCTTAAAAGTATTTATTTACTTCTTAGACTTAGTTATTAATAAGTCTATATAGAGCATCTTGAAATATATTCTAGCAGGCAAGAAGTAATAAACGATATTGGAAAGGAAAGTTGGGGGCAGACTTTTTGGGCTGAGCAAGTCTTACCCAAGGTCAAAAGCTAGCAAGAGACAGCACCAGGACTTCAGTTCAATCTTTGATTCTAAATCCTGTGGTCACAGAAGTTTTGGTAAGGGGAAATAGGCAACATGCTCACAATTAGAATATTACTACTGATATTCTAACCTGGCAAGAGGTAATGAGGACTTGAACAAAGGCATAGGCAACAAGAAAAGAGGGAGGAGGATGGATTTCAAAGAAACTGTGGAGGTGGTGTTAATAAGATTTGATAACTGGGTAAATGTGGCAGGTAAGAAAGAAGAGTACATCACAATGAGTGTAGGGTTTTTCCGGAAATGACTCATCACACAGTGAAACTTGGTTGTGGCATCAATGACGCGAATATGTGTTCGTATGCCATCTAAGAGAATCAGTTCATAACAGCCTGTTTAAATAAAGAAGACCATTGTGATGATGAGACCTTAACAAAAGGTGTTGTTGGGACAGCCCTAGTTATAAAAACAAACAAACAAACAAAAAAAGCAGTAAGAATCTTTGGGTTTTTTTTTTTTTTCTCTAGCACTACTTCTTAGAAAGAATGTTCCAATAAACTTGCATGAATAAATCTAGTCAATTTAGAGTAGCTATAGGGCTGTTGGAAAGGATATATCAGGCTTAAATGACTCATTGAAGATAAGAGATTACAGAATATTAGAAATAGAAAAAGTCTTAGAGATCACTTAGTTCAATCATTTCCATTAAAAAAAAAACTGTATAGGCCACTTCAGACATATACAAAGGTGAAGAGCATAGTGTCATGAATCTGCATTGACTAATCATCAATTTGATGATTATCAAATTTTATTTATTTTTTGGCTGCGTTGGGTCTTCGTTGCTTCGTGCGGGCTTTCTCTAGTTGCGACGAGCGGGGGCTGCTCTTTGTTGCAGAGCGTGGGCTTCTCACTGCGGTGGCTTCTCTTGTTGCGGAGCACGGGCTCTAGGTGCGCGGGCTTCAGTAGTTGTGGCACACAGGCTCACTAGTTGCGGCATGCGGGCCCTAGAGCGTGCGGGCTTCAGTAGTTGTGGTGCACGGGCTTGGTTGCTCCGTGGCATGTGGGATCTTCCCGGACCAGGGATCGAACCTGTATCCCCTGCATTGGCAGGTGGATTCTTAACCACTGTGCCACCAGGGAAGTCCTTTTTCTAAAAAATATTTACTTATTTGGTTGTGCCGGGTGGGCTCCTTAGTTGTGACATGTGAACTCTTAGTTGCGGCATGCACATGGGATCTAGTTCCCTGAGCAGGGATCGGCCCCAGGCCCCCTGCATTGGCAGCGTGGAGTCTTAACCACTGCACCACCAGGGAAGTCCCGATGATTATCAATTTATATCTAATCTTGTTTCATCTTTATCCCCACCCCAAGATATCTGTTTCATCCATAAGTATTTTAGGTTGAATCTCTAAAAGATGAGCATTCTTTTTAAAATAATAATAATATCATCATACCTAAAAAATTAACTACAATTTCTTAATACCAGAAAATATCTGGTCAGGACTCAACATTTCTCCAGTTGTTTCATAATTTCTCTAGATATGTCTCTGAAGTCTCTTAAATCGACAGTGTCCCTTTCCTCCTTTTGTATTTTTTCTGCTAATAAGATAGAAGCCAGGTAATATGTCTGATGAAGTTTCCCACTTTCTGGATTTGGCTGAATGCAACCCAATGGTCTCATTTTACATAGACTTCTGTTCCCTGTATTTTCTCTAACCTGGTAGATACAGAGGCTTCATCAGAGTCAAGTTCTATTGCTTGGAAAGAATACTTCACAGGTGATGGAGGAATGCAATGGCTGGTTCTTTTTTGGTGTGAAAATCCCCTTATTTTTAAAAGATGGCTTAGACTGAAGACTCCTTGGGGTTGAGTGATTCACATATTCGTAGAACAAACTTTCAATCTTTTGATTCTCAGTTCTCTACTCCTTTTATTATATCTTATACTATTAACTTTAATATTAAAGTTAATAGTATTAACTTTAATATTAAAGTTAATACTATTAACTTTAATATTAAAGTTAATACTATTAACTGTTAATCACTTACTGAGTGATTATAGTATACCAATTGCTCTGCTAGGTATTGCATGGGATATGGCCGCACCATTCTCAAAATTACCCAAGCCCTAAATCCAGAAATCATCCTAGGCTTCTCCACTTTTCTTACTTCTACTAAGTCCTGTTAATTTTATTTATTTAACATTGCTTTCCTTTGTTCCATCCTTTCCATCCCCACTGCTACTGCTTCAGTTTAGACCTTTATCATTGTTTTCCTGGACCACTAAAATAGCTTCTTGAAAATCCTATCCTCCACAACAATCTTGCCTTCCTCAACGCAGCTCTGCCTTATCAACAAAAGATTTTTCCAACTTGCAAATCTAAATATATTGTTTTTCTGCTTTAACCCTTTGGGATTCTCTCACTTCCATGATGGAGTCCATACTCCTCAGTGCAGCCTAAGTCCACTCCCTCATCTGGTCTTTGCCTATCTGACCATCCTCATCCGTCCCTACTGCCACTCACTATATTCCATCTTTTGATGTTAATACTACTAACTTTAATATTAAAGTTAATACTATTAACTTTAATAGTATATCTTATACTATTAACTGTTAATCACTTACTGAGTGATTATAGTATACCAATTGCTCTGCTAGGTATTGCATGGGATATGGCCGCACCATTCTCAAAATTACCCAAGCCCTAAATCCAGAAATCATCCTAGGCTTCTCCACTTTTCTTACTTCTACTAAGTCCTGTTAATTTTATTTATTTAACATTGCTTTCCTTTGTTCCATCCTTTCCATCCCCACTGCTACTGCTTCAGTTTAGACCTTTATCATTGTTTTCCTGGACCACTAAAATAGCTTCTTGAAAATCCTATCCTCCACAACAATCTTGCCTTCCTCAACGCAGCTCTGCCTTATCAACAAAAGATTTTTCCAACTTGCAAATCTAAATATATTGTTTTTCTGCTTTAACCCTTTGGGATTCTCTCACTTCCATGATGGAGTCCATACTCCTCAGTGCAGCCTAAGTCCACTCCCTCATCTGGTCTTTGCCTATCTGACCATCCTCATCCGTCCCTACTGCCACTCACTATATTCCAATCTACTGAATCACTGAAATTTTCTGAATGTGCCAGCAAGGATATATAGTGATTAAAAGTAGACTCTAGAATTAGACTTGACTTTGAGCCCTAGATTCCCCATTTACTAGCCATGCAACCCAGGGCATACTTACCATCACCGTATGGTACACTGCGCTACTATCAGTAGCACAATCCTCAAAAACTTAGTGTAAAACCTTTATACTCAGCAATATGTTTCAGGAAATATACCTTACACATTTTGACATTTAATTATACCAATTTTAATTTATGAGTCTCTGAAGCATATTTCAGGAAAAAAAATAAAATAATTGATATTAAAGTATTAATTGTTTATCAGGTCCTTTCCTTTATTATTTAGTATCTTTTTTTTACTAACTTAATAATGTAGGATTGTATCTGATTACAGTAAGTTTTCCTTCCTTTTAACATAATGAAAATTTGTATAATTATGAAATTTTTAAATGGTTAAATCTTTTGCTATTTATTTTCATTCAACTCCAGTATATTATTATATATATTCAGAACTCAAACTATTCATCTTCATCTAAACCTTCAATTAAATTCCACAATGCAAACCTCCTGGCACTAGAACCACAGTTCATGTTTATTCAGCTGAGCTTGTGTCTTGAAAAAGTGTGCAAGTTCGGGGGTTTTCTGGTGAAAATCCACATTCTGACATCACCTTGACCATGACAGTGATTGGCTGTGGGAAGGCAAAGAAGAGTTTATAGCCTGCAAGAGCAAGTGAATGAGTGAGTGAGAAAGCAGAGGAAGTACTCAATCTGTGTCACTCACTCCTGGGAGCCTGCCTTCTCACTCCAGGACTGCAAAAGGGTAGGGTTTAACATGACGACTTGATTATCTTAAAATCAAACACGCCACATTTCACATCTCCAGGCTTGGTTTTGAGCTTTTTATTTAAATATAGATATTAACACATTGTATAGAATTGCTATGTAATTTAACACTTGTTTATCATTAAACTAGTACCTCATGTTTTAGATTCTTTCCAAAAGGCTGAGTTTATTAACCTAAGCATGTAAATAAGTTCTTATTATTATGTACATAGACTGAAAATTATGCTTCCTACTTTCTACCTCTGTACCTCACAGATAACTGTTTGTTTACTCATTCTGATGCATTCACGATAATCTGACTGAAATACTATTTTGCATTTACAAATCTGCCTCAATGTATGTTGATTTCTCCATCAATTATGCTTAACCTGTACTTCAATTATAAACAGTATTTTTCAGTATGTTATATATTTGGTTTCAAGGTGTTAGTATCTTATAGCTCTAAAAGCAGAATGGAAAAATGCATAGTACTAGGGAAGTAAGAGATGTTGTTAGTTTATACTCTTCCCAATAAAAACTTGCAATTAGATTCTCAAACCAATCCTTTAAAATTTTTTTAATTGTTGTCTGGGTTAGTAGTGGGCACTATAGAGGTCTTTGCTTTTGATGAAACACAAAGTAAATAAAATGAGATTTATGTAGGCAGCCAATTGCTACCTACATGGATCACTTGGTTCTTTTTATATTATTCCTGTTGTGTTTTCATCTAGTTGTTTTTATGGTTTGTAATGAGAAAATTTTATACTCTGAACTCTTTCTATGGTTCTACATATTTTAGTTTTTAGCTCTTTAAGATATTGTAATGACTCCAACTCTTTTCATAAAGCTGCAGAGCAATAATCTTCCTGTTTGTTGATGGGCTCCATCATGGGTGGCCAAGGTCAAAGTATTGTTCAGAGCACCTCAGTAGCAATGAGAGCTTCTTAAACAGATGGGTCTCCTTTAGGGGAAACCTCTTTATCCCCGCGTGGCCATCAAGAACTTTTGCTAAAGTAGGACAGGATGGTGAGCAAGTTTGCAGGCATCAAAATCAAAGACCCACTCTGCCACAAAGAGAGGTGACAGAGGACCCCAGACAGCTTCTCCAGGACTTTAGCCTTACTCTGTGTAATGTTTATTTTAGCATCAGATACTCTGTAAGGATGCAATAAATCGTGGCTAATGACGATAAAATGCAGAATCTACCTTCAGAGTACAGTATATGACATGCGTTTCATACATTTTAAATATTACTTTTCCCAGTGTGTTTATGGGGAAATTCCCATTACCATTACATATTGCTTCTAAAAGGTTGCCAAAACTGTCGCTCTGGAGGAGAAAGCACTCTCAGTTAAATGTGTTTGTCAGTGCAAGTGCTGGGTGTTAGTGGCTTTCAGCTAAGTTTGTTCAACTTCTATTAAAATAGGATTTTATCAAGTAGAATAAACTTAAGATACTGTTTCACAATCGCTTTCCTTTTACCTGTGAGGAATCTATGTGGAACTGAGATCTTGGCCTGGCTGCAAACCCCAGGACTGTTCACAATGTATTCCTCCTATTCTGAGAGTTGCATCTTCAATTCTTCCATAAAATTGATGTCTCCATCACGACTATCACCTGACCTTGGAGAGCCCTACATCCATTCCATGACAACCTCCCACATCAGGGATGGAAAGCTTCAATGGAGCTGGAGAACAATGTAACTTGAGGAAATGGCCCCCTGATATCCCACGAGGAACTCTGATAACTCTTCTCATAGAATCATCCTTAAACATGGATGTTGGGTGCTACATGTCATGAGAATAATATTTCACGTCATGGATCTTTTCACACACATAAAAAATATCAAGTATTCTAAGATATCCATGGGAAAATGCCTCCTAGTCTTCATGTTACAAGCAAACTTTTACTTCAAAAGCTACAGAGAAGCTGGAAACAGCCTGTAGGATAATTGGCGTAAAAGCAACCATCTGAATGTATTCAGTTTTTGCGTAGTTTTTAATTATAAACAAAACAAACAGGTCACCTAACGGCACTAGCTAATGCTCCTATGTCAAGGGCATCAGGAGGCTTCCACGCCCCAACATGAAGTACACTGAGCATGCAAGCCCGTGGCAGTGATGAAACGGTCTTCCACGGACAAATCAGAGCAGACAGGTTAAAACCAAATATGGAACTCATGATTACTGAAATAGATGGATAAAGTCAGTCTTCTACCACTTAAACAGAAGGAACAATTTTAGAACAAAGGCAGATATTTGGTCCGACTTAGTCAAAACTCTAATTGGACAAAAATGAAAACAATTAAATACATCGCCTAGTATGAGCAAAAAAGGGTACATTCTTAGTTTTACTCATTAACTTTAACACTTCATTAATTCCAGAAGCAAAATGAAGACGGCTTTTATTTTGCTCAGCATTTTGGGAATGGCCTGTGCTCTCTCAGTAAGTTCTTTATTAAAAACCTATAGTTATTTCCATTTTTGTCTTTTTACATTGAAAGAATATGTAATAATTAGATGCTCTTTTAAACAGATGAAAAATTTGCATCGAAGAGCCAAATTAGAGGATTCTGAAGAAAATGGGGTAATTCACCTTAGCATACTTCCTTGGCTTGACTACACTTCCTCTAGATTTATTGCACATGAAACATGAATGTATCATTTATTGTGTTCATGCAGGTCTTTAAGTACAGGCCCCGATATTATCTTTACAAGCATGCCTACTTTTATCCTCCTCTAAAACGATTTCCGGTTCAGGTAAGTGTAAAAATTAATTTTCCTTCTCATCCATTACAACTGAAAGGGAATCAAATTTAACTGTAAAATACCTAAAGTCAACTCTCCCTGAAATTCAGCCACAAAGACCACTTACTACAAACAGTTTGTTTTTAATATAATAAAATACAATTTATTCCTAAGGTTTTCTTGTAAAGCAGAGCCACACACATAGAGAGTAAACTCATTTGGGCCCAGTCTAGAATGACCTAATGAACGCACACACTGCAGAACATTGAGTTCAGGTGTTTTGTCTAATTCACTGACAAAAGTGGACAATTTTATCAGTTGTTGACATTTAAGTCAGTGATAAGGCCACTAATTGCCATATTATACAGTCATATAGCTGTCTTATATCCAATAATTTAAACTCTTTTAATTTAGGGGAAAAATTTGACTTCATAAACAACAAAGAGCATTAAAAAAATTCCTGATAATCACTGGTTTGCTGAAGCGTTTCTTAACCTTTGACCTGTGTAGTTCACTAGAACAATACATCATATTGGAGCATAACTCTAATGGAAAGTGTAGCTCAAGAATGCAGAGGAAAGAGAGAAATGCATGAAGCAAACTAAAAAGCTTGTGAGAAAAACAAAACATCCTTAAAATTTGTAAACAAACAAACAAAAAATAACTAAACACTAAAAATAAGAATTTCTGTTTTTACTGAGTTACCTGTGTAGAGGGTTCTGAAAACTAGAGGGTGTGGTGCTGATTTTAAATAGACAACAAACCAGAATTGTGCTATTTTTATTACTATACAGTCTGGGCTCAGGGCACCAATTATGCACCATCTAACCCCGGTCTCCTGAGACACTAAAAGCAGTAAGGACTCTGAAAACGATGCCTTAGCAGAGTGGCTTGGCATAGTATCCTGGCATATGTTGGACTAACCCACTTCCAACTCATACAATGGTAGGAAATGATCATCTTAAAGTATTTCTAGCACCATAATAATTATGGGGAATGTGTATGGCCACAGAAATATGAGCACAAATGATACAAGAGTTGTGGGTTTTCAGAATTGCCTTCCATTCTTTGGTTTGCCCATAAATAAACATTGCTCATTTGAAACTCTGTTGTCTTTCTTAAACTAAATGGAAATGATAATACATTTATGTTTCGGACTACCTCTTCAACTTTTCTAAAATATCATATACTTGGAGGTATTCCCACCTAAAAATTTTTATAGATATCTATGTGTGGCCCAATTCAAATGTCTGTAGTGAAAAGCTATTAGGAGAGGTAATATTTTTCCTCACCGATAGACCCAAAGTTCACAGATTTTTAAGCAGATCTTTAATATGCAAAATTTCTACAGATTATATGCAGATAGATTTATCTCAACCAATGTAGAATTTGTAAATAAGACAGTTGTTTCAAAATATAATCCAATAAAATATATCTCCTGATCCAAGAGTCTGATCTAGTATTGAGGATCTATCATCCCGCTTTACAAAGTTTGATTTCCAAGATTTTTCTCCTTACATGTCTACTTATATGTCTCCATAGCTCCTTATTATTTATTTCCTTAAGTCTGTTAAGTATTTAGTGCCCAGATTATCACCCCCAAATGCATGAAGCTGCGCTGGCTTTGAAGTTCATGTTTTATTCAAACTGATCTGTGTTTATATATAAAATCTTTTCTAAAATACCAACTTGCATGAAATAGCTTATGTTGATCGCAAGGCTGTCAGTCTATTGTAGCTTATCTGCTTGGGTACAGAAATGTAACTATAAATAAGCTTAACACCCTAAGCATTTTTAGCTGAGGAAATTGTTTTTTTATGATTAAAATGATACTTGGTTAGTGTGTGAACTCTTAGACAGCAGGGACTTTATCTTAAATTTCTTTTATCAGACTCATCTCAGTTATCACAGTACTTGACATGGGGAACTGCCCATATTTGCAACTTCCTCTCTTGCTACGACCTACATTCTCAGTACAATGCCTGGAATATATATTTTGGAACTGAATAAATGCAGTAGGGATAGAAGTTGGAAGGAGTATATGAAAGACTTCCAGAAGAATCAATAGGACTTATTGACAAGTTGGCAATAAGGCATAAATGAAAGAAAGGAAAATAAGAAATGCTAAGTCTTCAAGGCATTTCATGCAGTTTTAAAACTGTCCTCACTGCAGATACTAATTGAAGCGTGAAATGGTTGGAGTAAGATGAAAGCTAGAGGTAAGGAAAGCTTGTAAAATGACTAAAACATTCCCATTGAGACAAAATATGCTGCACAAATATGCTATCCTCTATATATAATTTAACTAACAAATAGAAATAGTTCCAATATAATCTAATGCTTTATTCACCTCTGGACTAGGGAAGGCACAGCTATTAAGGTCATGGCAGTGGAAGAGCAGGTCTAATTATTCTCTTTTCCACCCAAGATTATTTTTGGCTCAAGGAGACACCTTGGGTGGATGGCTTGGCCGTCTGAAGAATGAGCCCAACAGGGAGAGGCCTGAGCAGGGCTGGGACATGGATATTCCCTCATGTTGATCTCTAACCCTAAGGTTCTTCTGCAGCTATGTTTTCCAAGACCGACAGTACTTAACTGAGTCACCAGAATCAAAGATAAATTTGCAGAGCAGAAAATGACAGAATCTTAAGTTAGGTATCTACTTGTATGCTTAGTGTCATTAAGGAGTGGTTGCAGAAGAAAGAAGGAAAGTTCAATTTGGATTAACATTGGGAGAAAGAGGAAAAATCTCCTCCACTGTCTTAAAGGCTCAGATAACAGATGTTTAGATATACCTTTCCTTTTAAAAAGTAGCAAAGCTCATTAACTTATAATTTTATTTTTATATGCAGACTCCTTGGTTTAATTTATTCTCATTCAATATTGAGCTTTTTAGAGGAATGGTACTCATAAATTTCCTAAATGAGTAAATGAATTTTTCTCTTATATAACTTTACACACACACACACACACACACACACACACACACACACACACACTTCATTTTAGGCATTAGCTTTAATTAGATTAAAAGGTACTAAAAATTATATGCAAATTTAATTTCAAGTCAAATTCTAAGTTAAATTCACCAAGAGAGCTCATTATTTATGAAAATCATCCAGTAACAACATATTTTGTAATAACCCTAGTTATCATTTCATTCATATTTTGTAAAGAAAATAAAACAATGAGATCGATGTTTTAGCTCAAGACTTGCCTGAACTGGTTGGAGAATTCACAACCATGTGGGCTTCAGATTCCTTCTCTGTAAAATAAAAAAACTGGACCAGATAATTCTCATTCTCTCAGAGCTAAGCCAATCTGCCATTCATTGCTCTCATTTTTACAAACAAAATATTTCAACACACTGTCAATGCTTTCGAGGTTAAAAATGGAGTATTGCAATGCATATCTTGATCACTGTAAAATGACCCTTTCTCTCTAACTTTGTTTTGCATATGTCTAATCTACTCATATCTTTCTCACAGTAGCATGAGAACTGTTCTAAGTAAATAATTATGTATGTACAAATAAATTCATATGTCTATGAATTCATGTATACATTTTTTTTTTAGAGCAGTAGTGACTTGTCTGAAGAAAATGGAAATGGTGATAGCTCAGAAGAGGAGGAAGAAGAGGTAAGGAATTTCTGCAGGTTTTTTCATAGCAAACCAGGCAGCCCAAAAACCAAATAGAAAACTAGTCTCCTGTAGTCTACACTCAGCAAATAGACATTGCCAGATTACCAACTGCCCACAGCCTTCTATTTTGGACAAGGAGAATATTATTTAAATTAGGATTAAATAAAATGACCTGCTTAAAACACTATTAACAGTTAGGGGATAAAGATACCTGTAAGTTGTATATGAATACAAAAGGTATCTCCATTTTAAGTGGAAGAAATGTAAATTCTGAGAGAAGGAAAGAAAGTATTATTTACATTTAGGTGGATAGAGCATGATGGTAAAAGACAAATATACAATAATCCTAAACTTAGTGCAATACTTGTTTTAATGATTAAACTTTAAAAATTCAGTTTAATCAGTGGGTAGTATAAGAAAGCTAATCTTATATCCTCTACAGTGTTATTGTGATTCACCTGCCTTTCTTGACTCACAAAGTAGGGCTGTTCTCTCTGATTGGAATTTTATATGTCTTTTTGCCTATTAATAAAATTCATGTTTTTATAGAAATGCAAATGCTCAAGATGTATAAATACCTTCCTATATACTACTACAAATTAGTGTAGTGCATGGCTAAAATTCATCTATATAACTTGGAAATTGTGCTAACATGTTTATAACTGACATTCTTGCCCATAGAAACATACTAATTAGGTACATTTTCCTGTGTAGTCAATTATAGCTACCCACTGGTTTGGGAACCTTCTAAATTCAGGTATTCTTAGATGCTATTTATGAAGGGACAATGACAGTCCAAAATGGATCAAAATGGATAAACGTCTGCTCTCTTGAAAACAAAATGGTGTGGGAACTTTAAAAGTGACGCATAATTAGTCTGATTTTTTTTTTAACCATAAAAGTAACTTTTTTAGTACCACAATTTATCCTAATAGCTTTTAAAGGGGTACCTTACAAGAATGTCAAGCCAGTACCAGGAAAAATGCCACCTACTAAATCCCAGAAAATTTTGCCTGGAGTTCCACATAGTAATCTTACACAAGAACTGAGCTAGGGTAATCCATTTAACTACAGCTGCTTGCTGTAGAGAGACTGTAAAATTGCCTTACCAGCTAGATTTCCCGGTTAGACCGCATATCTTTTGACAATGGTTCTTCATTTGTTGCGATGGTGGTTGGGGCGGAGAAACATTAAGGTTCCTTTAGAACTCTGATGAAATCTCACGTACTCGATATTTTACCAACAATCTCTGAACATTTCTGGTCCTCCCAGAACTGATCTGCAAACTCCCCATGACCCAGGAGACTAGAGACCATAGGTAACAATCCTTGCTTTGAGGATGAACAGTGCTGTACCCTCTTTTGCATCTCTTCACACTGCCCAGCCCAGTTTCTTATACGTATATAGTGCCCAGTCAATATTTGGTGGTTTGGTTTTGAAACTTCAGAGGAATAAATGCTCCAAAGACCATTCATTCAAAGTGATAGTGGAAAACTGGATGAATACACCTGGGAGTCTTCCATCCTGAAGAGAGTTTAGAACCTCTTTTTTCCCCATCTCTTCCCTAAAATTTCACTGGCAATTCAGATTAAATACAGAGTCTCCAGGAATTGTATTCCCATGAGAAGGTGCTTAGGTATATTTTCTATTTGGTGATCATACATTTTTTCCCCCTCTCCTAAATTATTCAGTTTCACATTTATAAAACTTTTATTGAAATATAATGTACATAACACAATTATCATAAGTTTATAGATGACTGAAATTTCAGAAATTGAACACTTAAGGGTAACCAGCACCCACAGAAAAAAGCAGCACATGATGTTTTGTGCTCCATTCCATGCGTTAACCAACAACCACCAAGGGCAACTGCTATGTTGACTCCTAACAGATTGTTTTTGGCTCTTTTTGTGTTCCATACACATATATATATATATATATATATATATATATATATACACACACACACACATACATACATATATAGAATCATGCAGCATATACTCTTTTGCATGTGACCTCTTCCACTCTCAGCTTCAGAAATTGGTTCATATGTTTCTATAGTTGAAAATCGTTCATTCTCATTGTCAGTATTTCATTATGTGAATGTACCACAATGTGTTATCCTTCTGTTGATGGGCAGTTGGGGAGTTTTCAGGTTTGGGCTCTGACAAAAGAGTGCTGCTGTGAACATTCTAGCACTCCTCCTGGTGAACATATGCATTCATTTCTGGAGGCCACTTTACCTAGACATGAAATATCTAGGTTGAAAGGTCTGTATATGTTCTTCCTGAGGAGATGCCACCAACAGCTTACCAAAGACGACGTACTAATGTAAACTCACACTATCCATATATGAGCATTCCAGTAGCTTTACATTCTCACCAACACGTGTTTCTTTCAGTCATTTTAGCTATTCTGGTGGGTTAATAATACTTTTAAGCACAAATGATTGCTAATTTTTCTATTTAAGAGGATATTTGAGGTCTCATACCCATAAAAAGACTGACCTACTTTCCTTTTTAACATATTGTAGCAGAACAACCTTAAATAAATTATTAGGAAAAGAAAGGGTGTTGTTAGCAGAAAATGGAGAATCCTACGAGTTGGGAGTTTGGGTCTGTATTCATGACCCTGATGCTAATGAACTGCCATGTCTTTGACCTCATGTGAGTCATCTATCCCACTGGACCTCAGGTTCTTCACCTGTGAAACAATGGTGCAGGACCCAAACTGTATCTTCTCCTACTCTAAGGATCTTTCCTCCTTCTTCCCTGAAAGATTTAAGCTGTTGGACTAAAGCATATAACATGAAAAAATAAATAGTATGGTGTTAGTGTGATATTTGACACAGTTAGCTTGGAGACTGTTTTGGGGTGGACTCTAGTAGTTCCAAGAGTTCATTAAAACAGTGGAATTGGGGGCTTCCCTGGTGGCGCAGTGGTTGGGAGTCCGCCTGCCGATGCAGGGGACACGGGTTCGTGCTCCGGTCCAGGAAGATCCCGCATGCCGCGGAGCGGCTGGGCCCGTGAGCCATGGCCGCTGAGCCTGAGCGTCCGGAGCCTGTGCTCCTCAACGGGAGAGGCCGCAGCGGTGAGAGGCCCGCGTACCGCAAAAAAAAAAAAAAAAAAAAAAAAAGAAAACAGTGGAATTTACAAATCTGATGAAACAAACATCATTTGTTTTAGTAATAAGGCAGGCTAAATCTGGCTTTTGTTTGTTTGTTTTGAAGTCTTAAAATATAGGATGCCTAGTTAAAGTTATCCTAACATCACAATCTCTTTAAAAACACATTGACGGGCTTCCCTGGTGGCGCAGTGGTTGAGAGTCCGCCTGCCGATGCAGGGGACACGGGTTCGTGCCCCGGTCCGGGAAGATCCCACATGCTGTGGAGCAGCTGGGCCCGTGAGCCATGGCCGCTGAGCCTGCGCGTCTGGAGCCTGTGCTCCGCAACGGGAGAGGCCACAACAGTGAGAGGCCCGTGTACCGCAAAAAAAAAAATACACATTGAAATAAATTCAGTTTTCCAGTACTCATTTAAAGTAAATAAATTCTGTGTATGAATTCCTGACTTTCAATATTAGCTATGAATTACTTTGAGAGATTAACTCAATCAACAAACAATTGCCTAACAACATGGAGTAAAGGCAAAATAGTAAAATGTTAAAGATGATAATAACATTCATTGAGGAGGAGTAATTTTTAAAAAACGTCTTCCTGCAATAACATAATATATCGCTAAGGATTTCGTGGAGTGTTTGATTTCTTCTTTGCACAGAAAGATTGTGTGTCAAATGCCTGACATCTTTTGAATACTGCACACAGCTCAAAACTGGCTTATATATTGGCAGATGGATTTTGAATTTAATATGTCTCTTTTTCTTTAAATACTCCTGAAAGTAAATGAAATACATGCACTTCTTTTTGATAGTAAATACGACATGCAATCAACTTGTTTGAAGAGAGGGGCTTCTATAAAAAATTCTTTTCTGAAAAAATATCCTAGGTATAATGTGGACAATTCACATAAATCCTCCTTGTCATCAGAAACGTCATGGTGCACAGAAAGGGCCCAGGTTTTTGTTTTTTTTTTTTAATTAGAGAGATACAGTTTCATCACTTACTATGAGACTTTAGACAAGTTATTTAACTTTTCTGAGCTCACTTTCCTTTTCTAAAGGGTGTGAGTTACAACCCTACGTTAAAAGACTGCTCTAAGGAATTAAAAAATAGGTATAAAGTTCTCAGCTTATTTGTCAGCAAATACAATAATTAATGAACTATCATGTTGTAGTAGCTATTAACAAGACTTCAAGAGCCTAAGCCATGTATTGTATGATACCATATAGTCAGATATGCTGAAATTATTACACAAATATTTTTGAATTGATTAAATGGAATACATAAATATCTAAAACACACTATAGTGAGGTAAATAGTATGAGAAAACTTTGAACTGAGTTCTGAGAAGTGAGAAGTGCAAATGGCATAAGAGGAAGCAGAATTGTCAACACTGGGTGACAAGCTGGCTGAGGGATACGGAGGAGGTTTTTTCCAATAAGGGTTCATGACTTCAACAAATCTTGAGTTATCTTCTAGCTTAAACAAATTTTCTTGCTCTGGACACTTACTCCAGGAGACTTCAAATGAAGAACAAAACAATGAAGAGAATGAAGATTCTGATGGAAATGAAGACGAAGAGTCGGAGGCTGAGAACACCACCCTTTCCATTACCACACTTGGTTATGGAGAGGAGACCACACCTGGAACAGGGAATATAGGTCTAGCTGCCATCCAGCTTCCCACGAAGGTAACAATTCCTCCAAGATGTTCAATCTGCTTTCATTGCTTTACTGAAGTCTGAGGTTATCCTGACACTCTACACACAGTATTTTATATTATCTTCATTAACTCAATGAAAAAGTAAGAGCAGGTCCAATGTCCCTGTTTACAAATAAGGAAAGGTTTTTCCCATGGAAGTTCTCTTCCCATGTTCTTATACTGCCTTTCAATATAATCACAGAAGACTAAGGACAAGCATCTTAGCAATGGATAAAAGGTCCTGAGAGATGCCATAGCATTTCTGGGAAGAGGATTCCAAGACAGAGAAAGTGAGTAGCAAAGCCATAGAAAGCATCTCCCACAGAGACTTATTTATCAGGTACCTTTTTCTCCCTCAAAACCCAATGACAAAGGTACTAATTCTGAATTTTTAAAAACCCACCAATTCTTTTGTAACTTAAATTGACTTCAATTAAGAATTACATGTAGAACAAGGCTGTCAGTACAGCCTCTATGTTGGATGAAACAATGGCCTTAAGTTTTATGTTTTTCACACCTAAATTTGGATTCCTTCAAACTTTTCCTTATAGGCTGGGGATATAGGAAAGAAGGCTACAAAAGAGGAGGAAAGTGATGAAGAAGAAGAGGAAGAAAATGAAAATGAAGCAGAAATGGATGATAATGAGCAAGGCATAAATGGCACTAGCACCAACAGCACAGAGATAGACATTGGCCATGGCAGCAGTGGTGGGGACAATGGAGAGGAGGAAGGCGAAGAAGGTGTCACTGAAGCCAATGCAGAAGGAACCACAGTGGCTGGAGGGCAGGACAATGGTGGCTCTAAGGCAGCGGCCTCTCCGAATGGTGGATATGAACCTACAACTCCACCCCAGGAGATCTACGGGACTACCCCGCCACCATTGGGGGAAACTACCACCCCTGGATATGAGGGGGAGTATGAACAAACAGGCACCAGTGAGTACGACAATGGATATGAAATCTACGAAAATGAAAATGGAGAACCTCGTGGGGACAATTACCGAGCCTATGAGGATGAGTACAGCTACTATAAAGGGCGGAGCTACGACGGCTATGACGGTCAAGATTACTACTACCACCAGTGAAGGCCCAGACTGGGATAAATGCATCCGTTCCGGCACTTTGTGTGGTTACCGTTTTCAAAGTTCAACTCAGGAAGGTGCAATATAACAAATGTGCATATTATAATGTGGAATGGTGCTGCCGTTCCAAAGTGGTTAACCAATGCATGAGATCGTGTGTGACTGAATATTTTGAGGTTGTAGTTCTATAAATAGTGTTTTTAACGCGTTTGCGCTAACTGCTAAAACATGCCCTTTGTTCGAGAGGTGCTTCTTAGAAGAGATTCACTGACATTAGTAACACTGTATACAATAAATGTGTAGTTCTCTAATAGCACTACCTATCCATCACTGTATATTAGTTTTAATTATCATCCTCATGTATTTTTATGTGACCTGTATGTATATTCTATCTATGGGTTTTATCACAAATAAAAATGCAATCCTTCAAATGTGTTATAATTAAGAAGAAAAATGAGAGATTCAGAATGAAAAAAATGTGAGACCAGTGGGATGACGATTCAACTAAAGTATGAAAGCTTATTTCCTCTATGGTTTAAAACGCAGAAGGACGATAGACATTTTTTCATGGATAAATCAACATAACTAAGATTTTGACATGCTTGTGGGCAGGCTCAGCCATATATATCAGGGAAATAAACAGCTTTTACTAGAGCTGCCAGATTTGACAAATAAAAATGTAGGATGCCTGGTTAAATTTGAATTTCAGATAAACAATGAGTAACTTTTTAGTATAAGTATGCTCTATGCAATATTTGGCATTTGTGAAATATTTGGGACATATTTATACTAAATAAATGATTCATCATCTGAAATTCAAGTTTCATTGACTGTCCTGTGTTACATCTGGCAACCCTACTCCTATTGACTTGGTTCGAGGTGGCACGGCGGTGGGATGGGGTAGAAAACTCTTACACATACGCACAAACATGAACCCATCATCTCCTAACTATTTTGAAAGATGCCAGGCCTTCAGAAAAGTTGGAAGACTAGCACATGAGCACCTAAATTCACCAACGGTTAACATTTTGCCATATTTATCTCTTTCTGTTTCTGTGTGCCTCTCTTCATATATATACACTTCTTTGCCAAACCATTAAAGAGTGATTGCAGACATCACGGCATCACAATGTTCACCCCTAAATACTTGAGCATTTAGTATTAGAACAAGGAATTCTCCAACATGGCTGCCATACTATTCTTATTCTCGTTCTCAAGAAATTCAACCTAGATATGATAATGTTTTCTAATACACAGTCCATATTCAAATTCCCCCAATTATTCAAATAATGTAATTTATTGCTAACTCATTTAATCCTCACAAAACTCTGTCAGGTAGGTTTTATTGTTATGGCCCATGTTATCGACAAAGGGTCTGAGGCACAAAGAGGTTGAGCAGCTTTGCACCAGGTCACAACGTCAAAGCAGCAGCCTAGCTTTAGGATCTGTTCTCTTGACCATTAGCATATATTCATTAGGAATGCTATATTCATTCGTGTATATTCATCAGGAATGGATGTTGAGCCATGAGTGGGCAGGAAATCTCTAATGATAAGGTATTGCTGAAAAAATGAGACGTCCTCTATCACAATTTTCTTAGAACCAACTATGATTTTTTATGACTTGAACCCTAAAGAATATTTTCAAAGCAAGGATCCTCTGATATTTTTCAGGTATTTTGGTATACCTTTCTATATAGGTAGATTGGTATTGTGCAAAATGCATGAGCCCTGGAGTGAGGTGGGCTTGAATGATGGTGTTATCGGGAGTAAATGAATTTCCTTCCCTCGTCTTTGTTCCCTCACCTCCTACATGTGGAGTATACTCAGTGGGTTGCTGTTTAGAGTCCGACCCATTACGAGCTACTCAGATCATCACCTCTCTCCTCTCCAGTCGCTTCCTTTCTCCATCTTAACACTTAGGTGTATCTGATTGTAATAGAACTACCTGGTCATAAAAATTGTCTTTTGTGAACTCATAGATCATTTGTTTCTTGTCCTAATGCCTCTTTGTAAGCAAAAGCTTTTGATGAGATGGAAGCCTTGGGAACAGTGTGATAAACACTATTTATTCGGCAATATAGGTAATCTTTACTCTTTATTTGTGACATTGTCACAAACTATCACAATATATCATAGAATCATCAAACCTTAGATTTGGCCAGCCCCAGGGCACTTTGCTAAGACTCGGGTTGGACTGCAGTCAGCTCTTGCCCACATGGTCTATATGGAGACCGTGCAAGACTGTCAAGAGAGCTGCCCCCCCCAGGTGCCTCTTCCAGATACCAAGGTTTGGGAGCCTTATGAGTGTCCTAGACCATTTAAAGAACATTGACCACATGGAGAGTTCAGATGGGTTTAGCATGAGAGAGGGCTACTTATGTGAGATGATTCATGCTGACATGTAGGCCCTCACCAGGCAATGGGATGCTGATTGGCCTCCCAGCTCAGGCCACACCCCAGGGGTGGATGGTCTTTGGGTATTAGTGTGGCCACAGGGTGGCTGCTTCTGAGAGATGACTCTGCCCCTCTCCCTGTGGTCCCCCTAGGTCCTATCCCCTCACTTCAAGTCCCTCTTACTTCCTCCAACATGATGCCTCAATCAATATCCTCCCCAGCTAGCAACCAGGGTGAGCCATGTTTAATCCGCAGGGAGCACTGAGTATCCCCCTTCCCCTTTTCAATTTATTATTGTTACATAAATTCTATACCCTGCCTCTTTCATGGCTGACCCTGTTGATTTCCTATCACCCTTTCCTCTCTTAACAGGATTTTCATCTTGCAAAACTAAAGCTTCGGTTTTCAAAATAATTGCTTCTGCTGAGAGTTTCAAGAGCCTATTCAGAACTGAAAACCAAAACATTGACTTTCTTTCCATTTGGATTCCTCTTATTAAAAAAAATCCCAATCCGGGACTTCCCTGGTGGTCCAGTGGTTAAGACTCCATGCTCCCAATGCAGGGAACCCTGGTTCAATCCCTGGACAGGGAACTAGATCCCGCATGCCACAACCAAGGGCCTACATGCCGTAACTAAAAGATCCCACACGCTGCAATGAAGACCCCACGTGCTGCAGCTAAGACCCAGCACAGCCAAAAAAAAAACAATCCCAATCCATCTCTAGGCAAAGTGAATCCCTCTGAGTGACAGAGAGAAAAAGCAATGAAAGTGTGAGAAAAGCAGAAAAATATAAATACATTCTTTTGAAAAGGATAGTCTAATGTCGAGATATATGAGTCTTACTTTAAAAAAAGAATCAATTTTAATTAAAAGGAAATCATGAAGCAATCACTTGGACCTTTTGTTTATCCAAGTGCAAATACTTGTAAATATTTTCTGCCCTCAGTGGGTTAGATACTCATTAACTTGGTTTGTTGTTCTAAGAATAAAAGTTCCATGGAAGTTGTATTCTGTTCTTTATCAGGAGGCTTTCCCCCCTGTATTTCATAACTCCCAGGGTCCAAGAAGATAAGACCTCCATCAGTGTGTACAGAATTTTGTCTTATCACTTTTTAAAGCACAAATTCAACTTTCACTATTTTAGTCATGGGTCAGAAACTTTCTCTGTAAAGGACCAGATAAGTAAATATTTTTGGCTTTGCAGGCCATATGATTTCTGTCACAACTCCTCAAATCTGTCATTGTAGCAAAAGCCACCATAGACAAAATGTAAACAAATGGGCATGGCTGTGGTCCGATAAAACTTTATTTGCTGAAACAGCTGCTGAGCCAGATTTGGCCTACAGGCCATAGTTTGCCGATTTCCATTTCAGACGACTATGAAGTCATAACCATAGAGAACTGATTAATTTAAAATTTTAGCTGTTGTTAATCACTTAGGGTATAAACAAACTATCAGTGAACTCATTAAAAATGCAGTAAATTTTGTCATATTTGATACAGCAATCTGTGAGTTATCTCCTTTCTGCAGCTGCTTAATAAAATGCTTCTGGGCTTCCCTGGTGGTGCAGTGGTTGAGAGTCCGCCTGCCGATGCAGGGGACGCGGGTTCGTGCCCAGGTCCGGGAGGATCCCACGTGTCGCGGAGCGGCTGTGCCCGTGAGCCACGGCCGCTGAGCCTGCGCGTCCGGAGCCTGTGCTCCGCAACGGGAGGGGCCACAACAGTGAGAGGTCCGTGTACCGCAAAAAAATAAAAATAAAAAAAAATGCTTCTGACACTTCCTGGACCTGAACACATCAAGAATGTTATTTATCTCTAATAAATAATATTTGAAGATCATATTTTCATTATCCTAATTATCTTTTGAAATTTTGTGACAGAGATTGTCAGGTATGTCTAACCCCTTAGCCAGCTGAGGGAAAGTTTGATTTTGCTTCTAGCGAGCGGCTGGGCCCGTGAGCCACGGCCGCTGAGCCTGCGCGTCCGGAGCCTGTGCTCCACAACGGGAGGGGCCACAACAGTGAGAGGTCCGTGTACGTCCGTGTACCGCAAAAAAAAAAAAATAAAAAAAAATGCTTCTGACACTTCCTGGACCTGAACACATCAAGAATGTTGTTTATCTCTAATAAATAATATTTGAAGATCATATTTTCATTATCCTAATTATCTTTTGAAATTTTGTGACAGAGATTGTCAGGTATGTCTAACCCCTTAGCCAGCTGAGGGAAAGTTTGATTTTGCTTCTAGCTATAGGATAGTGATGGGGAATCCACAGCACAACAGAAACCATTACTTACGCTGTGTAGAATGAGTTATCATCAAATCCAGTACTGCTATGGTGAATTCTATGTGTCAACTTAACTGGGCCAAGGGGTGCCCAAATTAAACATTTTTATTTCTGGGTGTGCCTGTGAGCGTTCTTCTGGATAAGATTAGCATTTGAATAGGTGGACTCAGTAGATTTTCCTCCCGAATCCGGGTGGCCATCGCCCAATCAACTGAGGGCCTGAAAAGAACAAAAAGGCAGCTTCCTGCTTGGCTGCTTAAACTGGGACATCTGCCTTCTGCCTTGGACTGGGAAGGACACCAGCTGCTCATCTGGCCCTCAGGCCTTGCGATTCAGATTGGATTTACACCAGTGGCTTTCCTGGGTCTCCAGCTTTCAGATGGTGTATCATGGGACCTCTCGGCTTCTCTAATCATGTGAGCCCATTCCTCATAATAAATCTCTTCCTATATGTATAACCTATGGGTTCTGTCTCTCTGGAGAGAAACAGACTAATGTAAGTACACCAAACATTTTGAGAGTAATTTTCAGTGAATTCTCAATACCTGCACTGCTATCGGGACTGACTCAGGCACACCGTATTCTGCAAAGACAGCTTCGACACTATCTCCCCTTCCACAGGTCTTCGGCAATGTGACGCTGCCACTTCTCCCCAAGGTGCGGAACATGTACCTACTCCTTTGAATCTGACTGCTTTGACCAATGTCATGACGATGACTCTAACAGTTCCAGGCTTAGCTTACTTCTGCTTTCTGCTCTTGAGACCCTAGAGGGTCTCAGGAGTGGGGAAGCCTCCTGAGAAAGAACAGAATGTAATTGGCATGGGAACCTCTACTATTAGACCAACAAATCCAGTTAATGAGCTTTTAACCCACTGAGCATTTTAAGTCCTGAGCTACCACATAAGAAGTCCAGTTGGTTCTGCTGGAGAGAGAGGTCACATGAAGAAGCACCAAAGCACCGTCTTGGATGTGCAGCCCAATCAAGTCTTCAAGAAGTCCTGCATCCACCCCATCTGAGTGTCCCACATGAGAGATCTGAGGACGGCACAGCTGAGCCAAGTCACCCCACAGACACTTGAGAGAAAATAGTCAATGGGTGTTTTAAACCACTAAGTTTAGAGATAGTTTGTTATATGGCAATAGATAACTAAAACAAGGACAGACAAGCATAGAAAAAATTCTGAGAATTTGTGAGAATTAAGACAGTCATGAGAGAAGAGCTAAAATAAAATGATAACACAATACATATAAACACAAAGTTTAAAAACTGAGAAGAAATTAGGTAAGAAAATAGTATGTGTCCAATACAATGAATAACTAGCTGGTATATGTCATCATGTTCTGTCTCTTAAGAGGATACTTGGTCCTGCAAAACAAAATGGCAAGAACTATTTGGGAATGAGAGATACTTCTCTCCTGAGGTCACACAACGAAGCTTTACAGCTACTTCCAGCAATGTCACCATGTCCTGAAGTGAAAAGCCTGGTATCATTATAATTACATTTTAACTACACCCTCTGAATTACACTTTAAGGTGTAGTAAGACATCTTTCTAATATAAAAATAAAAGCAAATTATATTGACATGTCTTCCCTTTGCCAGTAATAGCTGAATGGGTAAACAAATAGCCTAGAGAAATGAACACAGCTAGCTTCATGCTACTCCGTGACCCTTTGTGGTTCCGTATCTGGCTGAAATTTTTATGTACTTCTGTTGAAATTCCCAAACACTAAGAGAAAAAAATAATAAAAACTAAAAAAAAAAAACCCATAATTTGGAGGTAGATGAGAAAGTTGCTTGTAAGTGGCGTTTTAAAAAGTGACCTTTTTAAAACTCAGGATGAATATTGATCCTCATGAATGAACATATTTAAAACAGAAATATTTTCTTCTGCTAAAAACAGGGCAAGTCCCAGCACACCCATTTCCTACTCTCTTCTGGAGATGAATGGGGAATAAACGCTTCGATGAAATGCCTAAAGCCTTGACAAATCTTTAAGGGTCCATATGGTGAAGAGGAGATGCTCGACAAGGGCCCTTCTTTTCCATTCACAACACTGTGGAGATCCCCCCACTGATTCAGAAGGGAAAACTCAGTATTTGTTGCATATATAAATTAGAAAATAGAGCATTATTTCAGTTAGTCAGAACCTATGGAAATATGCATAGTATATATTTATCTCTAACTGCCTATGATGATACAGAGAAATGTGTCACCTAATAATGTTAAGAATAAGTTGGGACCAAGATCCCAGAAAATAAAAAGAGTTCTTACTATCCTAAGTTTTTAAAAATGTATATCAAAACAATTGGACCAGGCTTCCCTGGTGGCGCAGTGGTTGGGAGTCCGCCTGCCAGTGCAGGGGACAGGGGTTCGAGCCCTGGTCTGGGAGGATCCCACATGCCGCGGAGCAGCTGGGCCGGTGAGCCACAATTACTGAGCCTGCGCGTCTGGAGCCTGTGCTCCGCAACAAGAGAGGCCGCGACAGTGAGAGGCCCGCGCACCGCGATGAAGAGTGGCCCCCGCTCGCCACAACTAGAGAAAGCCCTCGCGCAGAAACGAAGACCCAACACAGCCAAAAATAAATAAACAGATAAAATTTTAAAAACAATTGGACCTAGAGCACAAGTATAGAGAAGATGGATGGGAGGTTCCAGAAATAGATGGAAAAACAAAACAAAACAAAAACACAAAGCCTTACTCCTGGATGAGGGTCCAGTAGCTGGAACAGATAGTGTAGGTTCCTAGTTAGCTCATATTTTATATGATTGTTCTCAATAAAGTGAAGGGTAAGAAATGAAAAAGCCAGCCCAAGATGAAACAAGTTTCATGGACTATTTTCATCTGAAAATCTCTTTGAGGAGCAAATCCCTGTGTCAGCCTAGCCCAGGAGAGTCAGGCTAGGCGCATCATTGGTAGAGATGTCTGTTCTTGAACCATGAACTGAGAACCAGAAGAAAGTTCGTGTCCATTTCCTGTTCTTCTCTAGTCCTTCTTAATTTTGTTTTATTTTGTTGTCTTTTCCAAATAAATAGAAACAGTGTGAGGCTAGATTACCTTCTTTACAGAACCCTGGTCTTTACCTTTGATTCCTAAGAAATCTTATGGCAAAACTGTTTATTACACAAAAACATTTAGGAAACTTATGTTGAGTTTTTGAAGTTCAAGCTCAACCCAGGGGGCAAGTTTTAAGAGGGTAGAAGTAACACCTCTACTTCACAGAACTTTAGCAAATGATTATTCTCTGGTTTTCTCCCCATGGTTTCTTCTCGGCAAACTTTTACACAGAAAGTTTGATAGGCTCAATTTTTTTTTTCTTTTTTTCTCTTCTTGCTTTAGTCAATTGTAGGTTCTAAATTTAACGCTCAAGTTGCATTTTTATTTTTTGAGCTTTGAATTCACTTTAGCTTTGGAAGTATATATATATTTAGCTACTGCCAGTTTACTCCGTGGTAGGACTGGTAGCTAAGTCAACTTTTCTCTTAACATTCTATGAATCTTCTCTTACAGAACACAGATTCCTCTAGATAGAATTAAACACTTTCCCATCACTTAAATAAAGGGGAAATCTCTTACTAAATTTCTTTGGAAAGAAGGAAAGACAAAGAAAAAGCACATTTGAGAAATAATCTGAAACTATAATATTAATGAAAAAAACCCTAACATTTTCTAAAGCTGCACCATGTATGAGGCACATACCAGGGCTTACTTCTACCTGATCATTCAAAAGTATAAAGTTACTTATAAACTATGAAGTTATGGAAGAGTGTAAAACCTTAAAACGCTGTGGATTTTCTAAGTGTTACAGAAATCTGTGAATAATTCATTGCTTTAAGAGAATATTAAAGTGAGGATTTTTGTGGTATTCACATCTGTCTACTGTTTATATAGCTGTATGTTTCTGTTCAGTCTTACAGTTGACTGAATACTGCTGCTTGTCCATTCCTTTCCTTTACTGCCATTTTCTTGTTAGCCTTTTTCTATGTCTTCCAAGTCCTTTACATTTTGCTGAAATTCTGGTCATTAATATTTGTGATGTCTAGAGAAATAGCCCACCGTTTGCTCTTAAACTTCAATTCTATTATTTCTTTCACCATTTCATTGATTTTTTTCCCCTTCATCAATTGAGTCGTAAAAGAAGACATGGTTGGAAGATGAAGAGAGGACAGAAAAGAGATACAGAAGGATGCCATCTGAATGCCAGATTATTATATAATGATGGGAAGAATGGGTGAGATGGGTAGCTATCATGTATTTATCATTTAGTTTAGACTTAGGAACATTTCTTGATTTAATGTTTATGCAGACTTTAAGAGACAGTATAGTGCAGTGGTTTTCAAACCTCATTTTGGAGCCTGATTGCCTAATTATAAATTCTGGCTTTTTATATTTGCTGGATATATGACCTTAAGCAAGTCACTTAACTGCTTTATGTCTTATCACTAAAATCAGGGTGATAATAACAGCTACAATATAGAGTTTTTATAAATATTAAATGAGTTAATATACCACACTTAGAGTAATACTTGGATCATAGTAATCATTCAATGAAAGTTCAGCTTATTATTATGCTCCCCATTCTCATGTGGAGAAATTGAGGCTCACAGAAGTTCAATTTAGTTGCTTAAGCAATTGACCACAGCAAACAAGAGGTAGAGTCAGTATTTGAACTCAGGTCTGTTTGACTCCAAAGCTACCAGTTAAACGTCTGCACTGTCAATGACAATGTCAAATACTCTAAACCCCATGGTTGAATGACGGTGAGTCAGCAGTATCCCCAACCTAACAGCTAAAATTCTAATCCTGGCAAGAGTTTTAAGAACCAGCTACGTACACTCAGAAGAGGATCAAAAATAGGGATTCAGCCTGAACTAGAAAAGAAACCATTCTCTCAGCTAAAGCTGCCTAAGGGCTGCTTTCTTTGTTTTATTTTGTTTTTTGTCTGTTTTGGAAGTTAGGAGAAATTGGGAGTTTACATTTAAATCTCATTAAATATCATTTATAGTGTGTTAAAGTTGTGTTTAGCTATGGGTAGTTCTTATCCCTTAGTATGGGTTAAACAATTCTTACATTATCTTTTATTGATGTTTCACATAAAGTTCTAATTACTCCTCAAGGTCATATAATATTTTAGACTGAATGGAACCTCCTGAACTACTGCAATCATGATTTTGGCAGCCAGACTGGGCCAGCTACTGCCCTAGAAAGGCCTACTCCAATAGGCGTGTGCTACTCGTTTCACTGAAAAAGTCAACGTCCTAAATTGACCATTTTATAACATTCACATACAAACCCAAACTCTCAATATTTCCCCCTAAACCACTTCTGCAGTTTCCCCCATAACAATACTAAAGAGCAACTTTGTTCTTCCAGTCGCTCAAGGCAAAAACCTTGGTGCCATCCTTGATTCTTGATTTCCTCTCCCAGCCACATCCGGTACGTCAGCCAATCCTACTGGCTTTACTGTCAAAATATATTCAGAACGTGACCACTTCTCACCACCCCTTGTGGTTCAAGTCCTAATTGTCTCATGACCAGATTACTTCAAGAGCTCCTTCGCCAGTCTCTGCCTTTTCCTACTCAGTCCCTCCTTCAGCTCCTCCTTTGCCCAAGACCTCCAAGGGCTTCCTTCTCACTCAGGGTGAAGTCAGGGCCTTGCGATGACCCAGGGGCACTACATCATCTGCCATCTAATACTTTTCTGACCTCGTTTCCTGCTACTCCCTCCCTGCAGTCCATCCAGCCCACCTGACCTCTTCTCTGTCTTGGAAAAAGCCAGCAGGCTCTTGTCCCAGGGGTTCTCCTCTTTCTCTTCCTTCTGCCTAGAATATTCTTCCCCTAGAAAGTCAGATGTCTACAGGTCTTTATTCAAAAGTCACTCTCTCAACGAGGCCCTCCTGGGCCTCACTATCTAAAATTTCAACCCAGGGAATTCCCTGGCGGTCCAGTGTTTAGGACTCTACGCTCTCATTGCTGAGGGCCCGGGTTCAAACCCTAGTCAGAGAACTAAGATCCTGCAAGCCATGTGGCGCAGCCCCAAAATAAAAATTAAACAATGAAAAATTTTTAAAAATCAAATTTCAACCCAATGTCCCCACTCTCAATGCTTGTTATTGTCCCCTCCCTGCAACACTTTTTCTTCTTAGACTTAGTCTCTGTCACTAACATAACATTTTTTACTTACTCATCTTATTTATTGTCTGTCTCCCTACCAGCTTATAAATTCCACGAAGACAGGGGTTTGTTTTTTTTTTCCTGTCTTTCATTCACTGCTATTTCCCTAATGCCTGTCACATAACAGGCACTCAATGCACTTTTGTTAAATGTTGCTGAAGTTCGTTCAGGCACAGTTGAAATTATAAGCTTTTGACATAAAAGGGTAGCTAAAATGTCTTCTATTTATAAACTTGTGAGTTATTCAGCCAGTCCTAATTAATAGCTCTGAAGTCAATTTTAATTATTTGACAACATGATATACCAAGCTGAGGTATTTATATTTTCTGTTTATCCCACTTTCTGGAACATTTGATAGCAGCTTTCTACCACAAAAACATTTTTAGATTAAAATTACTTTGCCCCCTATGGTTATCTGTGGGCACCGGTAACAAATTGTTTGCTAGTGCGAAGTGAGCCAGTGCTGATTGGCCATCGGGAACGCTAACAAACTTTAAATTTCAGCAGAATGCCCAGACACTGTTAATTCTGCAGAAGAAACCAGGTATTCTGACGGTCAGAGATCCCCAGGTAATTTGGCTCTCTTGATGTTCTTGATAGTTCACATTTTTAAGATGCATGTCACCCAGGTAGGGAGATTGCTTTTGAAAATGAATGCAGATTGAAAGTGTTCTCTACTGAGCACACCTGTGTACTATTTAGTGCTTTGTTTTAGAAAAAGAAAGTGTGTTACCAAGCTATAGAAATGATCTACTAAAATTGGTGGCTTGGTAGCAGCTTTCCCTCTGATTTGACTACCAACATTATCAGGCTCCACAATAACTCAAAGACTTCCATTTTACTCCACACCTTTGCTTATAAGACAGAATAAGGATAATATGATCAGACTTATGCTTTCAAACCTCATCTGTACTGATATTTCTACTGATCAGCATTGTCATTTGATACTTGACTTGTACTGTCCTAACCTCTAAAATGCTTGGAAGCTAAATTATAGCTAGGATTAAGGTCCTTAAAATTGTGTTAATTTAGAAGAGAATAGCCCAGGATTTTAGAATACACTTAAAGTGACATTTATTTCTCCAAATAAAAGCTTTTACCTTGAACTGGTTAAAGGTTGCAACAGTATTTAGATTATTTTTTCTATTCTCAAGTGATATCAAAAGAGTGGTGTAAATTTTTACTTCTCATATTGGTTGCTATATGTCTGTGTGGTAGTTAGTAAAATACTTAATATCAAAACCAACAGATCAGTCATCCAAAATTATGTTGACTTTCTATTTCAATCTAATGGCTACTTGACTTAAATGAAATCACTAGATCCTCGTAGCATATAAACATGTACCTTTATCCGTAAGAAAATGTTAGTGTTTTAAACATCATTTTGTGGACCCCAGTAAAATACTATGATTTGCTTTACATCAAGTACATGTAGATTTTTCTGTAATAAGATAAAAGAGTAGAAACTTATTGAAGGTGGTGTAGAGTCTGGCGTTAGAGCTACACTGGCTGGATGCCAATTCCAGTTCTGCCCCTGGACACCTGGGAATTCTGGGACAAGTTACTTGACTTTGTGTCTATTTCCTAATCTGTAAAACAGGACTAGTAATGCCACCTAACTCTACACGGTTACTGTGAGGCTCAATTAATTGAATATATGTCCAACTTTTAGAACAGTGCTTGGCCCATTTTAGTTTTCAATAATGTTAGCTATTAATATAACTATTGCATAAATTGTTTTGGTCTCCAGCCCACAGGTGGCTTCCACCTCATATACCTTGCTAATGAATATGAGGATATATATTCAGGCACAGGGCCGGTGGTGAACAAGATTTCATCCCTCACAGTAGAGCCTGCTACCCTGGAAGATTCATTCAGAGTCTGTTATGAGTTGCTATACTAACTTAATGCTATTCTTTCTTTTTTAACTGTTTATTTATTTTTTTAATGACAAAAGCTAACCTTTATTGAGCACTTCCTATGTGCCCGGCTCTGTGTAAAGAACTAAGAATTTTTTCATCAGATACAAGTATAAGTATTATTCAGATCTTACAAATGAGGTAACCAAAGTTTAGAGAGTTTAAATGACTTGCCCAGGGTCCCTTGGCTATTAAATAACAGAGCCAAGAACTCAAACCCAGACCTAACTTCAAAACCCTATTTCTTAACAATTTTGCTTTACTTCCTCTCTAAGAGATAGAATTCTGGGTTGACCACTGCTACCATCACACAGGTCCCTGAGGAAGTAGAATATATTTATAAAGGACTGAAAGAAAAGAATGGTCACTTAAAAACACTTTTTTTTCTCTCTCTTGTTCAAATTACATCATTTCTATTGATCTACCTTAAAGTTTACTGACTCTTTGCTTAATGTTATTCTGAATTATATAAATAATTCAATTAAATGGTCTCTCTCTAAAGATAAAAGGGAAAAGTTTGGGCTGACAATAGAGCAAATAAATATGTCTATGAACTCCATTTCTATCCAACTTCATTGTTTTCATAATATTGGACAATTTTCATTTTCACATTGGAATAATTAGACCTATGAAAGCTCAGATTAAAGTTTCTACACTTGGATATAAATTATATGTAGTTTTTTTTTAAACAAGAGGAAATGGACTGCTAAGGGGAAGGAGGTTTGTATAGACTTTTCTGTTTTATTTATTGTTACGGCTGCAGTTCATAACTGGCAATGCTTTAGGGTAAAATATTATTGTCTTTTTACAGAGATTCTCAAAGATGCGAATAATCTGGTTGGGACTGCTCCTTTTCAGTCTGACTCTGGCAGCACCAGTAAGCATTTACAGATTCGGTTATGCATCATATAATCTCTTGCTCTCTTCATCGATTTTTCTTTTAAGCGATGTCTTTTGAAATTAGTAGCACTTACCTAGTTCAGTTACAATAGAGTACCACACAAAGAGGACCCATCCAACACTCGACACAAATGTCTGTCACCGGGGAAGCCCTCAACGAACATGTGAGAAGAATTACAAGATGTCTACATGTTGCCTTTGGAGAAACACCAGTAAAAATATTTTTGAGAAACCCAATAGCCAGCCACAGTGTTTCAATCAGCTAATGCTAGTGAGTAAATATACCCAAATTATAACCTGTCAAAAGACTTTCTCAATATTTTACCAAAAACGGAGAGACTTTGACTCGAATGCTCCATGACTAAGCAACTAGACTTCACATCTACACGATAACATGAAGGGGCCAGACCTCTTCTGTAGTTCTGGCAGCACGCCAACACTGTGAGATCCGGCTAGTGATTTTGTCTTCATCAGCGAGGCTAGAGATGGGGAGGAGTCCCCCTCAGCTTAACCCAAATCAAGCTCCAATTTGCTTTTGTGTCTTTTCTTGCCTCTGGTTCACCCGGATGAGGGCTCAGGATGTGACTAAGTCATCTCGTGAAAATGCTGAGGGCTACAGATATTTTCTGCAAAGGAGACACAGTGCTAATTAGATAGTGTCTGAAAAACACCCTAACTTCTCGGAGTAGCCTTCTCAGTTGGAAAAGCGTGGAAGCAAGCGGTCACTCTGTTGTCAGAAGGACTTACACATAGGTCCTGAGCGAGCGGGCCGCCAACTGGGAAACGCGCTGAGGAGCCTGAGCTATGCCAACGGGCAAAGGAGACCAGGAGCTGAGGAAAGCGTGTCCCTCTCAGCACACGTGCTCCGACAGTCCTCCGGGGGGCGCACTGCGTAAAGCAGACGTCTGCCAGGCCCGATGCACACGACTGACTCTGCTCGATCGGGGCCACAGAGGCACGGGCTTAGGCTTGAGGAGGATGGCGTGGGCCCCGCTGACCCAGCTCATCTCACCAGCCGAGGATGAGCCTGTTTCGAGCACCCCATTCCCAAGAACAGCTGCACTGGCATCTCCGACCATCTTCCAGTCAACGTTCTGTGTCAACACCAACCCAGTGACCACCGGGCAAGAGAGGATGCCAGTCTTCTTCAGCCGAGGGAAACAACGCCGTCTCCATTTCAGGGCCACGTTCAAGGGCAGGGGGGCTGCCAAGTGGGTGTGTAGGGTGGCGGGCGGGGAAGGAGGGGGTCGGATTTCAGATGAAAGAGGTTCGGCAAGGACACAGAGACAAATTTGGAATTATGAAGGGCTGAATGTAATGTTTTCTTTCAGATATGGATTCTATTTGAGTAATTACCTAAAGTACTTAATTACAGATTGGTAGTATCAGAAATTAGTATGTACTAAGCCACTTACATATGTTCTGGAATCATGATCAAAATTCAACCTCTAGGGGAGGAAGAGGTTTTCCTCAACCCTCTTTGGGTCCCTGGCTGGGTGTGAAAATTCAACTGACAAAGACAGATTAACAGGAGACGAGCACACAACTTTTATTAAAGTTTTTCATGTACGTGAAAGCCTTCACAAGAGAATGAGGACGTGAAGAAGTGACCAGAGCAGGAAGCTTTTATACCTTTCGGACAACGAAACAATACATTTGTGAAGAATTGACAAGATAAAGGGGCTGGGGGAAGTCTAGCTAGGACTAGGGAGTCCTTCTCTTCCTTAACTAGGAAGATTAGGATTAGTTTAACAAGATTTGTTTGCAGATTCTTCTGTGCCATCTCTGGACTGATAGGAGTTTGTCTCTAGTAAAAGGAGAATTTATTTCCTGCCTTTAGGCAGAAAAGGGGAACGTTTTTCCACACGTTCTACTTCTTAATTGCCTTCAGCTCAAAATAATTTTTATGTCAAAAAGACATATTTAAGGGTGACATTCTTGTTTCCTTAAAAAACAAAACTTTAAGTGCAAGAATATAAAAGATGATTCAAATAATATTCATTGATATGCAATTAGACTATAAAGACTTTGTTATGTTACCTTGCTGTAAGTTCATGATTTATTACCGTGAACTATATTAAACATACCATCAAGTATGTTTTTAATACATTGTTGTGTGTGTGTTCTGTAAGAAAATACCGAATACCCCAAACTGTCATTTCTTTCTTTTGCTTAATATCTACCCATCTCGTTTTTTATATTTTCTCTTTCCTATACCCCCATTTCCAGAACTATTTTAACTGTTTTGATATTTCTGAGGAGTGGTGCAATGCTCTAAATTTATAGGCACAAGATCACACAAGAACCGACATCAGCAGAGGGCAATAAAGGGTAGAATGATAAAATATGCAGTTAGGGGAGAAAAATTATTGTGGAATTGAAAAGAAGTACTTTTCTTGGTTTTGATGTTAGGTAAAATTCTGGATTTTTCATAGTGGAAGTAATGGAAAGCTTAATGGTTTATAGTGTCATTCTGTATCTCACATTCTATAAAACACAACCTTTCAAAATGTCATTTTCCCTTTCCCTGAAAGAAAAAACTGCCCAGGTAACTGGCAACAATGTTTTCCTTCCCCTTAGGTGCAGGGCTATGGTTTCACTCTTGCTGGACCATCAGGATCATCTTACCTTAACTCGAATAGCAACGACTGAACTTATACAATCAATGCACATACAAGCCACATCACTCAACTCTGATTTTGGTTCACTGCTACTAAACACTCCCAGTGTGCCAGGGAAAACTTTGTCAGTGGATACCAACGACATCCAAGCTTTTTCACCTGGAGTGCTACCCCTCCCAACTCAGCTGTTCTCCTGCCCTTGAACGTGGTTCCGTAGTGGAGCCGGCACTACCTCGCTCCGGGGGAGGAAGGTCTGCATCCTCCTTCAATACAGAAACAAATGTGATGTGTGTGCCCATCGTCTTTGAGTCAGAATGATTTTCCACATTGAATAATACACCCCAGTGAGAGAAAAAGAAAGGAAACACTCACTGTTTGAAGGAATGAAAGAAAGAAGTGTTTAGTGAAGTTTTGTTTCTTGTTTCCTTTCAGACACTGCAACCACAGGCTGAGAAAATGAAGCAGGACTCTGTGGAAGAACAGAGGGTAAACAGAATTATTCTTCTCAAATACACCCCTTCCAACTCTGTAAAGAGAAAAGTCAATACGAGGACACTTTTAACTGTCCAAATATTCTTGTGTACCTAGAATGGAAATGGAAAATTATACAACATAATTTTGGCACTTTAATTCACCCAATGTGTGATAGAAAAGAGAAAAGCCTTCTGAATGGGAATTCTTTCTCTTCAATGATTTCTTCCTTCAGAGGGATGAGTAAAAATTCTGGGATATTGTTATTAGCAAACAATATTTTCCCACACATGTACATGAGAACAGAGAGATAAATGAGGGAGAAAACAAAGGGAAGTGAGTTAACAAGTCTTCATGGGGAAATTCTGTGTACATGGAGTTAGTTTTCCATATGCAACCAGAAAGCTAAATAAGTACCTTCAGCTTTTTGTGTCACCAAATTGCAACTTACTTCTGCCTCCCACGGTTTCTCCTTGCAGCCTCAGAAAATTCTGTTCCCAAAACTAACAATCTTCCGTTCTCTATCTCAGCTGAAAACTGCAAAGGCAAAACCCACAAGCTTAAGAGCCTGAATGTTCATGCTGTGAGTTTTGCCAATTTGACATCAGCATGAATACTGTAAAATCCACTTTTCTCCTTATCCCTCTAGCCTCCTCCTACCTGAAAATATTTCCAAGTGCTCCATTTCCATTGAAATTTGGTAATAAAATTGATACACCCTGGGGGAGAGAACTGTTTGACAGTCATCCTCAGGGAAAACAGACTTAGAGATAGAAAAGAAAGGAACAAACTGCTCTCTTCAGGAGCTGGCTGACACACGCCGCCCTGTGGTTATCAGATGTACTACCACTTGTTAGATGCAGAAATAGACTCGACCCAAGTTAAAAATACCTTGTACTATCAAAAAGAGAGCCAGAAAACTTCTTAGTTAAGAGATAAACCCACCTTAATATAATGTTGTGTTTTTGTAGATCATGTACAAGGGCCACCATGAGAAACATGGGTATTACGTGTTTAAGTATGTTTATACCTCGTCTGGGAGGAAAAATCAAACTGATGTGAAGGTAAGCAGAATCCTAGTGATTTTCTCATGAGCCAAAC
Organism: Physeter macrocephalus; assembly: GCF_002837175.3. Taxonomy (NCBI): domain Eukaryota; kingdom Metazoa; phylum Chordata; class Mammalia; order Artiodactyla; family Physeteridae; genus Physeter; species Physeter macrocephalus. Next base: position 8,725,355 of record NC_041220.1, read on the forward strand.
TCTGGACAAACATTAGGAGAAACTGTAGGGAAGACAAAGTTGACTTTTGCCTTCTCTGGGGTTTCTGCCTATGGCTGGTGCCTTTATCTTTTCCCCACGGTCCCAGGCTCCTGGAGCGCCTCTGCTATGGAACTCTGTGTCCCAGTGTCTTCCTGACACAGATGGGACACCGCGTGCCCTGGCCCAAACCCTGCCCTGCTTCAGGACCTGCTACAGCAGATGTGGTGCTGGTGGAAACCGGACACCCATTGAGTTTTTCACGTTATTGCTTCTGAATAGAGTTTGATCCTTTGTAAGGAGGTTTTCTGGACAAATTCTACCGTATGCTCTAATGGGGCAGAGGGGATGGATTAGAAAGAAATCATTTTGGCCTAAAAAGTGGCACATTTTAGCATCCCTTAAGTTCATTCCACAGATGCTGCCATCTGTGCCAGGACGCTTGGAAGAGAAAGAATAAGGGCATTGTCACTGGACTAAAACACTAATTCTTTTCACTCAGTCTTTTCTTGCAGATTCACTGGCCACAGAGTTAGAATGCCACAGTTTAAAATGCCATCAGCAAAAGGACTATTCACTTTCTTCAAATCTGGCTTCATTCTCCATGAAAGTAGTAGTTTCCCTTCAGAATGTTATTCTGTTCTGCTCAATATTCTTTACACGCATCTCGAAGACTTAGCACCTCTAAAGCTAGCTGCCTTTTAAACTTATTGGTTGTAACAAATACATGCTGAGAGCTTCCTATTGTGCAAGATATTATGAGAGATAAAATGATTGAGAAAACTTAACTCTTTCTCTACAGGATTTCAGAGTTAGAAAAGAAACAAAAGGTGCTTACAAAAATTATTATAACCCGAGACAGAATGTGCAAAGTGCTATATGAGTGGTACCCAAAACATCATGCTTTAGGGCTTGGTGTAGATAAGATTAGTTCCTACCGTGGTGTTCAGGGAAAGCTACATAAAGGAAATAATTGAACTGGACCTTGGAGGATGAGTAGGATTTGAGGAAACATTTGTGTGGGAGAGACTGTTCTCCATGGAAAGAATAATATGAGCTAAGGCATGGATACAGGAAAGCAGATCAGCCGACTCATGTGTTAAGTGTACGACCATCATAGAGTCAACAGTGCCACAGGAAGTCATTTAACATAAGCAGTGCAAAACTGACTGACCATCACACATCACAATTTAAAAGTTGTTTCATGTTTTATTTATAAAAACTCTTCAGTCTTTAAAGAAATGTACACAATTCATTAGGATACACGTTACTGTTTTAAAAGCAGTAAAAACACCAAATATAAAACAAAACTTCCCACTTCAGAACAGGGAGGGGAAAAAATTAAGAGGGATTATTATACTGCACCTGTTTAACTCAAAAGTGTAGACTAGCAGTGAGCAAATGAACTTAGTTGCAAAGGAAAATACAAATGTCTGTGTAAAACTTTCCCAGATGTAATGTCTTAAAATAGGTCAAATGTTTAAAATACTTTTTATTCAGAAATAATTCACTCTAATGTTTTTTTCTATTATACTTTTCCTCATGAGAAAACCTTATCTATTTTCAGAATATACCTGCCAATATAAAAGATTAGTGAATAATGATAACTCCCCCAAATAAGTCATTTCAAATTATATCTCAAAAATACTACACTTTGGAACTTTTGTATACTGCATATGAGCCAGCTTTGTAAGAACAGAGGGCACTTCTGTAAACCATTTTTATCTTGAGGTCCAAGTGTGAGCTGAGCCAACAATTCCCCACAGCTTCCAACATTAATAAGATTTATGTATAAAAGCAGGCAGTCTTTCAAGTAGAACAGTACTCCTATTTGAGGATGGATCTGAACATAGTGACCTAATAAGAGCCATCTGCATATGTCAACCTGGAGAAGAGAAAGCACCCAGTGAATATGGAGAAAACCTTGACTTTCCTGGAAGGGTTTTATATGAAAGAGGAAATAACCTAAAGGATTGCTGCATCAGGAAAAAAAGGGATACTAATTACTAGCTGCAGGTTTAAAACAACTTGAAAAAATTAGAATATCCATAAATGAAAAGACCTGACATGAACAGTAACAAGCAATTAGCTCATAAAATGTTCAAGGATGTTCAAGCTGACCATAGGTCATAGACACTGGAAAGGACGTGGGCTGGGAGGCTGTGACACCCAACTCTGTCTCTAACTGGATGTTGCTTTTTGAGCTTAGGTTCTATATCCCATCGACATCAACACGTCTAATATTAAAGTTATCTTTTTCTCTTGTCTTCATTTTTGCATGTCAATGTTCTAGTTATTAATCCTTCTATTTGGGCACCAGTAGACGATTTTTCTTTTGTGACATTTTTCTTTGGCATAATCCTAATCCAAGCGATTACATCTCATTCTTGGACGCTGCAGCATCCTCCTGACTGTCCTTTCTTACCACCATTCCTCCTAAACCTCTGATTTTTATTTTGTTAATATCTTGGTCATGCACTTTCACTAGCTCTTCATCCCTTGCAAAATGAAACCAAATTCTTAGGCCTGGAGTCCCAGTTTCTACAAAGCTCTGACCCTCTGTCTGTGCAGACCCTGACTGAAAACGAGGTCTCTGTCACACCACCTCACGCCCACCCTCCATACCCCTGCAGGGCTGCCTCTGACATTCAATAAATCATCAGGTATTGCTTAGAACATGTAGTGCCCAGCCCAATTTCTTACATGTCCCAGTTCCTCAATAAATATCTCTTATTTTGATCGCATGTTACCCGCCAGTTCAAAGGTCTATGTAGTGGTGTTGTAAATTTCAGCTCACCCTACAAGTCTGAGGTGGAGGGAAAGTGTGGTATTTATTCTGTCTATAATTGTTCTGTTGATCAAGAGCTCCTACCCGTGGGCCAGTAAAAGGATAGGGAGTGTGCAGAAATTAATTTAAATTCAACCTGTTTAAACTTAAGCTTATCTAATCATGGAAATAGTTCTTTAAGGAAGCCCTTCAGTCCCTTTTGGATAAAAATGCTCAGATCCTCCTTCTCCCCCTAAGATGGCATGCACGCATGTGAGGGAGTTGGGGGTGGCCTACACCATCCAGCATATACCATATGCCATATGTACACACACAGCTCAAGCCACAGTGGAGAGGAAGACGTGGGATCCTCGGGCATGGACGGGACAATGTTGCTCGACCCCTTGTGTACTGCTTGCCCTGCTGGTACCCTAAGATGAAGTCACTGGCTACAACAGCTTAGGACCAAACAGTACAGCCTTGGGGCAGTGGTGATTCAGGCTCTCCCGGCTCTCATGGACAATGTAGAGCCCTCTTTGTTCATGTATGACTCACACTTGTTCCTAGTATATATGCTCCATCTACTTTGCTCCTTCTAGAGCCACTTCACTCCCTCTGGAAAGCTCCTAACCATTCTCAGATGCTTCCATATCTAGCCTGTGCCACAGAGGAACCGTGAGTGGTGTGGGCAAAATCAATCTCAGCCCCTCTCTCTTCTTGACCACATTGTTCAAGCTTCTTGCACCTTGGCTCTACCTCGAGTTGGTAAAGTGCAGCCTATGAAGCCGCATTTTACAGACCTTTCCCCCCAAAAAAGGACAAATTGAGATACAGGCATAAACACTCTACCCTTCTTCTCCACTTTCTCTTTTTCATTCCATTATTCTCTCAGGGACTTTTCTCATCCAGACCTCATTACTTAAACTTAGGATCCAGAAGAGTGGCTCTCAAAAGGCGGTCACAGAACAGCAGCGTCAGCATTAGCTGGGAACCTGTCATACATGCAGATTCCAGAGCCCCACCCCAAGCCTACTGAATCAGAAACTCTGGCCGTTGGGTCCAACAGTCTTTGTTTTAGTAAGCCTTCCAGATAGTTACGAGAAATGCTAAATTTGAGAACTATTGACCCAGACAATCAAATCTGGTTTATTACATGACAAAAGAGGGAAAAAAATAAAATTAATGAATCCTTTTTCAGACAAAAGCTAGGGTGGCCAACACCTGCTGCAAAATATTTTGTTTGGATGTCAGAACCTAGATTCTTCTATTTGTATATTTTCTGTTGAGAAAAAAGAGAAGAGGAAAAGATTTATACCTTTGAAGACCGGGGCAAAAGCAAGGAGAGAGAATGGGGGTGGGGGGGAGGGAGGGAGGGAGAGAGAGAGAGAGAGAGAGAGAGAGAGAGAGAGAGAGAGAGAGAGAGAGAGAGAATGAGAGCCAAAAAAATCATGTTTGAAAGATGAACTTCATTTCACTTGCAATGTGTCACTAGTCACAAGATGAGGACCACACTCTGTCCTCTTTAAAGTCAGGTCCTCCTTTAAAATCAGGCCCTAATCTATATTTCCAAACTTATTTCTCTTATTTGGATTCTCTTCTTTATTATTCTCTTTAGGATTTCTCTACTCCAGCCTTATAATTTTATTCATATTATCTTTCAAATGTTTCCTGTTTCCAAACATTTGAATATGCCACTTACTCTTAAGATATTCTCACCATTTTCCTTCCATGTATTTGAATCTTACCCACTCTTCAAGGCTTGCTCATTCTTTTTCCGTGAAACCTGCTTTGGCCATTCCAGAATTATCTCTACCAACAAATCTCTATTGAGTTAAAAGACTCTTGTTATTAAGTATCTGGTGGGGTTTTTAAATTTATTATTATTGCCTAAGAATTATTAAATTTTAAAAGTTTAACATAAAATAACCACTTTATGTTGAAAATTACACTTTAGCAGGAAGAAGAAAACAGAGACAATATTGCTCTTCCCCATTCTGGCAAGAAACGAAATCAAGAGCCAGCGCCTAAAGAAAACATTGTCCAAGAAAAAGAGAAAGACTTGTCCCTCCCTGGAACCAATGAAAATAACAAAAGCACTAAATCTCAAAATCTTCTGGAAAATAGACAGACAATGAATAAAGACTACAGGATTAGTAACAAAGAAAATGCCCACAATGACCTGAAGATGTCCATTTATCCTGAATCGACTGGGAATCATGGGACTGAGGATGGAGACAATGCTGTTAGCAAACTACATGACCAAGAAGAATATGGCAAAGCTCTTATCAGAAATAACATGCACCACATAATGGAGCCAGGGACTGTGACTGAACTCTTGAGGGAAGAAAACACAGAGAACAAACCCCGGAATGTTTTAAGCAAAGTTCCAGCAGGTGCCAATTATGCTAAAGCCCCCTCAAAAATTAAGAAGAATCATCAAAGAGATTCCCAAGCCCAGAATATTCCAGTAAAAAGCAAAAGTACCCACCGTATCCAACACAACATGGACTATCTAAAACAGCTCCCCAAAGCCAAAAAGGTCTCCAGTGATTTTGAAGGCAGTGGCTATCCAGATCTTCAGGGGCAGGAGGACAAGGATATCTCTCCTTTCAGTGGAGATGGTCCACCTTTTAAGGACATTTCTGGTAAAGGAGATGCTATTCGTCCTGACCGAGAAGGTACAGATATTCAAACAGAGTTTTCTAGCCCAAGTGAAGCTGAGACCATTAATCCTGATGCAAGAGGACCAGGTTATAATGAGATCCCAGAGAAAGAAGGGAATGGTGGAAAGACCATTGGAACCAGGGATGAAACAGCCCAAAAGGCAAATGCTGCTGATGTAAGCCTAGTGGAGGACAACAACAGCATCATAGGTAGCACCAATTTTAGGAAACTCCCTGGAAAAGAAGGAAACAGAGTGGATGGCAGCAGCCAAAATGCTCATCAAGGGAAAATAGAGTTCCATTACCCTCACGCACCCACAGAAGACAAAAGAAAAGATGGCGGTAGTGATGGAGCTGAAAGTACTAATGAAATTCCGAAAAATGGCAAAGGTAGTAGTAGACAAGATACAGAACATTCTAAAAGGAATCAAGTGACCTCAAATGAAAAACAAAGATTTCCGAGTAAGGGCAAAGGCCAGGGCCAGTTCATTCCTTCTCGTGGTCTTGATAATGAAATTAAAAATGAAATAGGTTCCCGTAATGGTCCCAATAATGAAGGGACCATAATAACACACAGCAGGAAAAATTATTATGTGCCCCACAGACAAAATAATTCTATGCAGAACAAGGGTGTCTCACAAAGCAAAGGTTCCTGGGGTTACAGAAAGCCCCATTCCAATAGGAGGTTTCGCCCCCCTAAAAAGCATGACAGTAGTGAATCATCTGACAGTGGCAGTTCCAGTGAGAGCGATGGTGACTAGAAATTCCCAGCAGGAGAAAGAGTTGAATACTTGGTCAACTGTGACTTAACAGTATAAAGGGGAGCCACCTGATAGCAGATTAGATGGACAGAGCCAGGAATTGACTAAGCCAAGAAACCTGGCCTCCTGGGGAGAACTGTTGCTATTTTAATGGTCACAGTATGAAATCCTATTCGAAGTTATGATGCTTTATGAAATCCTATTCAAAGTTATGATGCTTTTTTAAGGAAAAAGAATTCATTAAGGATTCATGGAATAGGTAACATTTGAATAGATATCATTTAAAAATAGGTCGTGAGTGTCACAAAACCCTTCCTTTGTTGTTTGCTCTGTAGACGTGAAAAACAACCTCTCTCATATGATAATCTGTAATTAAATGATCTATAAGGAAGTCTGCTGTCTCTGGTGCTTCATTTCAGACGCAACAAGATTAGTTCTGCCTCTGGCAAAGGCAGTGCTATGAAATTAATCCACTGGGTAAAGCTTGAGAGCCTCCCTACACCCCACCCTGCTCAAGCCAGTAGTTCCTTTTGCTTCGGCTCTAATAAAGATATCCTGCTTCAGGTCCTTCTATGCTCCTTCCTCTGTTGCACGCTTATCACGTCTAGTAAAGCAAATTTTACTTCCTGAAGCAACTCTCCAGGTTATCACTTTTCTCAGTTCTACCTCCTTCTAGACAAAGAGGTGAATGGGGTGGAGGGAGGGCAACAGGGAGAATTTGAGAAGGAGAAGCACAAGTGCAAAACCAAGACAAAAACTTACTTCGGCAGATATTACTCATCGGCTGATTTCAATCATCTCAGCCCTATTTCTTTGTTCTGACTTTTAGTGTAGATGCTTTTCCAGCTAACAGCCCTGTGACACCATTCTGGAAATTAACCCTAAGTCTCATGGTCAGAGAGAGGAGCGGAGTTCTGGAAGGCTTTTTGTCTTCTTGGTAAGAGAGTGTATACGGTTAGTACCACCTGTCCTTTTTTTCCTTACCCTATTCTTCTTTGCTTAACATCAACATGATGCCTGGAGGTGCAGCAGCCATTTTGTGACCATGAAGGAAGGGCGTGAGATAATAGGAAAAAAAAAAAAAAAAAAAAAAAAAAAAAATATACATATATATATATATATATGTATCTGTTCCCAGTTCCTGGCACAGGGCTCCTAAAACCCTTGTAATTTCCTAAGTGATAAGAGCACTAGGAGTACCTTTTGTTCTAATATTTGGTCTTTGACCCCAGTTGCTGACACAGAGCTCCTAAATCCCTTTGGATTTCCTGGGTGATAGCAGTGTCTTTTGCTCTAGTGAGGTGACTCTGAGTGGGCACCAGAAAGACCCAGCCACGATTAGAAGCTTGAAATTTTCAACCCTACCCCCTATTCTACACAGAGGGGAGAGGGGCTGGAAATGGAGTTTATAGTTGATTATGCCTATGTGATGAAACCTCCATAAAAATCCCCAAAATGTGGAGTTCAGAGAGCATCCAGGTTGTATGAACACATCATAGGAGAATAGCTCACCCAGAGGGGCATGAAAGCTCGGCATCCCTTCCCACAGAACTTGCCTTACACGTCTCTTCCATCTGGATGTGCATCTGTATCTTTTATCATGTCACTTTACGATAAACTGGTAAACAGTAATAAACTGTTTTCCTCAGTTCTGTGAGCCCCTCTAGCAAATTAATAGAACCCAAAGAGGGGGTATTGGGAACCTCCAATCAACAGGTAATAGGTTGGAAGCACAAGTGACAACGTGGACTTGCCATTGGCATCTGAAGTGGGGGAGGGAGGCAGTCTTGTAGGACTGAGCCCCTAATCTGTGGGATCGGACACTATCTCTGGGTAGATAGCGTCAGAACTGAGTTAAATTTGGGGACACACAGCTAGGGTCACAGACATACTTGGTGTGGGGAAAAAGACCCCACACATCTGGTGTCAGAAGTGTGAATGTGATAGCAATGTGAGAGTAAATGATATAGGAGTGTAGGTTTTCTAACACAAAAGGACAGAAGAATCAGAGATGTCTCTCAATCAGCCCCATTAGCTTCTTTCCTTCAACAATTCTTGATTTGTTAAGCAACTGTTCTTTTGGTGGTTATTGATAGCTGAGTTGAATTCCTAATGAATACACCTCTCCATTTTTGACATTCTTCTCAAGGAGAAGGGCTAAGAGAAGAAGAAAGAGAGAGAGATAGGGAATACAGTAATCAAGGTGCATATTATTTCTCTTGTCTCTTTGAGACCAAAGGTCCCAGATAGAAATCATGACTGGCACTTTCTGTACAGCACCTTAATTATCGAGTTGAATAATCTATATAACACAAACGAATACAAGTCAATGTCAATACAACATTATGGTGCTTTCAAAAAATCTAAACTCCCACATTGGGTAGATAGGAGGTACTTTTTTTTTTTTTTTTTTTTACTAAATAAAAGCTGTAGTATAAGCTATGGAATAAATCAGTTACACTCAAATAATAATGGCTAACATGTGCCATGCTCTGTTAAATCCTCTAATCTGCACAGCCACCCTATTACACAAGTAGTATGATTATCCCCATTTACAGATGAGAAAACTGAGGCATAGAATTGTTAGAAAATGATCCAACTAGTAAGCTAGGATTTGTATCCAGGCAGTCAAGCTCCAGTGTCTCTGCTCTTAAACACTCACTGTACTACCATATGTATGTCACACAGACAGACACAATACATAACATACATTATATATATGAATGTATGTATATATAGACATGCACATGGAGAGTGTATGTATATATTTATGCACATATATGAATATGTAAGCATATATATGTATGTGTGTATATATATATATACACACATACATATATATGCTTACATATTCATATATGTGCATAAATATATACATACACTCTCCATGTGCATGTCTATATATACATACATTCATATATATAATGTATGTTATGTATTGTGTCTGTCTGTGTGACATACATATGGTAGTACAGTGAGTGTTTAAGAGCAGAGACACTGGAGCTTGACTGCCTGGATACAAATCCTAGCTTACTAGTTGGATCATTTTCTAACAATTCTATGCCTCAGTTTTCTCATCTGTAAATGGGGATAATCATACTACTTGTGTAATAGGGTGGCTGTGCAGATTAGAGGATTTAACAGAGCATGGCACATGTTAGCCATTATTATTTGAGTGTAACTGATTTATTCCATAGCTTATACTACAGCTTTTATTTAGTAAAAAAAAAAAAAAAAAAAAGTACCTCCTATCTACCCAATGTGGGAGTTTAGATTTTTTGAAAGCACCATAATGTTGTATTGACATTGACTTGTATTCGTTTGTGTTATATAGATTATTCAACTCGATAATTAAGGTGCTGTACAGAAAGTGCCAGTCATGATTTCTATCTGGGACCTTTGGTCTCAAAGAGACAAGAGAAATAATATGCACCTTGATTACTGTATTCCCTATCTCTCTCTCTTTCTTCTTCTCTTAGCCCTTCTCCTTGAGAAGAATGTCAAAAATGGAGAGGTGTATTCATTAGGAATTCAACTCAGCTATCAATAACCACCAAAAGAACAGTTGCTTAACAAATCAAGAATTGTTGAAGGAAAGAAGCTAATGGGGCTGATTGAGAGACATCTCTGATTCTTCTGTCCTTTTGTGTTAGAAAACCTACACTCCTATATCATTTACTCTCACATTGCTATCACATTCACACTTCTGACACCAGATGTGTGGGGTCTTTTTCCCCACACCAAGTATGTCTGTGACCCTAGCTGTGTGTCCCCAAATTTAACTCAGTTCTGACGCTATCTACCCAGAGATAGTGTCCGATCCCACAGATTAGGGGCTCAGTCCTACAAGACTGCCTCCCTCCCCCACTTCAGATGCCAATGGCAAGTCCACGTTGTCACTTGTGCTTCCAACCTATTACCTGTTGATTGGAGGTTCCCAATACCCCCTCTTTGGGTTCTATTAATTTGCTAGAGGGGCTCACAGAACTGAGGAAAACAGTTTATTACTGTTTACCAGTTTATCGTAAAGTGACATGATAAAAGATACAGATGCACATCCAGATGGAAGAGACGTGTAAGGCAAGTTCTGTGGGAAGGGATGCCGAGCTTTCATGCCCCTCTGGGTGAGCTATTCTCCTATGTATAGGAGATACTTTTTTTTTTTTTTTTTTTTACTAAATAAAAGCTGTAGTATAAGCTATGGAATAAATCAGTTACACTCAAATAATAATGGCTAACATGTGCCATGCTCTGTTAAATCCTCTAATCTGCACAGCCACCCTATTACACAAGTAGTATGATTATCCCCATTTACAGATGAGAAAACTGAGGCATAGAATTGTTAGAAAATGATCCAACTAGTAAGCTAGGATTTGTATCCAGGCAGTCAAGCTCCAGTGTCTCTGCTCTTAAACACTCACTGTACTACCATATGTATGTCACACAGACAGACACAATACATAACATACATTATATATATGAATGTATGTATATATAGACATGCACATGGAGAGTGTATGTATATATTTATGCACATATATGAATATGTAAGCATATATATGTATGTGTGTATATATATATATACACACATACATATATATCTCTAAAGAGAGAGATAACTTGAAAGAAATGCTTCTTAGAACCTGCACACAAGGAATACTTTTTCCCCCTCAATTCTTCTCCATCTCCTGGGTATAACAGAAACCAGTATCAATAGAAAGACTTAACATATCACCTAATAAATTAGTCACAATCAGAATTCCCGAATAAACTATTCCTAGTACAGGTACTTTGCTTTTTTAAAAGATAGTTTTGGTGTACACACACACACACACACACACATACAACTGAAGGCAATTAATGAAGTGAAGAAAACTATATTAGCATTTAAGTTGCAGATAAATGAATTGAAATCAACCTGCTACTTATATCTAGATTGTATCAGACCTTTACATGTGAATGGTCTGATCACATGAAAAACACTTGCTGCTGTAAAGACAAAAAAATGAGCTGATAGAGAAAAACTAACGTTTTCTTTGGGTGATTATAGGTGGGAGCTTCCAAAGATTGTCTGTCCTAGTCTGCTACCTAGTGTGGAAACTGTACATTTCAATTCTCTGGTCAGATTTTGTTTCCTCCTTCCAAGCCTCAGTGTTCATGCATATTTATTCAAAACACTGACAACGTTTGATTTCCTTCATCCATTTAAGGGAAACTCTAAATGTTTCAATATCCATGATACATTGCTAAGGGATGATGCAGACATGGAGGGGTGAGTCCCAAACAGAAGGACCAGAGACCCGGGAGCACAGCCTGCAGTCAGATAGTGGGTCTGTGCTTCATTCAAACCCAGGTTTCAGCCATCAAGCTGCACTAGCTTCACTTTTATTTTTTTTTTATTTTTAAGTAAACACAGATTTCCAAAATAGGGCAGAAAATTTCAGCCTCACTAAGCTGCCTTGCATGCAATTACTGAAATGGGCACAGTCTGCCACCTTGTGCCCAAAAAGAAAAGATCACACCAGGCTATGGAATTTATTTCCACATCTGCTACTCTCTCCAACCTCACTGTTTTAGATTTCTGAGCTTGTAAATATCTGCCTTGATTTTGTAGCCCTAATTAAACTGTTCTTGGCAACTCCAGCCAGTCAAGATACCTGATCCTGTTTGATATAACATTCAGGTCAGTTGAAGAACATTTATTGAATGACCACATTTTACAAAACTACATGGGGATCAGAAGAAAAGAGATGCTCCTGGCTCTTATTAAGACTGTAATTTAGTCAAGAAGAAAGGGATAGAAAAGATACAAGGCAGACGGTGGCAAGTTCAATGATAGAAACATAAAGTGATTATAGGAGTTCTGAGGAAAGAGATGAACTCTAGCTGAAGGGAAGAGCAAAGATTAGTAAAATCCATTTTCCTTGAGGTATTACACATGCAGAAGGGCTGCTGACAGTAAGCTCTAACGGGCAAATGAGGGCTTGATAATCAATGACTTTAAATTATACTATATATATTTTAGAGCTTAAGAAAGACTGGGTAGGGGGAGTTGGAAGGCAGAAGACTGGATGGCAACCTAAGGGCAACTGCTATAATCCATAAGAAACAACCTTGTCTCCTCACTCAGTCTTTTTTTTTAATATAAATTTATTTTTTATTTTTATTTATTTATTTTTGGCTGCATTGGGTCTTCGTTGCTGCACGCAGGCTTTCTCTAGTTGCAGCGAGCGGGGCCTACTCTTCGTTGCAGTGCGCAGGCTTCTCATCGCAGTGGCTTCTCTTGTTGCAGAGCACAGGCTCTAGGCGCGTGGGCTTCAGTAGTTGTGGCACATGGGCTCAGTAGTTGTGGATGGCTGGCTCTAGAGCGCAGGCTCAGTAGCTGTGGCGCACGGGCTTAGTTGCTCCACAGCATGTGGGATCTTCCCGGACCAGGGCTTGAACCCGTGTACCCTGAATTGGCAGGCAGATTCTTAACCACTGCGCCACCAGGGAAGTCCCTCTCACTCAGTCTTATTAGGACCCATTTTCAACCAAGTAGACACTCAAGATGCATTAGTTTTTAAGGCACTATGAAGCCTGTGTTTCAAAAACAACTTCAGGGGGAACTTCAAGATGGAGGAGGAGTAAGACGTGGACATCACCTTCCTCCCCAGAAATACATCAAAAATACATCTACACGTGGAACAACTCCTACAGAACACCCACTGAACTTTGGCAGAAGAGCTCAGACCTCCCAAAAGGCAAGAAACTCCCCACGTACCTGGGTAGGCAAAAGAAAAAAGAAAAAACAGAGACAAAGAATAGGGACGGGACCTGCACCAGTGGGAGGGAGCCGTGAAGGAGGAAAGGTTTCCCTTCGCGGGCGGAGACTGCGGGTGGCGAAGGGGGAGCTTCAGAGCCATGGAGGAGAGCGCAGCCACAGGGTGCGGAGGGCAAAGTGGAGAGATTCCCGCACAGAGGATCGGAGCCGACCGGCACTCACCAGGCCGAGAGGCTTGTCTGCTCACCGCCGGGGCGGGCGGGGCTGGGAGCTGAGGCTCGGGCTTCGGTCGGATCCCAGGGAGAGGACTGGGGTTGGCGGCGTGAACACAGCCTGAAGGTGCTAGTGCGCCACGGCTGGCCGGGAGGGAGTCCGGGAAAGTCTGGAGCTGCCGAAGCGGCAAGAGACCTTTTCCTTCCTCTCTATTTCCTGGTGCGTGAGGAGAGGGGATTCAGCGCGCCACCTAAAGGAGCTCCAGAGACGGGTGCGAGCCGCGGCTATCAGCGCGGACCCCAGAGACGGGCATGAGACGCTAAGGCCGCTGCTGCCGCCACCAAGAGGCCTGTGTGCGAGCACAGGTCACTCTCCACACCTCCCCTCCCGGGAGCCTGTGCAGCCCGCCACTGCTGGGGTCCCGTGATCCAGGGACAACTTCCCC
>NC_041220.1:8739209-8740984 GCF_002837175.3 Physeter macrocephalus
GGCCTGAGTGAGCCAGAGCCCCCGAAGCAGCTGCTCCTTTAACCCAGTCCTGTCTGAGCGAAGAACAGACGCCCTCAGGCGACCTACATGCAGAGGCGGGGCCAAATCCAAAGGTGAACCCCGGGAGCTGTGCGAACAAAGAAGAGAAAGGGAAATCTCTCCCAGCGGCCTCAGGAGCAGCGGATTAAAGCTCCACCATCAACTTGATGTACCTGCAACTCTGGAATACCTGAATAGACTACAAATCATCCCAAATTGAGGAGGGGGATTTTGGGAGCAACGATATATTTTTTTCCCCATTTTTCTCTTTTTCTAAGTGTGTATGTGTACGCTTCTGTGTGTGACTTTGTCTGTATAGCTTTGCTTTTACCATTTGTCCTAGGGTTCTGTCAGTCCACTGCTTTTTTTTTTTCTTTTAGTATAGTTTTTAGCGCTTGTTATCATTGGTGGATTTGTTTTCTGGTTTGGTTGCTCTCTCCTTTCTTTCCTTCCTTCTTTCTTTGTTTTTTTAAATTACTTTAAAAAATTTTTTATAATTATTTTTTATTTTAATAACTTTATTTCATTTTATTTTATCTTCGTCTTTCTTTTTTTTTTCCTCCCTTTTATTCTGAGCCGTGTGGATGACAGGCTCTTGGTGTTCCAGCCAGGCATCAGGGCTGTGCCTCTGTGGTGGGAGAGCCAAGTTCAGGACCTTGGTCCACAAGAGACGTCCCAGCTCCACGTAATATCAAACAGCAGAAAGCTCCCAGAGATCTCCATCTCAACACTAAGACCCAGCTCCACTCAACGACCAGCAAGCTACAGTGCTGGACACCCTATGCCAAAAAACTAGCAAGACAGGAACACAACCCCACCCATTAGCAGAGAGGCTGCCTAAAATCATAATAAGGCCACAGACACCCCCAAACACACCACTGGATGTGGTCCTGCCCACCAGGAAGACAAGATCCAGCCTCAACCACCAGAACACAGGCACCAATCCGCTCCACCAGGAAGCCTACAGAACCCACTGAACCAACCTTAGCCACTGGGGGCAGACACCAAAAACAACGGGAACTACGAACCTGCAGCCTGTGAAAATGAAACCACAAACACAGTAAGCTAAGCAAAATGAGAAGACAGAGAAACACACAGCAGATGAAGGAGCAAGGTAAAAATCCAACAGACCTAACAAATGAAGAAGAAATAGGCAGTGTACATGAAAAAGAATTCAGAATAATGATAGTAAAGGTGATCTAAAATCTTGGAAAAGGAATGGAGAAAATACAAGAAACACTTAACAAGGACCTAGAAGAACTAAAGAGCAAACAAACAGTGATGAACAACACAATAAATGAAATTAAAACTTCTCTAGAATGGATCAACAGCAGAATCACTGAGGCAGAAGAACGGATAAGTGACCTGGAAGATAAAATAGTGGAAATAACTACTGCAGAGCAGAATAAAGAAAAAAGAATGAAAAGAAGTGGGGACAGTCTGAGAGACCTCTGGGACAACAATAAACGCACCAACATTCAAATTATAGGGGTCTCAGAAGAAAAAGAGAAAAAAAAGGGACTGAGAAAATATTTGAAGAGATTATAGTTGAAAACTTCCCTAACAAGGGAAAGGAAATAGTTAATCAACTCCAGGAAGCACAGAGAGTCACATACAGGATAAATCCAAGGAGAAACATGCCAAGACACATAGTAATCAAACTATCAAAAATTAAATACAAAGAAAAAATATTAAAAGCAGCAAGGGAAAAACAACAAATAACATACAAGGGAATC
>NC_041220.1:8741621-8742542 GCF_002837175.3 Physeter macrocephalus
AGAAAGCTGGGGTAGCAATTCTCATATCAGACAAAATAGACTTTAAAATAAAAACTATTACAAGAGACAAAGAAGGACACTACATAATGATCAAGGGATCGATCCATGAAGAAGATATAACAATTGTAAATATTTATGCACCCAACATAGGAGCACCTCAATACATAAGGCAAATACTAACAGCCATAAAAGGGGAAATCGACAGCAACACAATCATAGTAGGGGACTTTAACACCCCACTTTCACCAATGGACAGATCATCCAAAATGAAAATAAATAAGGAAACACAAGCTTTAAATGATACATTAAACAAGATGGACTTAAGTGATATTTATAGGACATTCCATCCAAAAACAACAGAATACACTTTTTCTCAAGAACTCATGGAACATTCTCCAGGATAGATCATAGTATTTTCTGACCACGGCAATATGAGACTAGATATCAACTACAGGAAAAAATCTGTAAAAATACAAACACATGGATGCTAAACAATACACTACTTAATAACCAAGAGATCACTGAAGAAATCAAAGAGGAAATCAAAAAATACCTAGAAACAAATGATAATGAAACACGACAACCAAAAACCTATGGGATGCAGCAAAAGCAGTTCTAAGAGGGAAGTTTATAGCAATACAATCCTACCTTAAGAAACAAGAAACACCTCAAATAAACAACCTAACCTTACACCTAAAGCAATTAGAGAAAGAAGAACAAAAAAACCCCGAAGTTAGCAGAGGGAAAGAAATCATAAAGATCAGAGAAGAAATAAATGAAAAAGAAATTGAGAAAACGATAGCAAAGATCAGTAAAACTAAAATCTGGTTCTATGAGAAGATAAACAAAATTGATAAACCATTAGCCAGACTGATCAAGAAAAAAAGGGAGAAGACTCAAATCAATAGAATTAGAAATGAA
>NC_041220.1:8742815-8749132 GCF_002837175.3 Physeter macrocephalus
AGGACCAGATCGCTTCACAGGCGAATTCTATCAAACATTTAGAGAAGAGCTAACACCTATCCTTCTCAAACTCTTCCAAAATATAGCAGAGGGAGGAACACTCCCAAACTCATTCTACGAGTCCACCATCACCCTGATACCAAAACCAGACAAAGAGTTCACAAAGAAAGAAAACTAGAGGCCAGTATCTCTGATGAACATACATGCAAAAATCCTCAACAAAATACTAGCAAACAGAGTCCAGCAGCACATTAAATGGATCATACACCATGATCAAGTGGGTGTATCCCAGGAATGCAAGGATTCTTCAATATATGCAAATCAATCAATGTGATACATCATATTGACAACTTGAAGGAGAAAAACCATATGATAATCTCAGTAGATACAGAAAAAGCTTTCGACAAAATTCAACACCCTTTTATCATAAAAACCCTCCAGAAAGTAGGCATAGAGGGAACTTTCCTCAACATAATAAAGGCCATATATGACAAACCCACAGCCAACATCATTCTCAATGGTGAAAAAGTGAAACCAATTCCTCTAAGATCAGGAACAAGACAAGGTTGCCCACTCTCACCACTATTATCCAGCATAGTTTGGGAAGTTTTAGCAAGAGCAGTCAGAGAAGGAAAAGAAATAAAAGAAATCCAAATCGGAAAAGAAGAAGTAAAATTGTCACTGTTTGCTGATGACATGATACTGTACATAGAGAATCCTAAAGATGCTACCAGAAAACTGCTAGAGCTAATCAATGAATTTAGTAAAGTAGCAGAATACAAAATTAATGCACAGAAATCTCTTGCATTGCTATACACTAATGATGAAAAACCTGAAAGAGAAATTAAGGAAACACTCCCGTTTACCACTGCAACAAAAAGAATAAAATACCTAGGAATAAACCTACCTAAGGAGACAAAAGACCTATATGCAGAAAACTATAAGACACTGATGAAAGAAATTAAAGACAATACAAACGGCTGGAGAGATATACCACATTCCTGGATTGGAAGAATCAATATTGTGAAAATGACTATACTACCCAAAGCAATCTACAGATTCAATGCAATCCCTGTCAAACTACCAATGGCATTTTTCACAGAACTAGAACAAAAATTTTCACAATTTGTATGGAAACACAAAAGACCCTAAAACAACCTTGAGAAAGAAAAATGGAGCTGGAGGAATCAGGCTCCGTGACTTCAGACCATACTACAATGCTACAGTAATCAAGACAGTATGGTACTGGAACAAAAACAGAAATATAGATCAATGGAGTAGGATAGAAAGCCCACAGATAAACCCACGCACATATGGTCCCCTTATCTTTGATAAAGGAGGCAAGAGTATACAGTGGAGAAAAGACAGCCTCCTCAGTAAGTGGTGCTGGGAAAACTGGACAGCTACGGGTAAAAGAATGAAATTAGAACACTTCCTAACACCATACACAAATATAAACTCAAAATGGATTAAAGACTTAAATGTAAGGACAGACAGTATAAAACTCTTAGAGGAGAAC
Organism: Physeter macrocephalus; assembly: GCF_002837175.3. Classification (NCBI taxonomy): domain Eukaryota; kingdom Metazoa; phylum Chordata; class Mammalia; order Artiodactyla; family Physeteridae; genus Physeter; species Physeter macrocephalus. The sequence goes on from NC_041220.1 coordinate 8,744,335, forward strand.
ATAGGCAGAACACTCTATGACATAAATCAGAGCAAGATCCTTTTTGACCCACCTCCTAGTGAAATGGAAATGGAAATAAAAACAAAAATAAACAAGTGGGACCTAATGAAACTTAAAAGTTTTGCATAGCAAAGGAAACCATAAACAAGACGAAAAGACAACCCTCAGAATGGGAGAAAATATTTGCAAATGAAGCAACTGACAAAGGGTTAATCTCCAAAATCAACAAAATACTAGCAAACAGAATCTCCAAAGAAGATATACTGATTGCCAAGAAACACATGAAAAGAAGTTCAACATCACTAATCATTAGAGAAATGCAAATCAAAACTACAGTGAGGTATCACCTTACTCGGGTCACAATGGCCATCATCAGAAAATCTACAAACAATAAATGCTGGAGAGGGTGTGGAGAAAAGGGAATCCTCTTGCACTGTTGGTAGGAATGTAAATTTGATACAGCCACTATGGAGAATAGTATGGAGGTTACTTAAAAAGCTAAAAATAGAATTACCATATGACCCAGCAATCTCACTACTGGGCATATACCTTGACAAAACCATAATTCAAAGAGTCATGTAACACAGTGTTCATTGCAGCACTACTTACAATAGCCAGGTCATGGAAGCAACCTAAGTGTCCATCAACAGATGAATGGATAAAGAAGATGTGGCACATATATACAATGGAATATTACTCAGCCATATAAAGAAACAAAATTGAGTTATTTGTAGTGAGGTGGAGGACCTAGAATCTGTCTTACAGAGTGAAGTAAGTCAGAAAGAGAAAAACAAATACCGTATGCTAACACTTATACATGGAATCTAAAAAAAAAAAAAAAAAGTGGTTCTGATGAACCTAGGGGCAAGACTGGAATAAAGACACAGATGTAGGGAATGGATCTGAGGACATGGGGAGGGGGAAGGATAGACTGGGATGAAGTGAGAGAGTAGCATTGACATACATACACTACCAAATGTAAAACAGATAGCTAGTGGGAAGCAGCCGCATAGCACAGGGAGATCAGCTCGGTGCCTTGTGACCACCTAGAGGGATGAGATAGGGAGGGTATATGGGGATATATGTATACATATAGCTTATTCACTTTGTTATACAGCAGAAATTAACACAACACTGTAAAGCTATTATACCCCCAAAAAAGATATTTAAAAAAACAAAAACAAAAACAAAACAAAACAGAAGAAACTATATAATCCCTGGGACTTCCCTGGCAGTCCAGTAGTTAAGACTTCGCCTCCCAATGCAGGGGGTGCGGGTTCCATCCCTGGTCAGGGAGCTAAGATCCCACATGCCTCGCAGCCAAAAAACCAAAACATAAAACAGAAGCAGTATTGTAACAAATTCAATAAAGACTTTAAAAAATGGTCCATATCCAAAAAAACCATGTGTTGGAGAGTCAGAGTAAAGGCTCTTTTCCACTGGCTGCAGGGAGGCTTGGGGGTCCGAAGAGGCTCTCACAGTCATATTCTCCATCTTCATTGATCCCTCGAATCTCCCACCCCTTGTTATAAAACACGTGAGCCCAACTGAGGGACCCTCCCTGTAAGGGGCTGGTTCCATTCACCAACCTAACACTGGACAGGGCACAAAGGCGACTTTGTAGGAGAACACTGCAGACTCATGGATTATTGCTCGCAAATTCTACTAGCTGAAAATTCAAATCACAAGGGACAATCTCCCAGAACCCAAGCCTTTGGGAAACATAAAACAGCAAACACATCTCAAATCACCCCTTTATGACCCTTTGCACTTTTGACTTTTGCTCCTTCAGTTCCTTCTTTGTTTCCTTGTCACACTTTCTATTCTGTCTTTTACAGAGACATATGCTGTGGTCATATCCTGCTAGAACGACTGACTTGTACGTGACCTGACGGCTCACCACAGCTTGACAGCCACCAGATTACTTTCCACATTGGGGTGAATTGGGGAAGCCCCACCCACAAACTGGGAAAATGTTCCGTTTTGCAAGAGCCTGTCTAAAGGTCTGTGTTTGAAAGACATCTTATAAACTCAATTTAAATCATATTTTCATCATTTTCATCATTTGCTGATAGAGACAAGCCACAAGGCACAGTATATCTCTTCATCATAGACTGAAAGCATCCCCACAGGGCCAGGTTAACACAGAGGAAGATCTGGACTCTCCACAAAAATAGAGGAGAACTAGGAGACTGATTTGAGGGTCACTGGAAAGATACCAGCTAGTGATTTCAAACTTTGATTTGTATCAAAATCACTTGAGGAACCCATTAAAAATGAAAATCCCCGGGCCTTCCCTGGTGGTGCAGTGGTTAAGAATCCGCCTGCCAATGCAGGGGACACGGGTTCGAGCCCTGGTCTGGGAGGATGGACACGGGTTCAAGCCCTGCTCTGGGAGGATCCCACATGCCGCGGAGCAACCAAGCCCGTGCACCACAACTACTGTGAGCCACAACTGCTGAGCCCATGTGCCACAACTACTGAAGCCCACGCACCTAGAGCCTGTGCTCCGCAACAAGAGAAGCCACCACAATGAGAAGCCCACGTACTGCAGTGGAGGGTGGCCCCGCTCGCCACTAGAGAAAAGCCTGCGTGCAGCAACAAAGACCCAATGCAGCCAAAAATAAAATAAATAAATAAATAAATGGAAATCCCTGGACCCCGTTCATGGCCTTGTATCACAACTATTACTGCCTCTACTCACTAATGCAGTGTTTCAGAGATCAGTTACAGACCACCTACATCAGAATCACTTCTTTCCTAGAAATAACAGTTTGCTTTCTGCACATAATACATCTGGGGTGTCAGCATACAGAGAAATACCTCATTCTTTTTAAGTGGCTGTATAGAATGTCAATGTTTGGATTTACTGTTATTTTTTAGCCAAGCTTTATTGATGAACACTGAAGCAGTTTTTTGTTAATCATTATTAAAACCAGTGTTATAATAAACATCTTTGATTGCGTATCTTTGTATTTAGTAGTAGGGTAAACTCTAGCCATGCTAAGCCTATCTTAAGTTTCAGGTACAAAGGTGCAACACCAAGCTGCATGTTGCTGAAACCAAGTTGTTACAGCAAGTAGGTAAATACTGCACTTTAAATAAATTTGACTCTGTGACACTTCATCCCACACACAATATGTCCCCAGGGCAGCTAATTCCGAACACTGGTAGTAGACTAGGTCCAGTAGAGTCATCTGAAGATCTTTAAAATCGAGCAGAACCTCTAGAGCCCCACCTCAAAGATTCTGATTTCGGCTTCAGGTAGGTCCTGGAAATCAAAAGTTTAGGAAAACTTCCAGGTGATATGCACAGCCAGGTTCGAAATCACTGCCACGGGACCCATGTTCAAGAGCTAAAATTGAAAAGCAGAAAACAGGCACTAGGTGGCAACCGCAATCTCTTTTTTGTTTTCAACACAAAATTAAGCAGAGCACTTGAGTCTTTTTCCTTCTCATTCATGATTAAATTCGGAGACATTTCCATATAGGAAATTAATTTTTTTTAATACACAAGCAGGTGCCTCTCTTTTATAATGCCCATATCCCATTACTTTTGAACTCCATAATCAAAAACAAGGGCTCTTTTGTTTGAATAATAGTCCCCCTAGAAACTAACTCCAGCTTTTTTTGGCACACATTTCTCCTGTAAAACCCTGAATTTCCTGTTTCCTAAGATAATAGCTGGAATTTATCTTAACTGGAAATACCTCTTTTCTTTCTCACTGTCTGAATCTCATTAAAGCTGAAGACCAGCTGTGCTCAGTTTGGTGAGGATAAACCCCCATGACATGAATGCTCTGCCATTCTTTTTCTAACTTGGCCTAAAGATGTACCTAGATTCTTGGAAGGAACCTTAGAGGTCATCCAATCCAATGCTCACCTAAAGCATATCACTTTCTTTCACCCCTAACAGCTGGTCATTTTGCCACTGCTTAAACACTTACACTGACAGGGAACATACGACCCTGCACTTCTGGTTCTAGACAGAATAATTCATTTTTTTCTACCTGACATCTTTCAAATTAAACCTTTTTCAATGACCTTTCGTGTGACCTGTCACCATGCTGGTCACCTTCAATTAGTTGGGCACCACGTCCACAAATCACCTACACCTCTCAGCACACAGTGTGGCAGTTACCTCCTGTATTCTGGCTACTAACTCCTGTTAATATAGTCTAGGATTGTGTTAGATTCCTTGGCACCTACAAAATGCCTCTGCCAGTGCTTGGCCCCATTTACAGGCTGAATTAATATCGGTTTCCTTTGCTTCTTATTTAATTTCTAATTATATGAGAGCTACCCTCCTTCTGTTTTTGTTTGCTTGTTGCTTACTCCATAGAACCAATATTAGACCAGCTCTGCCCTTTATACCATATTATATAATTCATTTTCAGAAGCAAAATTCCTAATGTAATATTTTATAATACAATTTTATCAAGGTTTTCTGGACCTTGATTTTATGATCCTAGGTATTAACTATCACTCCCAGTTTTTTGAGATGCAAATATATCATTACCTTTAGGCATTCATCTCAGCTATCTGTAAGAATTTTGAACAGGGTGGAGGCTAGGACAGTGCCCTGTTGCATGATGATGTTGGCTCCCCTGTGCTCTTCAGCATTTCCTAGTCTATAAGATCAGTAATACTATTAAAATCAGAATAGTACAAACAAAACTACACAAAAATGAGATAATGTAGATTTTTTTAAAAATAGGGCTTCCCTGGTGGTGCAGTGGTTGAGAGTCCGCCTGCCGATGCAGGGGATGCGGGTTCGTGCCCCGGTCCGGGAGGATCCC
>NC_041220.1:8749205-8764921 GCF_002837175.3 Physeter macrocephalus
AACGGGAGAGGCCACAGCAGTGAGAGGCCCGCGTACCGCAAAAAACAACAACAACAAAAAATAATAATATTCCCTCTCATCACTCCTTTCATACATCATACTGGAAGTCCTTACTAATGCCATAAGGCAACAAAGTGGGGGAAAGGTATAAATATTGGGAAGGAAGACATAAAACTGTTTTTGTTCACAGGTGACATGATTATCTGTATAGAAAACCCAAAAGAATCAACACAAAAAAAACCCTGGAAATAATAAGTGATGATAGCAAGGTTGCAGGATTCAAGTTAATATACAAAAATTAATCACTTTCCTGTAAACCAACAATGAACAAGTGGAATCTGAAATTTAATACCATTTAGTACACCCTAAAATTAAACATTTAGTATAAATCTAACAATATATGTACAAGGTCTGCATGAGAAAAACTCTAAAACTCTGATGAAAGAAATCAAAAAAGAAGTAAATAAAAGGAGAAATATCCCATGTTCATGGAAAGGAAGACTCAATATTGTCAAGATGCCAGTTCTTCCCAACTTGACCTATAGATTCAATGCAATCTCAATCAAAATCATACCATTCTTTTATGAATATTGACAAACTGATCCAAAAGTTTACATGGAGAGGCAAAAGACCCAGAAGAGTGAACACAGTATTGAAGAAGGACAAAGTTGGAGGACTGACCACCACCTGACTTCAAGACTTACTAAAAGCTACAGTAGACAAGACAGTGTGGTATTAGCAAAAGACTAGACAAATAGATCAATGGAACAGAATAGAGCACCCAGAAATAGACCCACATAAATACAGTCAACTGATCTTTGACAAAGGAACAAAAACAAAACAGTATAGCAAAGATAGTCTCTTCAACAAATGGTGCTGGAAAACAGAACATCCACATGCCAAAAAATTGAATCTAGACCCAGACTTTACACCCTTCACAAAAAATAACTCGAAATGGATCATAGACCTAAATATAAAATGCAAAACTATAAAACTAGAAGATCACATAGGAGAAAACCTAGATGACCTTGGGTATGGCAATGACTTTTTAGATACAACATCAAAGACACAATCCATGAAAGAAATAATCGATAAGCTAGACCATTAAAATTAAAAACTTCTGGTATGTGAAAGACAATGTCAAGAGAATTAGAAGACAAGCCACAGACTGAGAGAAAATATTTGCAAAAGACACATCTGATAAAGGACTGTTATCCAAAATATACAAAAAACTCTTAAAATTCAACATAAGAAAACAAATGACCTAATTAAAAAATGGATCAAAGACCTTAACAGATGTGCAACCAAAGAAGACATACAAATGGCAAATAAGCATATGAAAAGATGCTCCATACCATATGTCATCAGGAAATGCAAATTAAAACAATGAGATACCAGTACACATCTATTAGACAGGCCAAAATCCAGAACACTGACAACACCAACCCAGCCAGGATGTGGAGCAACAGGAACTCTTATATACTGCTGATGGGAATGCAATGTGGTACAGCCACTTTAGAAGACAGTTTGGCAAGATCTTACAAAACTAAACATACTCTTATCATATGCTCCAGCAATCACTCCCCTTGAAATTTACCCAAAGAAGTTGAAAACATGTCTACACAAAAACCTACACATGGATGTTTATAGCAGTTTTATTTATAATTGCCAAAACTGGGAAGCAACCAAGATGTCCTTCAGTAAGTGATTGGATAAATACAAGGTGATACAACCAGACAGTGGAATATTATTCAGCACTAAAAAGAAATGAGCTATCAAGCCATAAAAAAGATATGAAGGAAACTTAAGTTCATAAGTGAAAGAAGTCAATCTGCAAAGGCTATGTACTGTATGACCCCAACTATATGACATTCTAGAAAAGGCAAAACTATGGAAACAATAAGGTCAGTTGGGCAGGGGGGCATGAATAGGCAGAGCAAAGAGGATTTTTAGGGTGGTTTAAATATTTGGTATGATGTTATAATTATGGATACAAGTCATTACACATTTGTCCAGGGCTTCCCTGGTGGCGCAGTGGTTGCGCGTCCGCCTGCCGATGCAGGGGAACCGGGTTCGCGCCCCGGTCCGGGAGGATCCCACATGCCGCCGAGTGGCTGGGCCCGTGAGCCATGGCCTCTGAGCCTGCGCGTCCGGAGCCTGTGCTCCGCAACGGGAGAGGCCACAACAGTGAGAGGCCCGCGTACCGCAAAAACAAACAAACAAACATTTGTCCAAACCCATAGAATGTACGACACCAAGGGTGAAACCTAAGGTAAACTATGGACTTTGAGTAATGGGTCAATGTAAGTTGATCCCTGGTAACAAATGTACAGTCTGGTGAGTGACGTTGATAATGGGGGATATTATCCATGGGTGGGAGAGGGAGTATATGCGAAATCTTGGTACTTTCCTCTCAATTTTGTTGTGAACCTAAAACTGCTCTTTTAAAAAGATTTTTTAAATTACAATAATAGATGGCTTTTACTTCAGTGAAGATGGATTAGAGGTACTTTTCCCTATTCCTCCTGCTGAGTACAACTATTATATATGGACATACGTTACATATATAAAGGACATATATGTAAAACAAACCAGTGAAAACGCTGAAAGGTGGAGAGAATCAGGTAGACTGGCCAGGGACCCTGGGACCCAAGGAATGACAAGGTGTTAAATTCCCTGGGTTTTCTTTTTGCCTCCTATATCTCAGACTTGGAGCTGAAGATACTGGCAACCCAGAAATGATAACCGGAGTAGACCAAAAAAAGCCCCAACAAAAGCCTACCCTCTCTGGTCAAAGGAACAGGAATGGGGTCGCCCAGCAAGACTGAAAATTTTAGACAATAATGGCTCTACTTCTGTCCCAGCACCCACCCATGCAAGCCAAGGGGAGCCCAGACTTCCACACTCAAGAGGCTGTAACGAGGTGCCCCCCTCCGCACCCTGACCCCAGGACGGGGTCAGAGAAGGCTAGAAAGGGAGCTGAGACTCTCCTCTCAGCCAGCCTGTGGGGAGCTGGCCCTGTGGTGTCAATGGGGACCAAGTGGGGAGCCTGGGTCTACTCCCAGCCAGCCCCTCCCTGCTGCGGTGCTATCACGGGAGGGTTACTAACGAGTTGAGACATTCGCTACTACCCAGTGGTGATAATGTCACCCACCCATGGTGCCAGTAGAGACCACAGGGGAACCAGAAATCTCACCCCTGCCTGGAGTTATGGGGAACCACAGACACACGCACACACTCGATGTCAACCAGAGCCCACGTGAGAAAACTGGGCTTCCACCTTTACCTGACCCTGACGAGGCAGGGCATACCCCTCCCCTGCTGGTGTGGAGTCACAGAAAGTCAGTTAAAGCAGAAATTAAATGAGATCCAGAGTTTCAGAATATATTATAAAAATATCTAGGACTCAACCGAAAGTCACTCATCATACAAAGAAACAGGAAGATCCTGAACTGAATGGAAAAAGGTATGCCATGAAAAAATAGATGCCAACACTGAGATGACAGAGATGTTAGACTTATCTAACAAATAATTTTAAAGCAGCCACCATAAAATGCTGCAACGACCAGTTTACGCACACACTGCAAACAAATGAAAAACAAGAAGTCTCAGAAAAGAAATAGAAGATATAAAGAAACAAACAGAAATTTAAGAACTAAAAAATATAATAACTGAAATAAAAAACTCAGTGGATGAGCTCAGTAGAAGCATAGAAGGGACAGAGGAAAGAATCAATGAACACAGAGAGAAAATAGAGAAAAAGTGAAAAGAGTCTCAGAGACCAGTTGAGACTATAATCAAAGATCTAACATTTGTGTCATGAACATCCAAGGAGAGGAAAAAAGAGGGCAAAGCTGGAAAAGCACTTGAAGAAATAACAGCTAAAAACTTTCCAAATTTGGCAAAAGACAATACCTACAGATTCAGAAAGATAAGTAAAGCCCAGACAGGGTAAACCCATAGAAACACACATGAAGCTAGAGAGATCGTACAAGGACCTCGTTTCTGAATGCACAGAGGAAAAGAATCTGATGCACCCAGTAGCCTAATTCTTCTAGATAAAGGCCATCTAACCTCCCATGAATGGAGAATTCTGTTTCCTAACCAACTAGAAGGTTAGCTGGATCTGCCATCAGAATGTTATTGCAGTTGCCTAAGTAAGAGCGAATCCTTCCTGCAGAGTGCTTGTCGGAGAGGCAAAAAAGGACAAAGTGGGGTCCTCTTGTGCCTTGGTTGTTTTCATCATTTTGCTAATAAATTCTTAAGTATATGGCAGAATTCTGTCCACAACCTTGCTACCATGGTTGTATATCACAGTGAAAACAATGTGATGTTTCAGATGTTGAAACCACATCAGATATTGTTTCAGATGTTGAAACACAATCCCCAGCGTGATGGTGTTAGGAGTGGGGCCTCTAGGAGGTGGTTAAACATGAGGGCAGAGTCCTCAAGAATGGAATTTAGTGCCCTTATAAATGAGACCCCAGAGAGCTCCCTTGCCCCTTATGCCATGTGAAGTTACAGAAAGATGGCTGTCTATGGACCAGAAGTGGGCGCTCACCAAGCACTGAATCTTGCCTTGATCTTGGACTTCCCAGCCTCCAGAACTGTGAGAAATAAATGTTTGTTGTTTCAGCCACCCAGTCTGTGGTAGCTTCGTTATAGCAGCTCAAACAGACTAAGACAATGATTCTAATAAACTTACCCCTAGCTATTAGTCTCAAGAATGTTTGCAACAAAACATTACAATACAAGTTTAATAGATGAACATGACCACTTACAGGAGAAAACTCTGGAAAGGTGTGCTATAATTAGTAGAATAAAAACTGTAAAGATCTATAGAGACAAGACCAGCTACATAATTTGCGAAGCCCAATGTAAAGGAAAATGCAAGACCTCTTATTCAGAAAGCAGGGAAAGCAGGGGAAAGGTACTAAATTATAAAGCTCCTTCTTTTCTCCTGTACAGGTCATCTGCTCAAGAGCAGGCTGCATTGTCCCATCAATCTTGACTTACAAAACACAAGTTCAAAGATAATTATTAAGAATTTCAAGATGGCAACAGCAGCGCATTAAACCAAGTGTGTGTCCCTTCCGAGTATGGGGTCTGTGTGACAGCACAGGCCAGCCACCTGCCCATGGAGCCAGCCCTGCAAGAGATCACTGCTATGCAGATACGACCAGGTTCCACTGACGCATATAAAAGTCACAGACTTTGTCTTTGTCTCTTCTTTTTGCTATGAAAGCTTCTTATATTTTAAATATTTGTTTCCTCATAGATAAAAGAATAAGAAGATTTAGACAAGATCGGGCGCATTCAGGGTGGTATGGCCATAGACAAAGAGTAAGAAGAAGATTAAGGATGCCAAGGAGGGGTGTATTAGTTGGGCAATAAAAGTAAGACCTCTTCAGTGGGTGAGAGGCAGGGAGGTTCCTGGAGATAGCTCCTTCCTGACTGGCTTACTGAGGCCAGCCAGTAAGTCCAGGACATGGCAGCTTATTTTACCTCAAGTTCAAACCAAACATTTCCCGTACGTGGGTTTCAGCAAACATCCTAAAGCCCACTTTATACAAAACTTCACTGAAACCCAGTAGGACAGAACTAGCATCATCCTAACCCACTCTCCATCCCACCTCATTTCCTATGCTTCCTGTGGCTACCATGTCTAATTCAGTAGACAGTCACAAAAATACTGCCTATTGAACAACTGAAGGTTAATTTATTTTCTCATCATGCTTTTTAGGTTTTTGCCAAAATACACATGGGTGATTTAAAGGAGTATACTAGCTATGAAACTAAGTTTCTTTAATTCCCTGAAGCAGTTTCATGTGAGTGCTGTCTTTATCTTTTCAGTGATAATTTTCTCCTTGGCAGAAAACCACTTAGTTCTTTGTAACTCCTATAGTCTTTATTATAGCACTAAGCATGGGACTAATTACATATTGAATAGAGCTTAATTATGTATCATAATGCATAAGAATGTACAAAAGTTACATATAAATGTCCCCATTCCCCCCAAAAATGAAGCCAGTTTTAAATGTAAATCTTAACCTTGATGCACTTGCCTAACTACTCCAGTATGGGATAATTTACAGTGATACACAAATCTGGTATGTGCAAATAGTGAGAGTGTCAGAGTGAGGTTATTATATTTCTAATCCATTAATTTCTGGGCCCATTTGTGGTACCTCACAGATTTCCTTAAATCATTTTGAGATACTTTCTGAAATTCTTGAAAAAGTTTCCAAACAAAGCAAAGTTTAATTGATAGTAACTCCCTAATAGTATCAGGAGAAACTGGGGATATCATAAAATCCATTTTTAAAATATCAGGTCTTCTTTCCATTTCCAGTGACAGAATTCTTCTGTCACTACTCCAATCATATTGATACCACCTGAATTGAGGTTGGACCAGCTATATTGCTTCACGACATAGGTTTAAGCAATAAAGAACAATATTTATTGTAAGGGAAATCGAAATTACTAAAACAAAATTTATATAATACAATGAAATTTTAGAATGACCCTGAGGAGGAAACTCTTAGAGAAATGAGCTGAACTTTCCATGAAGCTTCTCAGACAGAGGAGAAGAAGGCAAATTAGTGAAGGAAGAAGTTATAACCTTAGGGACTAAAATTTCCCCAAAGCGAGCATGAGGTAAAAGATTTTCCAGTCACAATGAAAATAGAACTTGCTGACAAGGTCATGATCACATCAGACAATGCACAACTGGGAAAAAGAAATTTACAAAACCATTATTTATTTTTAACTACACAATTTGGAATATTTCCAAACTATGTCTGGGAAGTCCCTGCCTGCCCCTGACCATTATTTGGCTCCTTTTTCTCCTTTATCTCTCTCATTCCTATACCAACACTCATGTGCCAACCTAAAGGTAGTGAGGAGTCCACGTACATGAGGTATCTAGAATAGCCTCAAAAAACTCATGGAAGGAGAGTAGACTGGTGTCTGCTGGGGGCTGGGGGAGGGGGAAACGGGGAGTTGTTTTCTGACAGGTATACGGTTTCGGTCATGCGAGATGAGAGGTGGGTGTACAACGTCCTGTCTACGTTAGCAACACTGTATCCTACACTTAACAATCCGTTACAAAGCTAGGTCTCATGGTAAATGTTCTTACACTTTTTAAAGGTAGTAAGAAAGAACTCAATTGCATTTAATTCTAGCTATATTCTGCTCCTTTGATTTATATAATTGATTCCGGTAGTTCAGGGATTCATCAATGGTAAGGCATTCCTCATTAAAGGAACTAGAACAGCTATGCTCCTAATTTAAGGCAAAAGCCCTATGCCTTTCTGACTTTGGGGTCTGGCGTTATTTTTGAGAAGTCTAGTTTGGCATATTGTATTGTAGGCCATTTAACAAACATCCTCATCCTTTAGTACAGTGAAGTAAACCTTCTCTGATAACAAAAAGACTTTATTCACAATACAATGAATGATTTTGAGTGCATCCCTGACAGTGGGAGATGGACCATATTACTATTCATTTGAAGGAGGATCCTATCATTTTAAGCTAGCAAGTGGAACAAGGTAGACTTCAACTCATTTCCCAAGAATGACATTGATTTTGCAGCCAGATCTCTGAAGGATCATTTCTCTACACCATTAGAAGACATGACTCCCCCCTAAGGACAAGAAAAAACGGAGGATGCCTGGTTCCCTTGTAGATACTCTGACACTAGATCTTTGGACTTCTCTGGACTGGTGGCATTCATACAGAGAGGTGTTCAGAGTTGCACAAAATACACTTGAATGTCTTTGAGGCAGCTCTAAAGAAATGAACCACACACCCTGCAGACCATTCAGCCTAAATGACTCTGAGATGATTACATAAACTCCCTAACCCACATAAAGTCCAGGGTTCACGAGGCCCAGTCTCTTCAGGTCCTGCTTTCAAAGAAACACAATCAATTGCTGTGGCTTCTAAATAATATGGGCTTAGCTAGTTGTATTACAGGAGGGTGCCAGAGAACCTATGATAACAGCATTTTGTAGCATTTTACATAATATCTAACAAGCACAGATATTCATCCCAAAGAACTGACTTCTTAATGCCACCACTGAAGTTCAAAAGTCAAAACTAAGTAAATGTAATTCTAATCCTTACTTCTTTAGACCAGCGTCAAAGGGGTTTTATCACAATCCACGTTAATATTTTTTAACCCCCTTTCCCCGTTTCTCTTGCATTCACTTCTTCTCTCCCCACAGATTCCCCGGGTCTTACTTGCTATACTCCCCTGAATGTTTTCCCTGAAGCCCACTGACTTATTAGCTCCTTTCCTTCTGTCTCTTCTAATTTTTTCTGTACATACTAAATTTGACCTTTAATTCACAACCTCTCCCTACCCATAACTTCTTCTCAGGTTTTTGGATTCCCAATCACCCTGGTCTACATTAGTGTTTTCCAACCTTCTCTTTATTATTGCTTCCCCCAAGAAGACTTTTTAGACATATTTTTTTCCTAACTCCCTCCCATGAAATTTTAAAAAGCATTCTCCAAATAGACCCCAAATCACGAAAGAATAAGTCATTCAGGTGACACGTACTCTGCCTCTTCATAATACTTCAGAGTCCCCTCTTATGCATCATCTCTTTCCTCATTAACATTACCTGTTCCTCTAGACTGGAAGCCAGGGGTGGGGGAGGGGTGGGAAGGAACACTTAATATCTTTACATTCACCATAACCTTTAGGATAGTACAGTGAGTTTGCTGTCAAAACTGAAGCCAAACTGAAGTCCCAGTTCCATATATCTCTCATTTTAAGAAGTTGTCCTGGGGGACCTCCCTGGTGGTCCAGTGGTTAGGACTCCGCACTTCCGCTGCAGGGGGCACGGGTTCCATCCCTGGTTGGGGAACTAAGATCTCACATGCAGCAAGGTGTGGCAAAAAAAAAAAAAAAAAAAAGTCCTGCCTTTCTTCTGGTCCTCAACCTCTTCATCCATCAACTAAAAAAAAATAATAAATCTCTGTTTCTAATAATAAATCTCTTAATCCTGATTAAGATTTCCCGGAGAGGCTGTACTTTTCAAACTTCTTTGCCTCGAACACATACTAAGCGTTACATTTCACATCATGACTCAGTCCACTTACACACAGGAGTCTGAAGAAACAATATGTGGAATGTACTCTGCTCATTTTTATTTTACTTTATTTCTGAAAATTATAGTTGTCACCCACAATTGCCCTCATGACACAACAGTGAGCTGGGACCTGCAGTTTGAAGAACAAAGAATAAGGTTGAGAGCAGCTCTGGCGTCTGATTCAGAGACAGAGATGGGGTCAAACTCGGGCACACTTTACCCTAAGAGCCCTGTCATACTGAACAAGTGATTTAGCCCCTGTAGGCTTTGATGTGCTCGCCTTTAAGGCAGAAATAATAATAGTACTTATCTCGAAAGACTGTTGTGGGCTAGTAAATAAATAATGCATCCAAAGCCCTTTGTTCAGCACACGGCATAGACTAAGTGTTAGTCATTGTTAGCACCTACAATTCACAGCTTGAATTCCTTGGAGAAACGTGGAGAAAGAAGTTATGTGGGTGGTCCTTCAAGATGGCGGAGGAGTAAGACGTGAAGATCACCCTCCTCCCCACAAATACATCAGAAATACATCTACACGTGGAACAAGCCCTACAGAACACCTACTGAACGCTGGCAGAGACCTCAGACCTCCCAAAAGGCAAGAAACTCCCCCAGTACTGGGTAGGGCAAAAGAAAAAAGAAAAATCAGAGACAAAATAATAGGGACAGGACCCGCACCAGTGGGAGGGAGCCGTGAAGGAGGAAAGGTTTCCACACACTAGAAGCCCCTCTGCGGGCGGAGACTGCGGGTGGCGGAGGGGGGAAGCTTCGGAGCCACAGAGGAGAGCGCAGCCACAGGGGTGCGGAGGGCAAAGCGGAGAGATTCCCGCACAGAGGATCGGTGCCACCCAGCACTCACCAGCCCGAGAGGCCTGTCTGCTCACCCGCCGGGGCGGGCGGGGGCTGGGAGCTGAGCCTCGGGCTTCGGACGGATCCCAGGGAGAGGACTGGGGTTGGCGGCGTGAACACAGGCTGAAGGGGGTTAGTGGGCCACGGTTGGCCAGGAGGGAGTCCGGGAAAAGGTCTGGAGCTGCCGAAGAGGCAAGAGACCTTTTCTTCCCTCTTTGCTTCCTGGGGCGCGAGGAGAGGGGATTAAGCGCACTGCTTAAAGGAGCTCCAGAAACGGGCGCGAGCCGCGGCTATCAGCGCGGACCCCAGAGACGGGCATGAGACGCTAAGGCCGCTGCTGCCGCCACCAAGAAGCCTGTGTGCGAGCACAGGTCACTCTCCACACCTCCCCTCCCGGGAGCCTGTGCAGCCCGCCACTGCCAGGGTCCCGGGATCCAGGGACAACTTCCCCGGGAGAACGCACGGCGCGCCTCGGGCCGGTGCACCGTCACGCCGCCTCTGATGCCGCGGGCTCGCCCCGCATCCGTGCCCCTCCCTCCCCCCGGCCTGTGCCAGAGCCCCCGAATCAGCGGCTCCTTTAACCTCGTCCTGTCTGAGCGAAGAGCAGACGCCCTCGGACGACCTAGACACAGAGGCGGGTCCAAATCCAAAGCTGAGCCCCGAGAGCTGTGCGAGCAAAGAAGAGAAAGGGAAATCTCTCCCAGCAGCCTCAGGAGCAGCGGATTAAAGCTCCACCATCAACTTGATGTACCCTGCATCTCTGGAATACCTGAATAGACAACGAATCATCCCAAATTGAGGAGGGGGACTTTGGGATCTACTGTAGACATGGGGTTTGCTTTCTGCATCTAATTTGTTTCTGGTTTTATGTTTATCTTAGTTCAGTATTTACAGTTTATTATCATTGGTAGATCTGCTAATTGGTTTGGTTGCTCTCTTCCTTTTCCTTTATTTATATATATATATATTTTTTTTTCTTTTTCTCTTTTTATGAGTGTGTATGTATATGCTTCTTTGTGTGATTTTGTCTGTATAGCTTTGCTTTTAACATTTGACCTAGGGTTCTGTCTGTCCTTTTTTGTTGTTGTTGTTTTGTTGTTAGTATAATATTTACAGTTTATTATCATTGGTAGATCTGCTAATTGGTTTGGTTGCTCTCTTCCTTTTCCTTTATTTATATATATATATATTTTTTTTTCTTTTTCTCTTTTTATGAGTGTGTATGTATATGCTTCTTTGTGTGATTTTGTCTGTATAGCTTTGCTTTTAACATTTGACCTAGGGTTCTGTCTGTCCTTTTTTGTTGTTGTTGTTTTGTTGTTAGTATAATTTTTAGCAGTTGTTATCATTGGTGGATTTGTTTTTTGGTTTGGTTGCTCTCTTCCTTCTTTCTTTTATTTTTTACCTTTTAATTTTTTAATTTTTAATAATTTTTTAACCTTTTATTTGAATAACATTTTGTTTTACTTTATTTATTTATTTATTTTTTCCTCACCTTTCTTCTGAGGCGGGTGGCTGACGGGATCCTGGTGTTCCACCCAGGTGTCAGGCCTGAGCCTCTGAGGTGGGAGAGCCGAGTCCAGGACGTTGGACCACCAGAGACCTCCCAGCTCCATGCAATATCAAATGGCGAAAGCTCTCCCAGAGATCTCCATCTCAATGCTAAGACCCAGCTACACTCAAAGACAAGCAAGCTACAGTGTTGTACACTCTATGCCAAACAACTAGCAAGACAGGAACACAACCCCACCCATTAGCAGAGAGGCTGCCTAAAATCATAATAAGGTCACAGACACCCCAAAACACACCACCGGACACAGCCTTGCCCACCAGAAAGACAAGATCCAGCCTCAACCACCAGAACACAGGCACCAATCCACTCCACCAGGAAGCCTACAGAACCCACTGAACCAACCTTAGCCACTGCGGACAGACACCAAAAACAACAGGAACTATGAACCTGCAGCCTGCAAAAAGGAGAACCCAAATACAGTACGTTAGCAAAATGAGAAGACAGAGAAACACACAGCAGAAGAAGAAGCAAGGTAAAAACCCAACAGACCAAACAAATGAAGATGAAATAGGCAGTCTACCTGAAAAAGAATTCAGAGTAATGATAGTAAAGATGATCCAAAATCTTGGAAATAGAATGAGAAAATACAAGAAACGTTTAACAAGGACCGAGAAGAATGAAAGAGCAAACAAACAATGAAGAACAACACAATAAATGAAATTAAAAATTCTCTAGAAGGAATCAATAGCAGAATAACTGATGCAGAAGAACGGATAAGTGACCTGGAAGACAAAATAGTGGAAATAACTACTGCAGAGCAGAATAAAGAACAAAGAATGAAAAGAATTGAGGACAGTCTCAGAGACCTCTGGGATAACATTAAACCCACCAACATTCAAATATAAGGGTCCCAGAAGAAGAAGAGAAAAAGAAAGGGACTGAGAAAATATTTGAAGAGATTATAGTTGAAAACTTCCCTAATATGGGAAAGGAAAAGTCAATCAAGTCCAGGAAGCACAGAGAGAGACATACAGGATAAATCCAAGGAGAAACACACCAGGACACATATTACTCAAACTATGAAAAATTAAAAACAAACAAAAAATATTACAAGCAGCAAGGGAAAAACAACAAATAACATACAAGGGAAAACCCATAAGGTTAACAGCTGATCTTTCAGCAGAAACTCTGCAAACCAGAAAGGAGTGGCAGGACATATTTAAAGTGATGAAAGGGAAAAACCTACAACCAAGATTACTCTGCCCAGCAAAGATCTCATTCAGATTCGACAGAGAAATTAAAACCTTTACAGACAAGCAAAACCTAAGAGAATTCAGCACCACCAAACCAGCTTTACAGCAAGTGCTAAAGGAAATTCTCTAGGCAGGAAACACAAGAGAAGGAAAAGACCTACAATAACAAACCCAAAACAACCAAGAAAATAGTAATAGGAAGATACATATCAATAACTACCTTAAATGTAAATGGATTAAATGCTCCAACCAAAAGACATAGACTGGCTGAATGGATACAAAAACAAGACCGATCAATCCAAGAAGATATAACAATTATAAATATATATGCACCCAACATAGGAGCACCTCAATACATAAGGCAAATACTAACAGCCATCAAAGGGGAAATCGACAGTAACACAATCATAGTAGGGGACTTTAACACGCATTTTCACCAATGGACAGATCATCCAAAATGAAAATAAATCAGGAAACACAAGCTTTAAATGACACATTAAACAAGATGGACTTAATTGATATTTATAGAACATTCCATCCAAAAACAGCAGATATCTTCTCAAGTGCTCATGGAACATTCTCCAGGATAGATCATATCCTGGGTCACAAATCAAGCCTTGGTAATTTTAAGAAAATTGAAATCATATCAAGTATCTTTTCTGACACAGTGCTATGAGGCCTGATATCAATTACAGGGAAAATTCTGTAAAAAAATACTAACACATGGAGGCAAAACAATGCACTACTAAATACCCAAGAGATCACTGAAGAAATCAAAGAGGAAATCAAAAAATACCTAGAAAGAAATGACAATGAAAACACGACGACCCAAAACCTATGGGATGCAGAAAAGCAGTTCTAAGAGGGAAGTTTATAGCAATACAATCCTACCTCAAGAAACAAGAGAAATCTCAAATAAACAACCTAAGCTTACACCTAAAGTAATTAGAGAAAGAAGAATTAAAAAAAAAAACACTAAGTTAGCAGAAGGAAAGAAATCATGAAGATCAGAGCAGAAATAAATGAAAAAGAAATGAAGAAAATGATAGCAAAGATCAATAAAACTAAAAGCTGGTTCTTTGAGAAGATAAACAAAATTGATAAACCATTAGCCAGACTCATCAAGGAAAAAAGGGAAAAGACCCAAATCAATAGAATTAGAAATGAAAAAGGAGAAGTAACAACTGACACTGCAGAAATACAAAGGATCATGAGAGATTATGACAGGCAAATATATGCCAATAAAATGGACAACCTGGAAGAAATGGACAAATTCTTAGAAAAGCACAACCTCCTGAGACTGAACCAGGAAGAAATAGAAAATATGAACAGACCAATCACAAGTAATTAAATTGAAACTGTGATTAAAAATCTTCCAACAAACAGAGGTCCAGGACCAGATGGCTTCACAGGTGAATTCTATCAAACAATTAGAGAAGAGCTAAGACCCATCCTTCTCAAGCTCTTCTAAAAAATTACAGGGAAAGGAACAGTCCCAAACTCATTCTACAAGGCCACCATCACCCTGATACCAAAACCAGACAAAGATACTACAAAAAAAGAAAATTACAGACCAGTATCACTGATGAATATAGATGCAAAAATCCTCAACAAAACACTAGCAAACAGAATCCAGCAGCACATTAAGAGGACCATACACCATGATCAAGTAGGATGTATCCCAGGAATGCAAGGATTCTTCAATATATGTGAATCAATGTGATAAACCATATTAACAAACTTAAGGAGAAAAACCATATGATCATCTCAATAGATGCAGAAAAAGCTGTCAAAAAAATTCAACACCCATTTATGATAAAAACCCTCCAGAGGGCTTCCCTGGTGGCGCAGTGGTTGAGAATCCGCCTGCCGATGCAGGGAACACGGGTTCGTGCCCCGGTCCGGGAAGATCCCACATGCCGCGGAGCGGCTGGGCCCATGAGCCATGGCTGCTGAGCCTGCGCGTCCGGAGCCTGTGCTCCACAACGGGAGAGGCCACAGCAGTGAGAGGCCCGCGTACCACAAAAAAAAAACAAAAAAAAAACAAAAAAAAAACAACCCTCCAGAAAGTAGGCACAGAGGGAGCTTACCTCAACAAAATAAAGGCCATATATGACAAACCCACAATCAACATCATTCTCAAGGCTGAAAAACAAAACCATTTCCTCTAAGATCAGGGACAAGATAAGGTTGTCCACCCTCACCACTATTATTCAACATAGTTTTGGAAGTTTTAGCCACAGCAATCAGAGAAGGAAAAGAAAAAAAAGGAATACAAATCAGAAAAGAAGAAGTAAAGCTGTCATTGTTTGCAGGTGACATGATACTACACATAGAAAATTCTAAAGATGCTACCAGAAAACTACTAGAGCTAATCAATTAATTTAGTAAAGTAGCAGGATACAAAATTACTGCACAGAAATCTCTTGCATTCCTATACACTAACAATGAAAGATCAGAAAGAGAAATTAAGGAGACACTCCCATTTACCATTGCAACAAAAAGAATAAAATACCTAGGAATAAACCTACCTAAGGAGACAAAAGACCTGTATGCAGAAAACTATACAGATTCAATGCAATCCCTATGAAACTAGCAATGGCATTTTTCACAGAACTAGACCAAAAAATTTCACAATTTGTATGGAAACCGAAAAGACTCCACATAGCCAAAGCAATCTTGAGAGAAAAAAAAAAAAAACGGAGCTGGAGGAATCAGGTTCCCTGACTTCAGACTATACTACAATGCTACAGTAATCAAGACAGTATGGTACTGGCACAAAAACAGAAATATAGATCAATGGAGTAGGATAGAAAGCCCACAGATAAACCCACGCACATATGGTCACCTTATCTTTGATAAAGGAGGCGAGAATATACAATGGAGAAAACACAGCCTCTTCAGCAAGTGGTGCTGGGAAAACTGGATGGCTACATGTAAAAGAATGAAATGAGAACACTCCCTAACACCATACACAAAAATAAACTGAAAATGGATTAA
>NC_041220.1:8765490-8809987 GCF_002837175.3 Physeter macrocephalus
ACAATGGCCATCATCAAAAAATCTACAAACAATAAATCCTGGAGAGGGTGTGGAGAAAAGGGATCCCTCTTGCACTGTTGATAGGAATGTAACTGATACAGCCACTATGGAGAACAGTATGGAGGTTCCTTAAAAAACTACAAATAGAACTACCATACGACCCAGCAATCCCACTACTGAGCATATACCCTGAGAAAACCATAATTCAAAAAGAGTCATGTACCACAATGTTCACTGCAGCTCTATTTACAATAGCCAGGACATGGAAGCAACCTAAGTGTCCATCGACAGATGAATGGATAAAGAAGATGTGGCACATATATACAATGGAATATTACTCAGCCATGAAAAGAAATGAAATTGAGTTATTTGTAGTGGGGTGGATGAACCTAGAGTCTGTCATACAGAGTGAAGTAAGTCAGAAAGAGAAAAAGCAGTACTGTAGGCTAACACATATATATGGAATCT
Organism: Physeter macrocephalus; assembly: GCF_002837175.3. Lineage (NCBI taxonomy): Eukaryota > Metazoa > Chordata > Mammalia > Artiodactyla > Physeteridae > Physeter > Physeter macrocephalus. Next base: position 8,765,959 of record NC_041220.1, read on the forward strand.
AAAAAAAAAATGTTTCTGAAGAACATCGGGGCAGGACAGGAATAAAGACGCAGACATAGAGAATGGACTTGAGGACACAGGGAGGGGGAAGGGTCAGCTGGGACGAAGTGAGAGAGTGGCATGGACATATATACACTACCAAATGTAAATTAGATAGCTAGTGGGAAGCAGCCACATAGCACAGGGAGATCAGTCGGTGCTTTGTGACCACCTAGAGGGGTGGGACAGGGAGGGTGGGAGGGAGACGCAAGAGGGAGGGGATATGGGCATGTATGTATATGTACAGCTGATTCAGTTTGTTATAAAACAGAACGTACACAACATTGTAAAGCAATTATACCCCAATAAAGATGTTAAAAAAAAAAGAAGTTATGTGAATGTAAAATGTAACACTTGTATTTTACTCACTGTGCACTTAATTATGTTCTATAATTTTATGGCCTTATTTCATTCAATACTTTTTATGTGCCTGTAAATCTTGTCTTCCTGGCTGTGTTCTAACTCTTGAGGCTGAGTCTGCTCATGAAGTTTTTCCTCTCCCACATGCAGCACTGACCTCAGAGCTGAGGTTCAAGTTCTATAAAGTTCTCATCCAGCTACTTTTTTGCAAATGATTTTTTATAAAATGTAAAGGAAAAGGACAGCATAAAGTAAGTGAGTAGGGAAAGGGGGAAATTGTTTGCAGCTTTTTATTAATTCCTCCAACAAGGGCCAACATTTATCTTGAAGCACTTAGTTTTCATTATCGTAATGTGGAACTTTTCCTAACAGTGACTTAAAATAAATATGAGAACCCAAAATCATAGAATCATGGTGTTTTTGAGAAGTGCCACTTAGAGCGAAAATGTCTTATGAAAACAAGTACTCTTTACTTGCTTTGCCCTCATAAATCAGGAAGCGGTATTCCAAGCCGATGTAGGAAAACAGTGAAAAACAGTTTCTTAAGATCACAAAACTCTATATTGCTATACTCAGAAGTCTAAGAAGGCTCCTCCCTAGGTGAAGGCTATGACACTGTATTATATCAAAAATGCGTGCTTTTATGAAAGCACTTTCTACATACAATAGTAGTACGAAAATTGATGGTAAAATAAAGCTGGTCCAAATTGTGCCAGAAAGAGTAAAATCAATAATTATTCACTGAACACCTAAACTAAAAACTGTGGGGAATCGAACGAGTTAAGGTGCTCAAGAAGTTAGAGTTTCCTTGGGCTACCAAGACAAATACATGTAAACTTCTTGAGCAAAACAAGTTAAAGGATATGTTGACACAACCCAAGAGCTGGCGGAGAGGCATGTAGGGCTAAGTGAACAAGGCATGGACACTTGTTCAGGAGGGGAAAAGATTGCTGAGGGTGTAGATGATGAGGGAGAACTTTCTAGAGAGAAATTGAAGACTAGATCACAACTGCCATCCACTGCCACCCTTGTGGAAAAGGACTGGCACCATCTGTCTAGGCCAGGAGAAGCCCCTGCCAGGAGGAGCTAGTTCAAGGGTTACTGAGTATGTTGAGTTCATTATGAACTCAACCCTTAGTTGGACCCAGGACATAATAGGGCAATTAAAGGTTTCCAAAATTCGGATGACTTCTGTTGTTTACAAATTGGAAACGAATTATACACTTTATAGTCTGTGGATGCCACTCTGGCACCCATGGAGGATCCACGCCATTCCCTCCCTCTTTAAATATAGTAGTTGTGTATTTAGGATTTGGGGTTAGACACATGTTAAAATATGACAGAAGCCTTTCCTGAGGGATAGCTCAGAACACGCAGTTATAATTATGTAAACACTGAAAAATGTCACAAAGGAAGTGAGAGGTTTACATATTAAAATGAACACTAGCATTACCAATGGTAAGCAAATATAATTTAAACCTATTCTAAGAAAAAGTTCAAGATTTACTCCAATCGTTTCTGCCAGAGTTTGCTCTCACTTTGTACTAGACTTCTTAAAGAGTACAAATGTCTTAAAGAAAGATTTGTGTTTTATATTATCCAGGAAGATGATTTTCTATTAATTGTCCCCTGGTGACACCTGGAGGCTTGACAAGAATAATGAGGACACTAGGACTAGTGGTTAAGCATTATTTTATTGATTTTTCAATTTATCCTCCTTTGATCAAGTTTTCAGGGACTTCCTGAAGTTAACAACTACAGCAGCCCACCAAAGAGGAAATGATTTGGAAAAATAACAAACCCAATGCTAGGGAGGATAATTTGCAGTTAAATACAATAAGTATGTATCTAAAACTACTCTGAACCATACTTTAAAAAATATTAATAGCTTGACAAATTAATGAACTAACAATTTGTTAGCCTTGGAGTAAACATAGAGACTTTCAATTTTCTTTTTTAATTTAGTTGTTTACTTTGGAGATGCACAGTAAAATCACAGATGAAGAAGAAACATTATCCCTTTGAAGGTTTAAGCACTTTCTCTGTCTGCCTAATGTGAGTCAATACAGCAAGAATCGACCATGTGCTCTGGGCAATGGGTCTTGTATTCACAAAGAAGATGCCATAGAAAAGTGTCAGAAAGATGTTCCTCTGATTGAACACACAGGTGTACAACATCTGTGCCCTTTAATTTAAAATCTAGGAAGGTGAGTTGACCATACACTCATTATGAATCAAAGGTGGGACATGTGTTAAAAGGCTGGAAATTATCTGAGCCCATTAAACATATACTCTGATCAGATTATACCTATTTCAAAAATTTGAAAAGCTAATATGTATTATGAATAGATATTGTCTATTTTTATGAAGAGGCCAGCGCTTCTAAGGGGAAATTAGAAGAAAGATTTCAGCCCAATAAAAGGAAGAACTTTTCAATTAAAATAGAATTGATCTCATAAATTGGTAAATTCCTCCATGCCTCCCCTCTATAGGTTTAAACAAAACGCACGCTTCTCAGGAAATACCAGAGTGGTGATGTAAGGTTACAACAGAGGTGCTAAGGATCTGAAATTCTAAGCATGAAAAAATATTATATTCCAAGTCTCATTAAGTCTTGTGAATACAATCTAAAACTTTCAATTCAAGTGGGGTTGCTAGAACTCACAGAAATGGAGAAAATTTAATACAGGACTATGGGAGAGTAGAAGTCATAGGAAATTGACTGGAAATACTTATTATGCCAGTTCCTTGATTTGAAATGTCTTTAATCAAATAGAAATTATTGAATATGAGCATGATCATACTTACTGGCTGGTTTATTTCAAAAAAGCACATTAGGGCTTCCCTGGTGGCGCAGTGGTTGAGAGTCCGCCTGCCGATGCAGGGGACAGGGGTTCGTGCATTATTCTGTCATTCTTTTGAAATCTAAAATTACCCTGCCCCTTGAATGAATAAAATATTTTATTTAGACATAATAGTGAGGGAAGCTGTAGGCTTGACTTTGGTTTAAAAAGCAAAATAAAATATGCTGCTTTTGCCAGTTACAAAATATGGAAAATTGTTAAGCAGTACTGTTTGTTGCACTAATCATAAGACTTAGTGCTTCTATTTTTCCCCTTCTCTGCACACTGCTTAGACTTGTTGCTTTCCTTTGCTAAATATAGTTGGCTTCCTGCTATTTTCACAGCCAACTGGAGAATTTCATTAGGAAGGTGGAAAGCTAACACTGTCATTCCGATGATTAAAGTGGTCAGCTGATATCTCTCCTTGCTCCAGTGGAAAACTTTACAACAACTAGAGGTGCTGAGAGACAGAATGGAGTTTTCACTAAAATAGCCATTTAGTGCAATAAGCAAAAGGCAAAAGGTGACAGTCTTCTTGTCACTGTTTTCCTTTGGCAGGCAGGTGTTAAAAGCTCCTGTTGGTTGAGAGTACAAAGGGGGATAGTCTTCTCTTCTTGCTCAAACCTGGCCTCAAGGGTGATTTCATGCCTGTAGCCTTATAAAGTATGATTAACGATCACTCTTCCCTGATTCCAGGCAGTTCTGTGAATGTCTCCTCCACTGATCAACCCTGTAAGTTTTTTTTTTTAACATCTTTACTGGAGTATAATTGCTTTACAATGGTGTGTTAGTTTCTGCCTTATCACAAAGTGAATCAGCTATACATATAGATATATCCCCATATCCCCTCCCTCTTGCATCTCCCTCCCTCCCTCCCTCCTATCCCACCCCTCTAGGTGGTCACAAGGTCTGTCATACAGAGTGAAGTAAGTCAGAAAGAAAAAAACAAATACCGTACGCTAACACATATATATGGAATCTTAAAAAAAGGTTATGAAGAACCCTGTAAGTTTTCAGTGACTTCTCATTGCCTGCAGAATAAAGGCCACACCCCCAAACCAGGTTTCAAGCTCCAGATACATCCTTCTAACCATACCTGCATGGACCCGTCAGCCAACAAAAGCAGCCTGCTCGCCTTTCTCCAAACATATCATTATATCTTTGTCATCTCTGTCTGAAACGCCAGACACATTTGTCCTGCCTATCCCAATGTACAAGTCAAGCTTAAATCTCCCCACCTCATCTCTGATCATTCTCCAGCTAGAACTCACTGGTCCCTCTATCACTTATATAACATCATATGCCCTAACCCAGTGCTCTGACCTCTGTCCAACTGACAGGAATCACAATCCGAAGAGCTAAGCTCCTAATCATTGTCCATTGTCACTGGTTAATTATGCGCAGCATTAAAAGCGAGACTGTCCCTCATGACTTAACAGTTGCCACAGCCATGAGATTCTGCATGTGCGTTAAATGTCCTTAACAGAAATACTGAGCTTCCATCAAATTCCTTTTCCCCATCTTATCTGAAGCTGTAGATTACTTATTAGATTTTGTTTTTGTTAAAAAATAATACATTTTCATTTTTAAAAAACTGTAGGATTGTATACAGTTCATAGTAATAGAATTCCATTTCCTGCCAGGCCGCAAACACTGAGTTCACAGACGGTAAACTCTCCATATCAGTACGTAGAGATTTATACTTAATACTTTGTAAAAATGTCATAGTAGTTCATCTACTATGATGTAAAACTATTTAATCAGTCTTCTGCTAAGGAAATTGAGGGGTTTTCCCCTCATTTTTTTATTATAAATAGGACTTTAATGAACAGTTTGTTCATATATCCTTGGAAATTTATGGAAATTATCTATGGGATAAATTTCCTAGAAGTGGACTTTCTAGTTCATAGGTTTTTCTGCATATTTAATTTTGAGAGATCTTGCTAAATCATACTTAAAAAATACCAACTAACTCCCTAACCAATAACCTGTAAGTTGTTTTGGTGCTTACTAGTTGAATTGATTAATTCATGAATTTTTCTTATGACTTAAAGTTATAAATGTACCACATTATTAAGAAGAAATAGATTACTTTGATTCTTGTATTTCAGGAACACATGACCTTAATTCTAAGCCCATGTAGCTGTGTCAAGGAACTTGTTGATAAAAGTCTACAAACTTATGGTTACCAAAGGGGAAAGGGGAGGGGAGGGATAAATTAGGAGTTTGGGATTAACATATATACATGACTGTATATAAAATAGATAACCAACAAGGACCTACTGTATAGCACAGGGAACTATATTCAACATTTTATAATAACCTATAATGGAAAAGGATCTGGAAAAAAGATATATCTGTATGTATAACTGAATCACTTTGCTGTACACCTGAAACTAACACAGCATTATAAATCAGCTAAACTTCAGTAAAAATTAATTAATCAATTAAAAAAAATTTTAAAGTCTATGAACATTAATTCTAAGTTGTACTCAAAGATTTGTGAAAAACTGAGATTTCTTTAGTTACTAAAAAAATATGAATAGGTCCTTGATTCTTGTTGGGATAGGGACGACCAGGCAGGACATAAGTCATTCTATTGCTAAAGGGAGATTAAAAGTCAATGAAATAATATCATCCTTCTGCACCCCTAATGAATTAATAGATCTAGACAATGGTCATCAATACTTGTTAACCTTACAAAAAGGGAGACAGCCAGGTAATGTATGCCTCTTGATGAAAGTACTTGTAGAGGTATACAGTGAGATATTTATAAATGAAATGACATGATGCCTGGGATATGCCTCAAAAGAGAAGAAACAAGACTGGCTAAAAGTTGTTAATTGCTGAAGCTGATTGAGAGGTACCTGGAAGTTTGCTTTACTACCCTCTGTATTTCTATAGGTTTGAAATTTTCCACAAGCATTTGAAAACAGAAAAGGCTTGCATTAAGATGTCTTGGAATATTCCTTCCTAACTACTAGGATACATTTAAAGAGGATGGTTTTAGGAAATGTGAATGTTCCTACATGATGGCCACAGGCTCACTAAATGCCCGGAGGCTCCCTGCCAAGCCCTCTGCCTGTGATTCTAGGCAAGAGCAAAGAACAGGAGCCAGATGGTATGGAAGACATACCACGTTGGTCCATAAGCCAAATGAAAACTATAATTTAAGGAAAGGAACCAACTGTCCTCTTCAGCTTTCAAAATGGTTTTGAACTCAGAAAGGAGCATGTACGGTGCTCCAGCTCAAACATGTAATCTCTGACCCAGACAAATGGATGCTTTTGTGGACAATGACAATGTAGAATTTGTCATTTCCTTCACACGGAATTGCTTCGGTTACACCATCTCACCACATCCTTCCTTAGGGGTCCTCTTTTTCCTCTTCCACTTTATGCATCTCCTCCCCCTTCAAACTTGTACCAAAGGAAGGAAAACAGACTATTTTCTTTACCCAGCTATACAACATGTCACTGTAAGAAATTACCTTTCAATTCATAATACATTGGATTACTTCTGACGAGTCTTGTTTATTAATCAAATCTTTACTGCGGTCAAAGCCCAGACTGACTAGTTTATCAGAAGGCTGAAGACAGCGCCTCTCTGCAAGGTTACCAGAGCATTCCATTGTTTCTTGTTTGTTTTTTAATTGAAACCCAACATAGAGTGACCTTCAAATGTGCCTTTAATTTCCATTCAGTCATCATATTACTCCTTCAACTTCTCCATTTCATTAATTATATGGAGGAGTCATTAAGGAATCTTGGAGATAGAGCCCAGAAAGTGTGTTCTAAATCTCTAAAAACTAACAAGATATTCCAGAGATAGGTATGGGGTAAGGGAATGAAACCAGGAGTGGTACATGCTGGTCTAATGAAAGAATCTTCCCACAAAGTGACTTAAAGTCTCTACTTTCTTTCATGCATATTAATATATACTTTTGTCTATTGGTGGGTGGGGTGAGAATATTATTTTAATCTTAATGCAAAAATTTTTAAATTACACTTTACTTAGTTATCTATATTATTATGTATATCACCACCTGCCTGCTCCTCTAAATAACAAATCTATCAGTCTATTCCCCTGTTCAGGAATGTATTACCTGGGAAAGTTGGAATATGCACTAACATTAAAATTCCTCAGAAATTCAGCAGTAAAGGAAACTGCTTAGCACAGTTTTCCTAAACTTATCCACCCTTTTACTTGTGAGATTTATTAAAATCATAAAAACACATTTTAGACTGTGAATCTCCATCTCAGTCACTTTAGGAATACTTTGGATTAAGGAAAAACTGATTGAAAGGGATAGCACAGATGAGTAAGTTATAACTTTGAACATTTTCATGGGACTTTTATTTTAGAAAAGAATACGTGGCATGTTCTCTTCTGGGAAGATGGCATAACCATACTTTTCCATACTCTTCCCACTAAGGACAACTAGGACAGCTAAACACTTTGGGCATTATGTATAAGACAAACATAAGAAGACTGCAAGGCAGACAGGCTGGGGACCTTGGGACCTGAGAAACAGCACAGTGGTAAGTGCCCTTGGTTTTTTGTGGTTTTTTTGTCTCATACATAACAGACTTGGAGCTGAAGAATCCAGCAACTTAGAAAGGCCAGTGGGAACAGACTACAAGCCCCAACAAAAGCCCTCTCTCTCTAACCAAAGAATGAAGAAAGGGGCAGTCTAGCAAAACAGAAAACGTTTAGACAATAACCACTCTACTCCAACTGAACACCACAGAAAAACTGATGCCCCACTCCTTCCCACACCAGCAAAGACTGAGTAGGAATCCTAGGCTTCCACCCTTAAGAGGCTGTTACAAGGCACACTGATCCCAGGGTGGCATCAGAGAAGGTCAAGTAGGGAGCCAGGGCTTTCATCTGCATTGGCCTATAAAGATCTCCTACACACCCCTTCACATGGGATCAACGGGGACTCCGTGGGGCATCTGGATTTCTGCCTCCACCCAGCAGTAACGAAGCATTCCTCCTTCACCAGAGGAAGCCTAGTGGAGAGTCAAGACTTTGACCACTGCCCAGCAGTAATGAGGCCAGCACCCATGGTGTCACTGGAGACCACATGGGAAACCAGAACTGCCCAGTGGTAAAGAGGAGCCCCCAACACCTTTTCAGTATATATATATATATATATATATATATATATATATATATATATATATATATATTCCAATGGAAGCCACATGGGGAACCTGGATGTCTATCTCTACCTGGCAGTAATGGGCAGCAGTTTCCTGTACTGGAAAAAAAAGCAAGTTAACATCCAAAAGAGCCAATTAAAACAGAAGGTTTGAAAAAGACCCAGAGTCACATAGAATAATCTGAAAATGTCCAATTTTCAATTAAAAAATCAATCATTATACCAAGAAACAGGAAGATCTCAAACTGAATGGAAAAAGACAATCAATAGATACTAACACCAAGATGACAGAGACATTAGAATTATCTGACAGAGATTTTAAAGCAGCCATAATAAAAATGTTTCAATGACAAATTACCAACACAATTGAAACAAATGAAAAAAAACAGAAAACCTCAGTAAAGAAATAAAAAAAGAACCAAATAAATTTTAGAACTGCAAAGTACAATAACCCAGATGAAAACCTCAGTGAATGGGTTCAAAACAGAAGAGAGAAGACAAGAGAAAAGAATCAGTGAACTGGAAGATGGAACAATATAAATTACTCATTTTGAACAACAGAGAGCAAATGGAAAAATAAATAAACAGAGCCTCAGGGAACAGTGGAACTATACCAAAAGAACTAACATTTGTGTCATCAGTGTCCCAGAAGGAGAGGAGAAAAAAAACAAACTTTAAAAGTACTTGTAGGGACTTCCCTGGCATCCAGTGGTTAAGACTCTGTGCTTCCAATGCAGGAGGTGTGGGTTCAATCCCTGGTTGGGGAACTAGGATCCCACATGCTGCGTGGCATGGCCAAAAAAAAAAAAGTACTTGCAAATATAATGGTTGAAAAATTCCCAAACTTGGCAAAATACATAAACCTACAGATTCAAGAAGCTGAACCCATGCCAAGGTATATCATAATTAAACTTTTGGAAACTATAGACAAAGAGAAAACCTTGAAAGCAGCCAGAGAGAAAAGACACTTTTTCTTTATATAAGAGAAAAACAACTCTAATGACAGATAATTTCTCATCAGAATTCATAGGGCCAAAAGAAAGTGGAATGTGAGCTTACAATTATCTCAAAGTAAAAAGTTTATTTTTCACAAATCAATTAACACCACTTAACAAATTAAATAATAAAAACCATATGGTCCTCTCAATAGATGTAGAAAAAGCTTTTGACAAAATTCAACATCATTTAAGATTAAAACTCTCAATAAAGTGGGTAAAGAGGGAACATACCTCAACATGATAAAGGCCATATATGGGAAGCCCAGAGCTAACATCATACTCAAAGGAGAAAGGCTGAAAGCATTTCCTATAAAATCAAGAATAAAACAAGGTTGCCCACCCTCGCTGCTTTTATTCAACATAGTATTGGAAGTCTTAGCCACAACAATCAGACGTAAAAAAGAAATAAAAGAATCCAAATTGGAAAGGAAGAAGTAAGACTGCCACTGTTTACAGATGGCATGATACTATATATAGAAAATCCTAAAGATGCCACCAAAAAACTATGAGAATTCATCAATTAATTCAATAAAGTTACAGAATAAAAAATTAATATACAGAATCTGTTGCATTTCTATATCCTAATAACAAAATTGTCAGAAAGAGAAATTAAGAAAACAATCTCATTTACAGTTGCATCAAAAAGAATAAAATACCTAAGAATAAATCTAACCAAGGAAGTGAAAGACTTGTACTTGGAAAACCACAATATTGATGAAAGAAACTGAAGACAACACAAACAAATAAAGAGACGTACTGGTCTTATGGATTGGAAGAATTAATATTGTTAAAATGCCCATACTAACCAAGGCAATCTACAGATTCAATGCAATCCCTATCAAAATTCCAGGGGCATTTTTCACAGAACTAGAACAAATACTTCTAAAATTTGTATGGAAACACAAAAGACCCAGCATAGCCAAAGCAATCTTGAAAAGAAAAGAACAAAATTGTAGATGAAGATTTCAAACTATACTACAAAGCTACAGTAATAAAAAAACAGTATGGTACTGGCACAAAAACAGACATATAGATCAATGGAACAGAATACAAAGCCCAGAAATAGCCCACACTTACACAGTCAACTAATCTACAACAAAGGAGGCAAGAGTATACAATGGGGAAAAGACAACCTCTCCAATAAATGGTATTGGGAAAACTGGACAGCTACATGAAAAAACACTCACTTTCTTACAGCATACACAAAAATATACTTGAAATGGATTAAAGACTTAAATATAAGACCTGAAACAATAAAGGTCCTAGAAGACAATATAGGCAGTAGATTCTTTGACATTTGTCCTAGAAATATTTTTTTGGATGTGTCTTAGGCAAGGAAAACAAAAGTAAAAATAAACAACTGGGACTACATCAAACTTAAAAGTTTTTGCACAGTGAAGGAAACCATCAGAAAAACAAAAGGGCAGGCTACTGAATGGGAGAAAATATTTGCAAATGACATGTCTGATAAGATGTTAATATCCAAAAATATATAAAGAACTCATACAATTCAACATTTAAAAAAAATTACAAAATGGGCAGAGGACCTGAATAGACATTTTTCCAAAGAAGACATGTTGGTCATACAGGTGACCAACATACACATGAAAAGATGCTCAACATCACTAATTATCAGGGAAATGAAAATCAAAACCACAGTGAAATATCACCTCACACCTGTCAAAATGGCTATTATCAAAAAGATGACAAGTAACGTGTTGGTGACGATGCGGAGAAAAGGCAACGCTTGTGCACTGTTGGTGGGAACATAAATTGGTACAGCCACTATGGAAAACAGTATGGAGGCCCCTCAAAAACTTAAAAATAGAACTACCATAGGATACATCAATACCTCCTCTGCATATTTTTCTGAAGAAAACAAAAATACTAATTTAGAAAGATATATTCACCCTATGTTCACTGCAGCATTATTTACAATAGCCAAGATATGGAAGCAAAGTGTCTATCGATAGATGAATGGATAAAGAAGATGTGATATATATGTATATCACATATATATCATATATATATATGAATATTACTCAGCCATAAAAAGAATGAAATCTTGCCGATTGTGACATGGATGGACCTACAGGGTATTATGCTGAGTGAAATAAGTCAGACATAAAAAGACAAATGCTGTATGATTTTGTGTGTGTGTGTGTGTGTGTGTGTGTGCGCGCGGTACGCGGGTCTCTCACTGTTGTGGCCCCTCCCGTTGCGGAGCACAGGCTCCGGACGCGCAGGCTCAGCGGCCATGGCTCACGGGCCCAGCTGCTCCACGGCACGTGGGATCCTCCCGGACCGGGGCGCGAACCCGTGTCCCCTGCATCGGCAGGCGGACTCTCAACCACTGCTCCACCAGGGAAGCCCTGTATGATTATATTTTTATGTGTAATCTTAAAAACAAAACAAATGAACAAACATAGCAAAACAGAGCAGACTCATATATACAGAGAAAAAAATGGTGGTTGCCAGAGGGAAGGCGGGGTGAGGGATAGATGAAATAAGTGAGGGAGATTAAGAGGCACAAACTTTTAGTTACAAAATAAATGAGTCATGGGGATGAAATGTACAGCATGGGGAATATAGTCAATTATCTTGTAATATCTTTGTATACTGACAAGTGGTAACCAGATATATCATAGTGATGATCACTTTGTCATGTATAGAAATATTAAATCACTATGCTGGGCACATGGAACTAACATAGTGTTGTAGGTCAGTTATACTTCAATTAAAAATATATATAGTCACTGGGAGAAAATGAACCAAAATACCAATGATGGTTATATCTGGGGGCTGGAGATTATGGGTGATTATTAATTTTTACTTTATGCTTTTATGTATTTCTAGTTGTCTGCAACGAATGTGTATTGTTTGTAAAATTAAAAAGAAAACAAAAATTTAAAAAAATAAAATATATAACATGATAAATGGAGATAACTTTAAATGAAAAAATAAAACTTGTAAAAGGGGAAAATTTTTTTAATTTTTAAAAAAAGTCATAAGAAGCTGAATTTAAAGATAATTTTGAGACTTAGTAATCAGAAACCAAAATTTATTCTATGTTAATACTAAGAAAAAAAATAAATGAATTTTAATTCAAGGAATTTGTGTCCCTATCAAATAGAACACAAAATATAGCAATTTCATAAGACCTGGTTTTTCCATGTTCCTTGGGAAAGAGTTAAAATATAACCATGAATTCTTAATCTATTAAATAATACATTCCACTGATATTAACTTCTATTACTAGAAGCATGTTCAAGAACCTAAAAGTTAATATTTATATTAGTAGAATATTTCTTAAACTAAATATAGAAGGTTGACTAGGTGAGAGCAGGCAATTTGGGTAGGAATTTAAGATGGAGAATTATGAATAATAACCACATTTGCATTTTAAATAGAAACACATTAGGTCCTTATAGAATACTAGTTTATTACTTAAAAAAAGAATACATTTACTAAATTTACTAAAAGGTTCCTGTGTGTCACTCATTGTGCTAGGATCTAGAGGCAACCCATGAATCATTAAATGGATTGTTTTCTAAGACTATATTTATAAAACTGTCTATGAGTTGTGTCATTATATACATATGTTTTATATAATGTGTGCGCAATGTGTTATATCTGTCTATTGATCAATAGGTAGATACAGATATATATATGAAACACATCACATACACATAAACACTTAAGCAAAATATATTTTTATATTGATAAGTAAACATATACACTTAAGAAATCCCAGGAAAGCTGAAGTAGTTTTATAAATATACTTTATATATGTGTATATAAATAAATATATGTATATATACCTGTATATACGTATACACGTACAATTCTGGAAAAGGAATAAGAAATACTCCATATCACACTTATACAAATTTTAGTGAACCAAATAGGAAGGGAAAAGGATTATTTTTGAAAAAAACCTGGATATAGTCATTAGAGAAAAAGAAAAACTAACATTTTGCAGAAGTTTCATTCCATTTAACACTCACAACCACCCATGAGGTAATCATTATATTTATCTTACCAATGAGGAAAATGAGACTCAAAGAAAGTAAGGGATTGACTTAAGGTCACAAAGTTAGCAGGTATCAGTGCTGAAATTAGATCTCAGGTCTTTTCATCTCCAAGCCCCTGCTTTCTCCATCACATTAAATTGTATTACACAGGTAAATAAGAATGTTTTAAATGTGTAAAGGTATCTGCATATGTTGTTATGGAATCTTCAAAATGATCCTATGAGTTCAGAAGGGTAGACATCATTCTCTACTTTACACTTAACGTAAATGAAGTGGCAAAAAGATAACGACTTGCCCAAGGTCAACTGACAAATCAGGGCTGCAGTTAGGGCCAGGAGCCAAATTCCCAGTACCCTGAGCTGGAGCTGTGTTTCACAACATCACCCTGCCTGCGGTGTCCCTTTAAAACAGCGAGGTCATTGCAGGTCCAGGAGTTGTTGGAGGAAAATCCTTACCAGCCTCAGGAAGTGGCATCGGGCTGGGAAGAGGGGGTGACACAGCTGTGACTCAGAGCTGACTGCAGCCCAGGAGGGCAGGGAAACCCACCCTTCAGGTGAGGCAACAAGCCACATCCTTGACTATTTCTGTGACTATGTAGAGGAGGTCCCCTAGTACCCTCTCAGGAATTTCTCTTTGACCTAAACTTGTCACTTTTGGTTGAAGAAAAATACTTTTCCGAGAATTTTAACGATACCTTTTCTTGACTTCTTGACCTGCAAGTGTTTCTCAGCCCTGCACACTTTTACATGACTCTCTGTACCCTGGAAGAGGCGATCCTTTCAGGATATTGACACTACTCACAATAGTAAAAGTCAGGTAACAAGAATAATAACATAAGAAAGATAAAATGAAGGACGTGAACAGAGAAGGAGCTAATGTTTCAGGGCTTAGTCTAGGGCACGCATTACGCCAAGTTCTTTACATGGATAAACTCATTTAATACTCACCACACACTGTGAGGTAGGTGCCATTTTCATTACACAGAGAGGCTGTGCAATTTGCTTAAAGTCACACAGCTTGCAAGTGATAAAACGAAGATTTGAGGCCAGGAGACTCAAAAATCTTAACTCTGCTGGATATGACATCATTTAATTGCCCACCTGTTATATTGTTATGGAGACAGTGAACAATTAGTGACCCCTATATCCGCTGAAACTACTACTAGTACTAATACCAGTAATCACCGTCCACACTGTTTGAGTACTCGTGTGCTAAGTACTGGGTTAAGGCCTCATACCTATGATTTAATCCTTGCAGCAATTCTCTGAGGCAGGCATTACTATTACAGTCATTGAGCAAACAAGAAAATTGAGATAAAGAGAAATTAAGGAATGTGCGCAAGGTTACACAGTAAACAACTGGCTTGAATCCAAGAAGTAAAACTACAGTACTATCCATTTTCTTAATTGTTTTTTAAGGAGAATCTGTGGTCAGTTAACAGAACCAAGCTTATCCATTCAAGAATCATTCACCCATTTGTTTTCCAAGTACTGTGTTCTAACCAGCTAAGTGAACTAGCTCTTGACAAATCCTGAAGACGTTATCTAACAGCAATCACTTTGAAAGAGTTCAACAGGAAAATGTCAGTGTTCCACGTGCACCTGAGATCCAAGACCTCTACAAGGCATCCACCGACAGCAAATTTTGCACATCTCCCCCTCCATGCCTCGTGTTCCACACTGTAATCTGCTCTTTACTTAAAAATACTAGAAAGTTATCACCTCCACTCACAACCAAAATAAAATAACCTGGATATTTCATAATGTATTACAACTAAAGCATTGACTTTGCCTAAAAACAACAACAACAACAAAGAAAAACAGACTTGCCATTATGTATGGGTATTGAGATTCTCAGAGCTAGGACCTCAATATTCCTATACCTGTAAAGAAAGCCGGAGAAATGTTTAATTGTACCAGTAGTTTCTGATTGCTCTGGGCAGTGAGAGACCTTCTCTTTGGGGAAAGACTGGAATTGGCACAAAACATAATGGGTCTTCCGGTTGTGCCAAAGCGAATGCCCAGCCTTCAGCTGGAGGGAGGGGTGAGGGGATGAGAAGCCAAACAGCTCTAAGTCCCCGTGTAGAAAGCAGTCTTCAGGGCGGGCTCTGAGCTCAGCAGTGACCGTCATGAGGAGGCAGATGTTAACCTGAGGGCAGGCGTGTGCAGTCCGTTTCTCTTGGGAGTGGGCAACCTGCGACGTGAGAACAGAGGCATAGCCATCTGGAATGGCACCTGGCTTGCCACCAGCAAGCAGGTGGGACCTAGAAATAAACGACTTTCTGTGAAGGTGTGAGGCTGACAGATGGTACAAATATCTTGAACTTGCATCTGTTGACCTAATGTAGAGTGTCACGGTTTTCTTTCTTTTCTGCATTGTAATTTCCCTCTGTAATTCATGAGCCTTTTCAAGAGTTTTTCTAAATGCAGCTACCTGGTGACTGTTATGCTTTGGGGAAGTAAGGAAGTGGCTCACATCCACATTTGGGGAAAATCTATAAGGGGACGAGAGGAGAAGACTGGAAAGTCAGTTATCAGACGGTAAGAGGCTACCTAAGGGAAATGGTCAACAAGTCAGAACAGATGGAGTAAGAGAAACAGAATCTGATAAAATGACTGGATTCCTGTGGTCATGTCTGACGGGAGCAGCAACCATTTGAGTTTTAAACAGGAGATTCCTGAAGCCACCTTGGATAGGTTTACTTTTTTTTTTTAATCTTGAAAGATGCCGAATTACTTTTATGGTGAACAAATAGTCACTAATGGCTCTACTATATACACATAGTTGCCTTGGGGAAAACAGGGTAGAATATACTAGTAAAAGCATATGGTACAGGGTTAGAAAGCCCAGGGTTCAAATCCCAGTTCTGTCCCTTATTTAGTCTCTCAGAACCTCAGTTTCGACATCAGCATAATATGGACAATCATACCAAGCTTTATATGGTTTTTGAGATGAAATCAAGTCATCTATATTATGACAGAGAATATTTTTTAAATAAAAAATGAAAAAATCTAAACAACAGGCCCAAAGTAAGTGTTTTTAAAAGGAAGGGTTAGCTGAGGGAGATCGTACAATCATTCATTCAGTGCTATGGCAAGTCCATTAACGTGATATTTACCATATACCAGCAAAAGCAATACCGGAAAATGTCCATTTTTTTAACACTGACTGTCCAGTGCAGTCGCTCATTTTTTCAAAATGTGTATTCTGTATCCTATGAATATTTCCTAGTAGATATTAGGAAATAAAGAACGGTCCTCCCCTAAATAAGGAACAGTCAAGTGTTCCTTTGTTCTGGGTCTACCAATGCAAGAGGAAGAATTGTTCTCTTTTTAAAAAAAAAAAAAAAGATAGCTTCTCTTCCAAGGCGTTAAGGAAAAAGGGAACATATGTTGGCTGTGAACCTTACTTTGGTGAAGCACACCTGCTTAGACATCTAAGTCTTAATTTTTCACACTTATCTCCTTATCTGAGCTCTCCAACACCACCTACGCACACTAAAGAAAACTATCTTCCACTGATATAATTTTTTTTTTTTTTTTTTTTTTTTTTTTTTGGACGCGCAACCGCTGCGCCACCAGGGAAGCCCACTGATATAATTTTGAAATCAAAAAACTTTAGATCACTCATCCAAAAAAATTAAGAAACAAAGGGTTTTTTTTTAGGGAATTAATCACCACAAGCCATCACTTCATTTTGGATACATCTTAAAGGGTACAGAGTGGCAAAAACTGTCTTCTCATCTAGGAGCTGAACTGTGTGCAAAGGGAAAATAATGTAGGAACAGCAGCATGTCCCTTCTCATGCTCATTTTTTAAAGCTGTTGGTAAGATCTTGCCTGGCCTAAACTCTTTCCAAAGGAGACAGTAAGCTGCCCACAAACAGAGAACTAACAATTTACAATTCCTGCCTCCCTTTTCCTCCTTCAAGCTTAAGAATTGACCAGTATTAATTTCAGTGCTCTCCCTGGTTATTAAATCACAAACCACACTGGCTGATGAGAAACAAAGAAAGAAAAGAGCCATTATTCCAAGCAAACCAGACAGTCCCACAAATAGCTCCAGAAAAGTCAACTACATTATGATGTTCACTCCTTTCATGAGTCAGAAGAGAAAGGTTCTAACTATCCAACTATGCAAGTTTGGGGTGGCAATGAATTAGACAAGTAACAGAGTGTACTTGAAGGAGATAAAAGATCGGCAGAGAAAGTATAGTCGGGTAAGTAAAGATGTGCCAACTTTTCCTCTTCCACCGAGGATGCAATACAGAGCCTGGAGAGCCTGGGATCGGATGGGGCTCCAGGCTTGTCTCTGCCGCACATTACTGCACACCGCAGGCCACCACGCTGCACGGTTCTGCCCTGCCTTGCTGTCACCATGTCTTTCTTTCTGCCTCTCCCTCCGCCCTCATCTCATCTGCTGTGTCCCCTCCTTCCTCCTCCCAGAAACCCCCCACTCCCTCTCCAATTGTCCCCAAACATTTTATACTTCTATTGCATCACTTACCCACATTCTTCTTTCTGAGCATTGTCTGGGGGCATCCCCAACCCTTCCTCTGCCTGTGACGTGGAACTGCACATTTGTCCCCTCATCTCATCTTTCCTACTCCTGCCTTAATCTTTTTTTTTTTTTGGTACGCGGGCCTCTCACTGTTGTGGAGCACAGGCTCCAGACGCGCAGGCTCAGCAGCTATGGTTCACGGGCTCAGCCGCTCCGCGGCATGTGGGATCTTCCCGGACCGGGGCACGAACCCGCGTCCCCTGCATCGGCAGGCGGACTCTCAACCACTGCGCCACCAGGGAAGCCCTTGCCTTATTCTTTATTTTGAAAGTATATGACATATGGGGGACAGGGAAGGAAATCTTCCTTACTAATAAAAGAACATACATTAGAAAAAAATTAAAATATATGATACCTGTTTCATGTTCAAAGCACACCTAGTAAATGTCTTATTCTCTCAACAGAGTCCAAATCAGAAAAAAATTTAGGTAATTTGTTAGTATTTCTATTATTTTCTGATGTGGAGTATTCGTAAAAGTTTCTGGGTTTTGCCCTCAAAGCTAAACTTGAATGTCAGTTTTGCCACTTGTTAATTTCTTAACCTTGGATATGTGACAATCTCTCTGAACTACAATGAAATAAGAATAAAATTTATTATTTCTTAGAACAATAGTAACAATTGGGTACCTACAATAAAGTTTGTGTGAAGATTTAATGAGATGATGAATTTAAATTTCTTAGCCCTGTGCCTGGTCCATGGTAAGTCAGGATGTGTTAGCTATTGTGAGCCAAGCACTGGACTAAGGATTTAATGTGTGTTCTTGTATTTAATCCAGACGATATGCCCTGGGACTTGGGCATTACTATTCCCCCATTTTAATCAGTGAGGTAGTAGGTTTAAAAAGGTTAAGTAATTTACTGAGGATGGATTGTTAATGCATAATGAAAGGGAAAGTTGACAACAAGCCTGTTTAACTTGCCATCTGTGAAATGGGGATAATACTGTAATTTCTACCCTACTGCATTGTTGTCAGGATTAAATTAGCTAATGGAGCATATAGTAGCCATTCACTACATTTTCATTTTCCTTTCCTTTCTGCCTTTATGTAACCCCTGTCTTTTGCATTCCATCCCATTAAATAAAAAATTATTAACGTTATTCCTTGGTATTGCTACCTCCAAAAATCTCCAACTTTTGCCAAGGAATTTTTTTGAGAACTATTCACATTCTCATATAGAGCATGTTAATATATAACTACCACAATGCCATATTCCCAAAACAAACCAAGGTAAATATAAACCTCCAAGTTTATCATTACCTGATGACCACAATAGATATTCAGATGGTAAACCAAGTAGCAATTTACTTGATTACTCAGATTCAACGCACATCTAAAAAAAAAAATAGTAATTCACAGATAAGAATATATAATCGAGATTTATTCTTTAGAATTATTTTTAAAGGGCTCATTTTTCCTTTTTAACCATTCTAAAATCAATACATTTTAAACTTTACCCAACCCCCAGGCAGTTCCCAAGCTCTTGTTTAAATTCTTTTCTCCTGAAGTATCCTTCTGTTCTGAGGTCAGTCCTACTCCCTATTCGTAAATCTGCGGTGGTTTCCTGCTACCTATTAATTGCAAAATCTCTAGTCTGATCTTACTCAGAATGGATTTTTCTGCCTTAATCTCACCCCCTGTTGTGTGTCTCCCACCCTGTACCAAACTATTCCCTAAAAATGCCCACTCGCTCGCTTTGCTCACGATATTCCCTTTATCGACATCGTCTTCCCTCCCCAACACAACCTATCTTGGTATTTTCCAAATTTTCTCCATTTTGCACATTTTCATTAACTCTATTCCTTAATACTTTATAGCTTTTGTTGCTATTTTGAATTATATCTTTTTTTCTAATACATTTTCAAATAGATCTCTGCTGGGTAAAGGAATATTATTGATTTTTATGTGTTGGTCTTGCCTCTAGCAAGTGTGTCAAACTATTTAATAAGTCACTTGCCAGTTTTCTGTAGAGTATACATTATTTTTATAATAAATTTTTTAAAATATTTATTTATTTATTTGGCCACGCAGGACCTTAGTTGCAGCACGCGGGATCTTAGTTGCCACATGCGGGATCTAGTTCCCTGACCAGGGATTGAACCCATGCCCCCTGCATTGGGAGCACAGTCTCTTATTTTTTTCTTTTTAAATCAGGTGTTTTGTTTTGTTTTTAAATTTTATTTATTTTTGACTGCATTGGTTCTTTGTTGCTGCGCGCGGGCTTTCTCTAGTTGTGGTGAGCGGGGGCTACTCTTTGTTGCGGTGCACGGGCTTCTCATTGCAGTGGCTTCTCTTGTTGCGGAGCACAGGCTCTAAGTGGGCGGGCTTCAGTAGTTGTGCCACGTGGGCTCAGTAGTTGTGGCTCATGGGCTCTAGAGAGCAGGCTCAGTAGTTGTGGCGCACGGGCTTAGTTGCTCCGCGGCATGTGGGATCTTCCCAGACCAGGGATCAAACCCGTGTCCCCTGCATTGGCAGGTGGATTCTTAACCACTGCACCACCAGGGAAGGCCCTATAATAAAATGTTTTTTCAAAAAAAATAATAGTAGCAAGCACTTGTGTACTGCTAATACATACAGGAGCAGTTCTAAATGCTTCATATAGGTAAACATTTAATCTTACTGAGTGCATTTTTATTTTTAACCCTGGTTCACAGATGAAGAAAGGGATGTATTAAAAAAAAAAGAAAGAAAGAAAGAAAGAATTTGCAAGAAGTCCCCAAGCAAGGAAGTAAAAGGATTGCAATTCAAGGCCAGTTAGCTTAGCTCAAGTGTCCATTTTCTTAGCGTTAGGGTGTATTGTCTGCTCTTGTGAAGAAGGGCCATGGAGTCAGAGAGACCTGGGTTTAGGTCCTGCGTCTTCTGATTTGGGAAAGTCACTACCTCTCCATGATTCAGTTTACTCATCACGAACATGAAGTGAACAATAGCTACTTACAGAGTTTTTCTAAAGACTCAGTGAGAAAGTATGGGATAGCATCTTGTACAGTGTACCATAGAAATAGGTCTACAGGGACTTCCCTCGTGGTCCAGGGGTTAAAACTCCGCCCTTCCACTGAGGGGGCATGGGTTCGATCCCTGGTCAGGAAACTAAGACTCCACACGGCACAGCCTAAATAAATAAATAAATAAAATCAGAATCTTCAGGAAAAAAAAAAGAAAAAAGAAATAGTTGCTACAGATGCCATCATTCCCTTTTCTCTCCAAAGATTCTTGTTCACTTTTTCTGTTGAAATCCTACCATCTCTCTCTGAACTCCCAATAAGTCTGCATTTTTCTCTTAGTAGTTATCACGTACTTTCTTGCCAGCCAACCACTGGGCACCAGTCTGATCTTCTCTGCTAGACTATATCCTCCTTGGGAACAGGAACTACACCTCATTTATCTCGGGTTCCCGACAGCAACAGCGCCTTGTTTTACACATAGAATTTGCTCAGCAAATACTTGAATCTGAAAGAATTTTCAAAATCACTGGTTGTAAAAAATATAAATGTATCTGAGTCTGGCTTGTACCAGCTTGTTTACCAACCAGTGTGTTCATCTCAGAAACATGTTTCCATATAGGTAATCCTGCAGGAAAATCAGCTTGCTTTCCATTTACACATTGTAGGCATTCATATGGGCTAATTACTACAAACCCTTTGCATGTTTTGCATACAAATTACCTATATTCAATATCCTGTAATAAACCATAATGGAAAAGAATATGAAAAAGACTATATATGTATAACTGAATCACTTTGCTGTAGATACAAGTTACCAATTAGCTTCCAGGTTTAAAAAAAAAAAAAATAGTCCCTGGTTATTTTAATCACAGTGACCTGACTCGTTTTTCATTCACAGGAGACAGTGGTTGGTGGAGGGAAATAAAAACAGGGAAGCTATGTTGAAATCACCGTCCGAGGAAGAGAAGCCATCTCTGAGGGGGACCGCCAACCCTGCATCACGCCCAGGGAGGCTGATTCACTTCCTCTCCTCCCCACATCGCCTCGGAAGCCTTCTCTCCTTTCTCCACCTCCCACTGGCCCACCACCCTTGCCACCGATTCAATGAATCACGGGAAGAAAATCTAAAGTAAGAGAAGAAATATGCTTTTTTTTTCTTTTTTTCTTTTTCTTTTCCTGTCCAGGCCTTGTGATATGTGGGATCTTAGTTCCCCGGCCAGGGATGGAACCCGCACCCCCTGCAGTAGAAGTGCAGAGTATTAACCCCTGGACCACCGGGGAAATCCCTGCTTTCTTTTTTTAACTAGAGAAAAATAAAAGGAAACCCTCCATTGGAAAGTGTCTACAATTATTAGAAGAGTTGATTGAACTATGCAATAATCTTCTTGTTGAGTTATAACATATGTACCATAAAATTCACAAATGGTAAGTATGCAACTCAATAATGAATTTTTACATATATACGTAGGTTCATACGTATGTGTGTATGTGTGCATGTGTGTAAAAACCATGTAATACCACCCACATAAAAAGATAAAATATTTCCAACACGCCGGAAGACTCATGCCCCTTCCCAGTCAATAAATACCATTTGCCCTCACAGAGGTAACTATTCCGACTTCTCTCACCACAGATTTGTTTTACCTATTCTTGAACTTCCTGTCACTGGAATCCAGGATATGCTCTTTTTTTTTTTTTTTTTTTTTTTTAGGATATGCTCTTTTGTGTCTGGCTTCTATCCCTCAGCCTTTGTCTGTCTGTGAGATTCATTCATATCAGTGTGTATAACAGCAGTTTGTTCTTTTCTATTGCTATTTATTACTCCACTCTATGGATTTTATTAATAAAGCTGCTAGTTTTTCATTTATTTATGTTTATGAAGTATAGTTGACTTACAGTGTTGTGCTAACTTACAGCAAAGTGATTCAGCCATAGATAGATAGATAGATATTCTTATTTATATTCTTTTCCATTATGGTTTTTGAAAAATTTTTATTGGCGTACAGTTGATTTACAATGTTGTGTTAGTTTCAGGTGTACAGCAAAGTGAATTATATATATATATATATATATATATATATATATATCTCCACTCTTTTTTCTTTTTTTAGATTCTTTTCCCATATAGGCCATTACAGAGTACGGAGTAGAGTTCCCCGGCCTATACAGCAGGTTCTTATTAGTCATCTATTTTATATATAGTGGTGTGTATATGTCCGTCCCAATCTCCCAATTTATCCCTCCCCTGCCATCCCCTTGTACCCATAAGTGTGTTTTCTACCTCCGTGACTCTACTTCTGTTTTGAAAATAAGTTCACTCGTACCCTTTTTTTTAGATTCCACATATAAGCAATATCACATGATATTTGTCCTTCTGTGTGTGACTCACTTCACTCAGTATGACTGAATAACGCTGCTATGATGAATGAAGTACCAGAAACATTCTTGTACATCTTTTGGTGGATATACCAAAGCTGTGCCATAGCCTTTTGCCTAATCTCCTACCTCTGCTTCTCTGCCATCCCAGGAATCTCCCCAAGTCCGCTGGGGCCCTGGCTCCCCACAGAGCTCTCAGTGGGTCCTCACAGACTACACGGTTTGTTAAAGCTGCGAACCGGGATTTCTAGGCTCTCCATGATTTGGCCACGTCCTACCCTGTCAGGCTTACTTGCTGTATAATTTCAAGATTTATTACCCTCCCACAGTCTCCAGTCAGAACACGTAACTTTCTTTTCTCCACACATGCCCCAAGCTTTTACCTATGAACATACCAATTCCTCCCTGTTCAGAAAGTAGTTTCTCGCCACTTACAACTTAAGAATAAATATTTGAATTTTTTAAAAATTGTTTGTCTCAGATCAAAGTCATCTTCCTCACATGAGGAAGAGGAGAGGTTATAAGAAGTGACGAATAACTTAAATGGAATTTTCCAGTCACTTTGGAGGAAGCTAGGAGCATGCACCTTACAATTTTGTAGTCAAGTTAAGGTTAAGGGTTTTGGGGAACACTGGTTCTGCCACGTCCTGGCTACGTGAGCTTGGGTAAGATATTCAACTTCTCTAAGCCTTAGTTTTCTCATCTGAAAACCAGAAGTAAAAGCTTTCCTCATAGGGTTCTTTTGAAGGATATGTGAAATATTGCATATAAACTACTTAAAAATAGTGACAGGCACAAAATAAATAGTATTTGTCATTATCAATGAAGAAGCTGTGCATGATAGAGGCTAAGAGTAACGCCCTGGGAACCAGATTGCCTGGGTTCAAATCCCCACCTCACCACTTACTAGCTGTAAGACTTGCTCACATCACTAACCAACTGTGGCAGTCTGCTGGTCTGTAAAAAGGTAACTATAGTAGTACCTTCTTCAGAGGGCTACTGGAAGGATTCAAAGAATTAACATACGGAAAGCACTGTATCTGGCACACAGTAAATGGTACATAAGTCTCAGCCACTTATAGTGCCATTATTATATAATCAACACTACCATGACTAATATCATCAACAGAACACTATCATTCTTTGTTTTTAATATTTATTTATTTTGGCTGCGCCGGGTCTTAGTTGCGGAACGTGGGATCTTTGTTGCAGCAGGAGGGATCTTTAGTTGCGGCATGCGGACTTCTTAGTTGCAGCATGCACACTCTTAGTTGTGACATGCATGCGGGATCTAGTTCCCCAACCGGGGATCAAACCCGGGCCCCCTGCATTGGGAGCGCAGAGTCTTACCCACTGGACCACCAGGGAAGTCCCCTGAGAACACTATCATTCTTGATAGACAAGCAAAAGACTAAAGGAGGTTAACCTAGAGATATTTTTGAGAAGCATTATTCCAAATGAGAGAAAATTCTGTAGAGACAGAATAGTGGATCCAAAGTAACAACGGTTTAAATGGAGTATGGCCAATGAAACATGCCAACGGTACCATCAGAGAATCCACACGACAAGGCTACCAGTGTCTAAGGTGAATTCATGATTTGAAACGGGCATCTTTGAGAGTCCTTGGTTCTCACCGACCAGCAGAGCTGCCCACTGGCCGCTCGGCAGAAGGTGGTGCCGAGTAATTCACACCAATGCCATCTGTGCACCTTGAGACCCATTATCAGCTTCATCTTTACAGCTTGATTATCTCAGGGAAGCGGCCAACACTAGCTTCTAAACTGTTCCAGAGTAAGCCATACTTTCTGAAGACTAGAGTTCAGTGTCTGTGGTGGAAATAATGATTCCTTATTTTATTCCAATTTCATTGGTAAATAAACTGAGAGAAGAGCAAGTTACGTAAGTTGCCTAGGACCAAATAGCTTGGTAAGAACAGAGGACAGAAATCCACAAACTTGAATCCAAAGCCTATGCAATTCCAACATGAAAAGCAAACTTTAAAATTTTTCTGTTGGTGAGGATTTCTTACTAGCAACTTTCAACAGAAAGGTGGAAAAATAAGTTCAGATAAGAAATTCCTCCATTTTAGAGTCAATGAAATAAAAGAAGCAGTGACCTCAGGGACTATTCTTTCTGTGAACTTCTCTGGGGTAGAGCTTGCTGGCTTAAAAAGAAATGGAGAGTGGAGGAGGGGTACAGAAGCAGACTTGACCCTGCCTGCCACGGAAACCTGCTTTTCTGATAAAAAGAAACAGATGGACATCTCGGGGTTGAGCAATGGAGGTATTAGCAGTAACTGAAATCTCTAGGTGATGCCTAGGTAGTTTTAGGGTCCCATTGCCACATCTTTGCCCTTAGAATCTTTCTAGGTTCCATTACTCCCCCTGTGTCCCCTACTTTACAAAAATTTTCACTTCTACTGTATCATTTTTTGTTAACATACTCAAAAACTCTGAGTTGTTTGAGTTGGTAAAGAGAAAAGATTTGAAACATCTCATTAAAAAAAAAAGATGACACCAGTATTCTACTTTAGGGTTGGAAACTTTCTCAATAAGCCCTGCTGTGACTTACAAATGTTAAAATGAAACTTCCCTTTTCAATGTCTAAGGCACTCTATTTATAACTTCCAATCATTAACTGAAGCATTAATCTGCTTAGTGGATTCTGTGTTAAATATTGTATAGAGGGACTTCCCTGGTGGAGCAGTGGTTAAGAATCCGCCTGCCAATGCAGGGGACATGGGTTCGAGCCCTGGTCCGGGAAGATCCCACATGCCGCGGAGCAACTAAGCCCGTGTGCCACAACTACTGAGCCTGCGCCCTAGAGCCCGCGAGCCACAAATACTGAGCCCGCGTTCCACAGCTACTGAAGCCCGCGTGCCTAGAGCCCGTGCTCCGCAACAAAGAGAAGCCACCACAGTGAGAAGCCCGCGCACCGCAACAAAGAGTAGCCCTGCTCGCCACAACTAGAGAAAGCCCACGTGCAGCAATGAAGACCCAACGCAGCCAATAAATAAATAAATAAATAAATAAATAAATAAATAAATATTGTATAGAGCTCATGATTGTCTTGAACAGAATCATGAATACAGACAGAAACAGGGGAAAGACAACTAAACAGAAGTCCCACATGAACTAAATACCCCCAACTTGTATTGTGTTCAGGAAAAGTGGTGAGAGTATTGGGTGCGGTAGCGAGTGAAGCAAATTGAGGACAGCCTATTTCCACCAGTCACTTGTGGGTGGCGATGGCCTCATTAACACCTCTTTGGTTGGCAGAAAATGCTTCAGGGAGGGAGGTGGGATTTATGGAAGAAAAGGAAGACTTAGAAGATACCTAGTCAAGAAGTAAAGTGTCACTGAGAATAAAAGTTTCAAGAAGATAGGACGATTATTATTTTGTACAAGGGCAACTCTAAGGTCTCTTCAGAAAACAAAGTGGTTGGACAAATTTTAGGTGGTCACATCACCTCTCTGTGGAATCTCATTCCTATGCACTCACTGCTCCTGGTCCAGGGCTTTATTCCTTTTTAGGATATTGGCATTTTCTGAGTAAATCAGTCATTTATATTGTCCATTATTCCATAATCCATTCCTAAATAAGACTGCCCTTACTGTGCTTAAAATTAAAGAATGACAATTTCAGGGCTTCCCTGGTGGCGCAGTGATTAAGAATCCGCCTGCCAATGCAGGGGACACGGGTTCGAGCCCTGGTCCGGGAAGATCCCACATGCCGCGGAGCAACTAAGCCTGTGTGCCACAACTACTGAGCCTGCGAGCCACAACTACTGAGCCTGTGAGCCACAACTACTGAGCCCACATGCCACAACTACTGAGACTGCGCTCTAGAGCCTGTGATCCACAACTACTGAGCCCGTGAGCCACAGCTACTGAAGCCTGTGCGCCTACAGCCCGTGCTCCGCAACAAGAGAAGCCACTGCAATGAGAAGCCCGCGCACTGCAACAAAGAGTAGCCCCCGCTCGCCGCAACTAGAGAAAGCCGCGCGCAGCAACGAAGACCCAATGCAGCCAAAAATTAATTAATTAATTTTAAAAAAGAATGACAATTTCAGGCTAAATTAAAATCCCTCTCCCAAATTGCCATTTTCTGTATACATATAGGCAACACCTGTCATATTATTTTCTATTATCAACTTCCATTTTCAAGTGCTCTCTTCCCAATGATGTGAGTTCAGTGAAGCTAAAAAGCAACAATGGTGCTTCTTTGTTGAATCCCCATAACACCGGCTCTATGCACATTACACATAATAAATATTGGTGGCATAGATTTATAAATCCAAATGGCTATTTATGTCCTCCAATGGAAACCCTAATGTATTTCATTCTATTTTTATGAATGTTGTTGTGCTTCATATTTCAACTTATTGTTCTGAAGAACAGATTATACTGAAATGCTTGAATTTATCAAGGAAGGTAGTTAAGTACATAAACCTAAAATCATCCTTGTTTTTGGTTAACATATCAAACCTTGTGAGTATGTAACTAGGTCATATGTAGTATGGAAAATACTTCAACTTCTTTCTGCAAAGATATTTTTTTCCACTGAGGAAAGAAAACGTGTAGTCTAATTTCAAAACAGGGAAGTCGAAATTTGCTAGAATGGGGCTAGAATTATTGCAAAATGTTCACTACCTATTCAGATGGTTCTGCTGTAGAGATGATCGGGAAGTATAGATTCTGAGCTATAAATATCCTCAGAGAACCATGAAGCATATGTTTTTAATTTGTGCTTGGTGGCTTATCCATCAGACAGGAAAACATCCCTGGTTTTAAGAGTTTGAACTGATGCCATAGAGTAAGTTCCCATTTCTGAGTGTTTGTTGTCATTTTGGTTAGTGAACTCCACCTACCAAAACAAAAATGAACACAATGCTTCAGAGGCTGCCCTTTCAGCCCTGGGTTTTAACATTTAAAGAAAGAGAAAAGGGAGCAAACCTTTTTGCCTGCTCTGCCATACAGATGTGTTTTTAACCAGTGATTCAGAAAACATTGTCAACATTTTATATATGCAGACTATGCCATCTTTATACAGCTCTTTAATTCCGGAGTTAATGCAACCTTAGTTTCATTGCCTCCTTGCCCCATCATGGTTACTGTCGTATTCTAGATCTGCCTGTTTTGTATTTAACTTTGCACAGCACCCATTAATCTGATTAATGCTCCATTTGATCACTTTTATGAGTTATGTCTTAACAGCTTAAGAGGGTAACTGTGGATGGATCTAAAAGCTAGGCAGCAGTTGCCACTTAATGTAAGAAAAACTGGGTCAAATTATGGGAGATCAACCAGGCAGATTGGCAAAGCCTTTCTCAGTCCTTTCGTTCTTCAATTCTTCCCCATTTATGTGTTCCCACATTTACATTGTGTATGTTCTAAATGATGCAAGAACCAAAATCTATAGGATTTCAGAGAACATAATTATTAATGTGAGCCAGGGCAGAGAGAATCTTGGGAGAGTTGGGACTTGATCTGAACCATAAGGAATGGAGTGATCTGGGAAGGTAAAAGGAAGTTGAAAGACGTGCTTTAGATGTAAAAGCAAAGAGCAAGAAATGAACTTGTATCAGATAAACAGTGAGAGGCAGGGCATCGTTCAGGTTCCTGAGAGCCTTATCTCTGAAAGCTCTTTTGTTCCCTATTTTAACCTCTTGATTCTTACTGGAGGACCCCATATGCTTTTCACTAGGGCAAGAAACAACTCTCAGTGGCCTGCATGAGAAAGTAAAACAGCAGTGCATTTAGGTTTCCTAGATAGCTACTAGCCAATGTACATTTTGGAAATGTTTTAGTGCCTTAGCCCCCGTCCAGTCTTTCAGGCGAGAGAGAGAGAGAGAGAGAGAGAGAGAGAAGAAGGAGGAAGGAAGGAAGGAAGGGTGAGAGATAGGGAGGAAGGAAGGAGGGAAGGAAAGATGCCACATTTGCATAATTAGTGATGCCTGTCGACCTTTATTTCAGATACGAAAAATAATAGCACAGAAATTAGGAGACATGACTATAGAGTCATATAAATGAGTCTTTCCTAAATGCAGCATAATGTACAACATCAAATATGTTTTTGGTGAAGATGGAACAGAAAACCCCGAACGAACTTTTTGGCCAACCCAACAGTTTGGTCTCCTTCGAGGTAGCCCCATTGAAAGGCCATGAGACTATTCAAAGATGCTTCCATTTGTCAAGTCACTTTCAGATTCTTTCTTTTTGAATTGTTCTGGGAGCCTGTGGCACAGTCTTTAGATGAGCTTCTTCCCCAGAGGCAAACCCTCCATCCTTATCTCCTGCTATCGGCAGCTACATCTTGCACGCTGACCCCTCCCTGCCTAAACTGGTGCATCTCCTTTCGCTCTGCTCCTGTTTTATCTATTAGTTCCGTCCTGTCCCAGCAACCAGACAATGCAGGATAGGGGCAAAGGATACCTGGCTTAAATCTGGGGAGATATGCTAAATCATGGCACAAGAAGAAGACAATGCAGCACAATAGAGAGAGGTGGAGACATAGCAGAACTAAAAAAGGAGTAATCAAAACAACCACAACCGGGCTTCCCTGGTGGCGCAGTGGTTGAGAATCCGCCTGCCGATGCAGGGGATACGGGTTCGTGCCCCGGTCCGGGAGGATCCCACATGCCGTGGAGCGGCTGGGCCCGTGAGCCATGGCCGCTGAGCCTGCGCGTCCGGAGCCTGTGCTCTGCAACGGGAGAGGCCACAACAGTGAGAGGCCCGCGTACCGCAAAAAAAAAAAAAAAAAAAAAACAACCACAATCAAAAAATACTTTGGTTAGCTAAAATACTGTGGGAAATGAATAGAACATGTGACACAACACAGGGAAAGCAGCACAGACACTAAAACCTGTGGTGGGAGACATTAGAATTACAAACTAAACATGATAAAAAAAATATTGATAAGCTTGAGAAGATATAGGTACCCCAATATTCACTGCAGCACTGTTTACAATAGCCAAGACATGGAGCAACCTAAATGTCCATTGATAGATGAATGGATAAAGAAGATGTGGTACATATATACAATGGACTATTGCTCAGCCATAAAAAAAGAATGAAATAATGCCATTTGCAGCACCATAGGTGGACCTAGAGATTATCATACTAAGTAAAGTAAGTCAGAAAAAGAAAGACAAATACCATACAATATCACTGATATGTGGAATCTAAAATATGATACAAAAGAACTTGTTTACGAAACAGAAATAGACTCACAGACATAGAAAACAAACTATGGTTACCAAAGGGGAGAGGGGGAGATAAATTAGGAGTTTGGGATTAACAGATACACACTATTATATATAAAATAGGTAAACAACAAGGACCTACTGTATAGCACAGAGAACTACATTCAACATCTTGTAATAACCTATAATGGAAAAGAATCTGAAAAAGTACATACATATATGTATGTATAACTGAATCACTTTGCTGTACACTTGAAACTAACACAACAGTGTAAATTAACTATACTTCAAAAAAATATTGATAAGGGAGTTTTCAGATTCTCTCTCCTCCCCACCCCTCAAAAATTGCCACATTTGCAATTTGCCACTGATTCCTGATTTATCAGTCCAATTTCTTTTCACTTTCTCTGAAGTAGTCTATCTCTGCCAAACTCTCTTCTAGCCTTTTGGAATGCAGAATTGGTAAAAAGACAGAATGCTACAGAACCCAGAAGCCAAGAGGAAGGGAAAGGCCTAGCAAGAGAGGGGGAAGTGGAGTTGCCAAATGAGAATCTGGAGTGTGAAACAGAATGCAATGTGGAGGAATAAGCGTCCAAGAAAGAGTCCAAAAAGACCCTAAGTTCTGTGCACTTTAATGCTTTTCGAGATACTCAATTAATAAATTGAACACTTTTTGAAACACGTTTGAGTGAGAACTGGGCTCCTTGAACAGAACGTGACTCTGAGAATCCACCACGTGTGACGGCATCAATAAGGTGACATATCCAGATACAATCGCTACATTGCCTGAGGCCTGTAAGGTATGAGCAACCCATGTGTGCTTTCTCACAGGCAGGAAGGTAAGCGGTGTTGTAGCTGCCCTGGCATGGACATGGGCACTCTGCCCGTTACCAAGGCTAAGAGAGCAGAGTGCTGGCCACCAATAGGCACAAACAACACCCTATGCCCTGGCTGCTTTGACGTCCATGGAAGTCCCCAGGGCAGGACCTAGGACAAGAAATTACAGCATCAAGTCACCTCCTCCTCTTCTTTGGTGAGTTCAGGCAACCTCAGTGGGGGAAAATTCCATTCACACACACGCCTGCTTTACTAAGGCTCTCATCACCCTCATTCCAAAGCACCTCTGCTCATAAAAGGAAGGGAACTGGCTTCTTGTACCCAGTAGGCCTGGAGGTGGTGGACACCTTTACACTTTTCACCCAGGCACATTTGTTTAATTATAATCCTGGGCTGTCACATCATCTGTCATGACCAAGAGGTAGAACTATAAAGTACTAAGAGTATTTTTTCACTCTTCAAAATATAAGGGGAAGTAAGTGTGTTCTTTCCAGAAGGCCACCATGGGTGATTTTATGTTGAATTCAAACATGCTGACCTTGTTCCAACTGTTTCTGAAATAATTGTTGGAAGTAACATTCAGAGCTATTTTATGAGCACACAAGGAAGTGTCATTTTATACTTACACCTCATTAATTGTATATGGTTGCAATGACTTTTAGTCGTTTTCAATAGCATATTCATCCCCCGAGTATGGAAACTTGCCATCAAAGAGTATATTCAAAGAATGACGTATATATGGAATCTAAAAAAAAAAAAAAATGGTTCTGAAGAACCTAGGGGCAGGACAGGAATAAAGATGCAGATGTAAAGAATGGACCTGAGGATGCAGGGAGGGGGAAGGGTAAGCTGGGACGAAGTGAGAGAGTGGCATGGACATATATACACTACCAAATGTAAAACAGATAGCTAGTGGGAAGCAGCCACATAGCACAGGGAGATCAGCTCGGTGCTTTGTGACCACCTAGAGGGGTGGGATAGGGAGGGTGGGAGGGAGACGCAAGAGGGAGGAGATATGTGTAGCTGATTCACTTTGTTATAAAGCAGCAACTAACACACCATTGTAAAGTAACTATACTGCAATAAAGATCTTAAAAAAATAATAAATAAAGTTTAAAAAGAATGAGAAACAGTTCAGAGATCAAGTGAAAGGGAGAGCTCAATCCCATTTTAAGTACTATTAACCTAATTTAAATGACTGAATCATCCTCCTTGAAAACTGATTCTAAAGGGGAAAATACTAATTTTATAAGTCTATATTTTGGGGAGGGAGGAGACTTTTTAAATACATTTTTGTTGAGATATAATTCACATACCATAAAATTCCTTAAAAGTGTACGATTTTTAGTATATTCACAGAGTTGTACAACCATCAGCACTATCTAATTTTAGAACATTTTCATCACCCTAAAAAGAAGCCTCGTCCCCCTAGCAATAATTCCCCATTTCCCCTCCCTCCTGCCCTGGTAACCACTAAGATGCTTTCTGTCTCTGTGGATTTTCCCTATCTGGACATTTTAGTTAAATATAACCATAAAATATGTGGGCCTTTGTTATCCTAAAATCACAGTCTCCGGTGGAAAATGTGGACACCAGCTTTATTCTTTCAATGACAAGAAGAAACAATCTCCACAGTAAGTTTTTATATAGAAATGTAAGTAATATAGCATTCTGCGATGAGACAGAAATTTTTATTCCTGGATGTCCGTGACATTTAAGAATAGTCATCGAGTAATCAGTGTAAAATAGTTATTGAGAGGTTTGGCTTCAAAGAAAAAACTTATAAAGAGCTTTATTCAGTGTTAAAGCATGTCAGTGACAGAACTGCATGTAAATTTCCTGATTCTCAAATTGTATCCTGTACACGTTCCTTAAATATGACAAAGAACCTATTGATCCACAAAAGATTTGTTTAAAATTACTTTTGTTTTCAATTATTTTCCATCATATCTCCCTTGTGGTGACATTTACAAGATAGTGGGCCAGGAGAGTGAATCAGGATGGCAACACAATGTTCAGAAAATAAAATAAAAAGGCTAATATCATTAATAACTAAAATTCTAGTGGAGGGATCACATCACAGGCCCGAAACCTCATTCTGAGAAAATAAAAATATCTTAACGAACAAAGAGTAGAAGAGAACTTTTAAATATGACTCAATATTAGTTTTTAAAAGGAATTAGAGTTAAAATGCTGCCCATATATTATGGTGGAATGACAAGGAAATTGTCATTTGATTCTTCCTTCCTCCTACCGCCATCGTGCTCCTCGCCTCCGTTCCTTCCCCCTACAATCACTGGCTACCTAGTACATTCACTAGCACTGGGATTCAGCCAGGAATAGGTCACCTGCAACAAATCAGAGATGGTCCTTGATCTCCTGGCACCTTCAACATTTCAGGGAAGACATATTAATCCAGTGCGAAGCATACAATGAATAGGAAAAGAAATCGATTTTTCACTCAAATGACAAAAGTAATCTTAGTTTCAGTGATTATTAAGATTGTCAGTCTCTGCACCTTACATTAAAAATATCCCATCTCTTCTTCTGACAATTTTGTTAAATAATTGGACTTATTGAACCACTCCACTTTGCACTGTGTAAATCACTTTTTTTTGTTAGCAGGAAGTTTTAAGGACTTCCAAAAGTCAAGCTAAAAATTCTACAACTGGGCTTCCCTGGTGGCGCAGTGGTTAAGAATCCGCCTGCCGGTGCAGGGGACATGGGTTCAAGCCCTGGTCCGGGAAGAGCCCACATGCTGCGAAGCAACTAAGCCCGTGCACCACAGCTACTGAGCCTGTGCTCTAAGGGAACCCACGAGCCACAGCTACCGAGCCCACGCGCCTCATCACTGAAGCCCCCGTGCTCTAGAGCCCGTGCTCCGTAGCAAGAGAAGCCACCAGAATGAGAAGCCCGTGCACTGCAAAGAAGACCCTACACAGCCAAAAATAATAAATTGATTGAAATAAATAAATTTTTAAATAAATAATAAAAATTCTACAACTATAATTTTCCTCCATTGTTCATAAAGGAGAGAGAGTCCTAAAGACATTAAATATAAACTCTTAGGTCAAATTTTTTTAAATGTTTGTGGAAATTTTCATCACTTTGAAAAGAATCTGACAACAGTGGAAAATTAATAAAGGAACATTAGTACAGCACAGAACTAGATTTTTTTTCTTAGCAAGACCTATGCCTTTATACCAAAGTGACGTTAGCACCTGGTTATGATGAGAAAGGTACAGTAAGGCATCGGGAAATGTGAGGTCAGCTGTACTATGAGGAAGAATAATGGTAAATAGTTGAGTTCAACAAATATTTATCAAGTGCAGCTGTGTGTAGCTACTATACCATGCAGTAGGAGGGTGCAAAGTTGACTATGGCATGGGCCTACCTTTAAGGAGTCTATCTCCCTAAAAGAAGAAATAAGATAAATATTAAGATATCTAGTACACAAGATACTTTCAGAAAACAGAGGAGACAAAGATTGATTTCAGTGGAGAAAAAGAGAAAATAAAGTAGAACTTTTAAATAGAAGTGCATTTCCAACGGTCAATAACAGAATAATGGTGATTAAAATAGCTGTTTTAAATATTTCATGGTGTTTTTAATATGTGATGTAATACTGTAACTTAGATTTTTTTAAAACTGAAATCTTAATCTTTCATGACTTGAAAAGTACCCAAATGATTAAAATTTTGAATTGAACCAAGCACTCATGTCCTAAAAGCATTTTCATTTCCCCGTAATTCTCAAGAGGGTAAAGAAAATGACAGTGGACAAAGCACGGCTTCTATGGCAAGGTGATTTTCACTCTAGCTCAAGAACCAGAAGGTAAATATGGCAGTATTTAAATTTATATAAGTAATTATTAATCAGAAATCCCATCTATACCTAATGAACTAAAGAGATAAAGACAAATCAGAATACCTCCTTAAAACAAAAACTAGAGCTGGCTATCAATTGAAACATCTTCAAACACACACCAGCATACACCCTCATAGGTATCAAAGTTGTACACAAAGTTGTCTTTAACATTATTAAACAAAAAATGGAGATAATGGACAACTTCGGTTTGGAGTTAGCATATAACTAGAGCCTCACCATTGCCCTACTAGTGTAAGGTCAGAAAGAGCTTTACACATAACTCAATGTTGGTACAATTAATGGATTTCATTGTTAAAGATTGTTATATTTATAAAAAATCAACCTTTAGGGCTTCCCTGGTGGCGCAGTGGTTGAGAGTCCGCCCGCCGATGCGGGGGAAGCGGGTTCGCGCCCCGGTCCGGGAAGATCCCACGTGCCGCGGAGCGGCCGGGCCCGTGAGCCGTGGCCGCTGAGCCTGCGCGTCCGGAGCCTGTGCTCCGCAACGGGAGGGGCCACGGCAGTGAGAGGCCCGCGTACCGCAAAAAAAAGAAAAAAAAAAAAGAAATGGCTGGACCTACTGAAAGAGAAAAGGCCATTAATGAAAGCAAGTCTGCATTACCGACCACCTTGTCTTTGGTCCATTTCTATTGCCTTCACTGACCCCATGTCCCAAAGACAACTTTTTTTTCCAAGCTTTTAAAAAATTCCTTATTGAACTGTCCTCTTAGATTTTGACTGGTATATAGCAGTAGCTCCTTGAATCCGACGCGTCTAGAAGCTAACCCATCATTCCCACCCACAGCCGATATGCACACTACACCTCCTGGACTCCCCGTCTCACGGCGACAGCTCTGTCTTCCGTAACACTCAGACCAAAATTTCAACCTTTCCTAGTTGGTCGTCAAGTCCAGTATAATCCACCCTCTAAGAATCCCTAGAAACTGCCCCTGCTTCCCATCCCCACTGGCAATCAAGACTCTTGCCTTTTCTTGCCTGGACGATATGATCATTCTAAATGGATTTCCCTGCTTCTTTGGATCTTCCTCCTCCCCTCAATAATCCACTTTCCATCCTGCTACCAAAAAGACTTTTCTTAAAGGCCCTGCTTTACATCATTGAATACATTTTCATCTGTCTTCCAGATGGAAGAAAAACTCCTTAATGTGAGTTACAAGGTCGTTTGGGTTCCAGGCCCTGCCCACTCCTGAAGTTTCCTCTCCCTCTGTGTTCCCACGCGTGCTTTGCGGCCAAACTGCCAGACTGGAGCCTTGTAATATCCGGAACAGCCCTTGCTCTCTAACAGCCTTTGCGATACCGTTCCCTTGCTGAGAATGCCCTTCTCTGGGCTCCCCACTATGTTGTCTCCTGTTGCTACTGTAACACATTATCACAAATTTAGTGGTTTAAAGCAACCTTAATTTTTTCTCTTAGGATCTGGAGACCAAAGGCTGAAATCGGTTTTACTGGGCTAAAATCAAGGTGTCAGCAGGGCTGGTTCCTCCTGGAAGCTCCAGGAAAGAATCCATTTCCTTTCCTTTTCCGGCTTCCGAAGACCACGGCTGGTGGCCTCTTCCTTGCACGTTACTCCAGCCTCTTGCGTCCACCTCCTCGTCTGTTGTCAAATCTCCTCTGCCTCCCTTTCCTAAGGGCATTTAGTATTACATTTAGGAACCACCTGGATCATCCAGGATACTCTTTCCATCTCAAGATCTTTAATTTAATCCCATCTGCAAAACCCCTTTTGCCATATAAGGTAACATTCACAGGTTCCAATGATTAGGACCTGATAACTCGGGGACCATGAGTCAGCCTATAACACCTACGTTTTGCTACCTCAGCCTTTCTAGACATAGCTTTACATATTTTCCTCTCCTCTGGGAAATTTCATCATTCTAATCCCCGTTAATACGCCCAGTTACCCCCAAAGGGGTACCTCACGAAGGTGACCAGCTGTCTCGGTCTGGCTGGGATAAAGGGGTTTCCCAGTCAAAACCAGGACTGGGCTTTCAGTGCTGCAACCAGAAAACTACCAGCCAAACCAGGAGGAGTCAGTAACCCCGCGTCCTCACTTTTCTTCTCACGTCACACGCCACTTAGCGCTCATCACGCTGGATTAGAATTCCTAATTCTCAGTTCTCTCTCATTCTCTTTTGCTAGAGACCATGGGCGGGAATATGCTCCTTCCCTGCAGCTCCTCACGCCTCGGTTTCTGGCACACGGCAGATAAGTGAATGAATGTTAATGGAATTTGTGGTGCAGCCCTGCAAAAGCCGCCACTCTAGGCAAAATGGAAATTTTTATCCTGTGACTAGAACAAAAACAAAACAGGACAGGACCCTAGACACCCATATGGTGTGCTCTGTTCTCCTGGATATGTTTTCTTCTCTCATCTGCACTTGCAAATTTCAGTTACGCTAGACACAGTTCTTTGCAAGAATCCAAATATTCACAGTGTTTTACAGAACACCCTGTCTTCGAATAAACACAGGTTTTATTTACAGCTGACTGCTTTGCCACTTTCTGGTCTTGCCTGAATGCCCCTTGCCATAAACAAAACAGATTGAAAAGAGATTTTCTGGAGGTCTTATGACATTTCTTTATTCTCTTACATGCTGATAAAATTGACCCATTCTAGGAATTGACATCCTCAGTTGTCAGCTGGGGCACCAGACCTGTGACTCACTGTGATATCACTTCTCATGACCTCCCGCCGACTTTGTTTACCTCTACTTAAGTGTCCTTGGGAAAGGTGCCCTGCATCTTCGCCAGACTTAATGGAAATGTAATTGAGGTAAATATTAAAAAGCAAGATTCAGATAAAGACATCATTTAGCCAGAGCCATTAATTCTACAGTCCCTGTTGAGAAAAAAGTCATTTCTATTGCTGAGTAGTAAATATATTTATATCCTGATACCAACTATGACTACAACCATATGAATGGAAACCCTGGACAGAGTAAGGAAATGGGACAAGAAAGAATTAGATACACTTCTTCTGTTGCCCATAGTTTTAAAAAAGAGCGAGAGAAAGTAGAAACTCAAAACCTGTTGGTGTTGCACACATACAAACACAGAAGCTGTGTAAGAGGAGACAGTCTTGATGAATGAGAAATGAAGATCGACAATATTTTGTCAATATATACCTAGATCTGTAGTGATGAGCTCTGCCTTTTATATGGAATTGAATCACGTCAACAAAAGTGAAGAATTCCGTATAAATCAGAGGGAAATATTTGGAAGACACTCCCAGCCCAAATATAACACTGTAGTTAAAAGTATATATTTTAGTTTGGAAAATTATCTTAAACTCTACTTAAGGTTTATAAATCTTTTTTTTTTTTTTTAGTGTACGATAAGGGAAGAAAGTTTTTAATGATTTTCCTCAGAATATTATAGCTAAGTGAATTAATTTGAATTCTTCCCTGAACAGTGATAATCCATAAGCAATTATGACAGACCAGTGACTGAGATAGCCTGAATCCTGGTTGCACAGCTCTTTAAGCTCACCTATTATTTGCCTACAAGTAAGTCATTATAGTTATAATTTCACCTCTACACCCAGTGAAGAGTCACCTATCAAAGGACTACTGACTGGTTTTTATTACCTAGTGAGCTGCAAGGCTGAATTTTAAAACCAGCTGTATACGGAAAACCAGGTGTTTTTTTTTAGCTGTTTGTGTTGTTAATATATGAGGATATTAAGCTATTCAAAAGGAAAAGGAAATGTCCCCTCTCTTTTTCCACAGTCTGGCTTTCTGGTTACCCTGCTCCATCAGATTAAAATTGAAGATTGAGATTAGTGAAGCTGGTTTAGATAATCTCTTTTCTCTAACCATGAAATAAATTGGAAGGCTCAACTAAACACATGTTAAATGTTAACTTCTACCAGGAATTGAGGCTGAAAGTTTCACCAGCAGAACAGGGAAGTTATATTGTACGAACCCACAGTCACTGCCCTCTAATGTGTTTACAGAATACGGGGTAGCATTAGTAATCTGAAATGGCTAAAAGTCCACAAATAATTTCTTTCTTTGTCTTCATAATAATTTGTGGGGTTTTTTGTTTTGTTTTTGTTTACTTCTGACTCTCTAACTAGGTGGAGATTTACTGCTCCGAGTCCTTAATATCTTATCTTAGAGCTTTAGAATTTTAGAGCTGGAAGAGATCATCTAAGGCAGTGGCTCCCAGATTTTTCAATTACGTTAACTAGTAAGAATTTCCCAAATTTGGTAACTGATTTAAAGTTGCCAACTTTGTATTTTGCCTTGGTACATTAACACATAAGACGGAACAAGCAACTACCAACTATCAGCTGCATCACTTCATAAAAGAAAGACTATTTCCACTCCAAAAGAGAGTGGAAGGCTCTCTACTCCCAGGGGGAGGGGGCAGCAGAGAGAAAAATATAGTTGAACACATTTGGTTAGCTAAAAAACTTACCAACTTGTTTTTTCTTTTTATCACAGGCTGGGTAGAGATTTGTCCAAAATGAACACTGATCCACAGACTGTAATTTGACAACCACTGATCTAATTCCATCTCCTAACCTTCAGCTGAAGAAATTAAAACTCGGGGTCTCTTAGCCAAGTTCTCTGTATTAGTCATAGTTATCCAGAAAAACGTAACACATATATATGTATTACATATATATATATATATATATATATATATATATATATATACACGAGAGAGAGAGAGAGAGAGAGAGATTTACTTTAAGGAATTGGCTCATGTGATTGCAGTGAATGGCAAGTCCAAAATCTGTAGGGCAGGCCATCAGATTTGAGTGAAAATGTCCAAAACTCAGGTAGAATTTCTATGGTGCAGTCTTGAAGCAGAATTCCTACTTCTTCAGGAAATCTCAGCCTTTGTTCTTAAGGCCTTCAACTGATTAGATGAGGTCCACCCACATTATAGACAGTAACCTGCTTAACGTTTTTTTCATTGTGGAAAACTATACATAACATAAAATTTACCATGTTAACCATTTTTATGTGTACCGTTCAGTGGTGTTAAGAACATTCACATTCTTTTACATCCATTACCACTACCCATCTCCAGAACTTCTTCATCCTCCCAGACAATCTGCTTTACTTAAAGTCACCTGATTATAAATGTTAATCACATCTTTAAAAAAAATACCTTTGCAGCAACGTCTAGACTTGTGTTTGACCAACAACTGGGCACCACAGTCTAGCAAAGTTGATACAAAAAGGTACTCATCACGGTCAAAGAGTTGATTAGTTTTGGGTGGCTAGGTCTCCTGACTTCCTTTAGTATGTATTTTATCCAACTTCTCCACCCAACCCCACTCCATTTAGGCTAATGCTACTTCTTTTATATACCATTTAAAGTCATTTAGAGAATTAAATGGGATGGTTTATATTTTTTAAACCTGATAATACCAAGTATAAGACTATAAAAATTAAGACTTTATTCTAGATCTGTAATGATTACAAGCTATAACTATAGTGCCATAGTTTTGTACATTCCCATATTCAAAAGTAAAGTAACAATTTCAGGCAATGAACTAATTTATCAAAATAACAGATGATTCAAAACTCAACATTTTAAAATATTTTATCATAAAGTTACTTTATTTCTTTATTTCTTTTTTATTGCCGTACGCGGGCCTCTCACTGTTGTGGCCTCTCCCATTGCGGAGTACAGGCTCCGGACGCGCAGGCTCAGCGGCCGTGGCTCACGGGCCCAGCCGCTCCGCGGCACGCGGGATCTTCCCGTACCGGGGCACGAACCCGCGTCCCCTGCATCGGCAGGCGGACTCTCAACCGCTGCGCCACCAGGGAAGCCCTATTTTTTATGTTAAAGTTATTTTAAAAGCATTATGCAAAATCATATGGACATACTTATCTCAAAAAATAAAATATATTAAAAAAATCTATGTCTGGCTAAAAGATATAAAGACACTTCCAAAATAACAATGGTTATATCTGATAGTAACATTATGCATACTTTTTCCTTTTTGAATTTTCCTACAGTTTTTAGTCTTTTTAACAATGTTCATGTATTCACTTTTTATAATCATAAAAATCAACTACACTTTTAAACCCAAAGAATAAAAATAAGTCCAACATTATATTTGTGTCAGTATGCTCTGCCAACACGCTCTTAAATTTTTTCTAAATAACACAGATGTATCCATTCAAATAAGTTGACATTTTCATTTTGATTTCATCTTGGTTGACTGCTTTTGTTTAAATTTTATATTTATTTTTGGCTGCTTTGGGTCTTCGCTGCTGCGCACGGGCTTTCTCTAGTTGCGGCGAGCGGGGGTTACTCTTCGTTGCGGTGTGCAGGTTTCTCATTGCGGTGGCTTCTCTTGTTGCAGAGCATAGGCTCTAGGCATGCAGGCTTCAGTAGTTGCAGCATGTGGGCCCTAGAGTGTGCAGGCTTCAGTAGTTGCAGCACATGGGCTCAGTAGTTGTGGCGCATGGGCTTAGCTGCTCCACGGCATGTGGGATCTTCCCGGACCAGGGATCGAACCTGTGTCTCCTGCATTGGCAGGTGGGTTCTTAACCACTGCGCCACCAGGGAAGACCCTGGTTGACTGGTTTGATGAAAGTCCAAATCACATGCCAGTGAGTAAACTCACTGACCCACATCACCCTGTTCTGAAAAAAAATATTTTTAACTGTGTAACTGTGTTTCATAAACAGTGAGGAGCAATAACTTTGGGAAGGAGGGAGCAACATTCCTTGACCAACATTTGTGTAAAATGCATGTGCCAGAAATTCTAATAACAAAAAAAGAAACCTGATGTCAACCATTTCAGCCAATTACACTGTACTCTAGAAACTCTTCCACTAGGAGGAGACCATCAACTTGATTGAATGTGTATTTTATGTTTTTACCATGCAATGTAGGCAGATTATAAAATAATAAAAGTGTACACAACTGTGTTATGTTAAAGTTATTTTAAAAGCATTATGCAAAATCATATGGACATACTTATCTCAAAAAATAAAATATATTAAAAAAATCTATGTCTGGCTAAAAGATATAAAGACACTTCCAAAATAACAATGGTTATATCTGATAGTAACATTATGCATACTTTTTCCTTTTTGAATTTTCCTACAGTTTTTAGTCTTTTTAACAATGTTCATGTATTCACTTTTTATAATCATAAAAATCAACTACACTTTTAAACCCAAAGAATAAAAATAAGTCCAACATTATATTTGTGTCAGTATGCTCTGCCAACACGCTCTTAAATTTTTTCTAAATAACACAGATGTATCCATTCAAATAAGTTGACATTTTCATTTTGATTTCATCTTGGTTGACTGCTTTTGTTTAAATTTTATATTTATTTTTGGCTGCTTTGGGTCTTCGCTGCTGCGCACGGGCTTTCTCTAGTTGCGGCGAGCGGGGGTTACTCTTCGTTGCGGTGTGCAGGTTTCTCATTGCGGTGGCTTCTCTTGTTGCAGAGCATAGGCTCTAGGCATGCAGGCTTCAGTAGTTGCAGCATGTGGGCCCTAGAGTGTGCAGGCTTCAGTAGTTGCAGCACATGGGCTCAGTAGTTGTGGCGCATGGGCTTAGCTGCTCCACGGCATGTGGGATCTTCCCGGACCAGGGATCGAACCTGTGTCTCCTGCATTGGCAGGTGGGTTCTTAACCACTGCGCCACCAGGGAAGACCCTGGTTGACTGGTTTGATGAAAGTCCAAATCACATGCCAGTGAGTAAACTCACTGACCCACATCACCCTGTTCTGAAAAAAAATATTTTTAACTGTGTAACTGTGTTTCATAAACAGTGAGGAGCAATAACTTTGGGAAGGAGGGAGCAACATTCCTTGACCAACATTTGTGTAAAATGCATGTGCCAGAAATTCTAATAACAAAAAAAGAAACCTGATGTCAACCATTTCAGCCAATTACACTGTACTCTAGAAACTCTTCCACTAGGAGGAGACCATCAACTTGATTGAATGTGTATTTTATGTTTTTACCATGCAATGTAGGCAGATTATAAAATAATAAAAGTGTACACAACTGTGTGTTTTTAATATTTAAATATGAATAAGTACCAAGCCCATTTTTAAGTTAATGGAACTTAGAAGTCAGATAGAAAATCATGCATTTTATTTCACTTCCCCTGAGTTAGTTTTAAAAAGAAAATGAAAAGCTCAAACAACTAAAGAATTTATAGGAAAGAAAAATGGAATCAACAGTTGTCAAATTCTGTCCTGACTTCATCTCATATTAAAGAGCAAACAGATGCCTGGCCCTGTTAATAGAACTTTGGATCACAGTAATGAACAGCTTATATGAGGATTAAATGGGTTGTTTGTTTGTTTTTTCTTTTTAGTATTATTCATTTTAAAGTTTATCACAAAAATCATAAAAAGATAGAAAAGGGCATGAGAATAGAGAGGAAGAGTACAATATAGTAACAGCTGGAATTATTTGCTTTGCAAGTTTCAAAAGTCAACCCAAATTGGCTTAAGGAAAAGAAGAATTCAACGGTTCATGTAACTGAAAAATCAAGGGGAGTGCTGGCTTCAATTGTAGCTGGATTCAGGAACCCATATGATGTCATGAAGACCTGGTCTCTCTCCATCTCCTGACCTGCTCCCCTCCATTTTAAATTCTGTTACTCAGAAGCTCTCATTTGAAAACAACAGAAACGAACTATGGCTAGTTTAAGCAGAATTTTTTTTTTTTTTTTTTTTTGCGGTACGCAGGCCTCTCACTGTTGTGGCCTCTCCCGTTGCGGAGCACAGGCTCCGGACGCGCAGGCCCAGCGGCCATGGCTCACGGGCCCAGCCGCTCCGCGGCA
>NC_041220.1:8810159-8814368 GCF_002837175.3 Physeter macrocephalus
CGAACCCGCGTCCCCTGCATCGGCAGGCGGACTCCCAACCACTGCGCCACCAGGGAAGCCCAAGCAGAAATTTTAATGAAAGTATTTTAGATAGCTCACAGCATCATCAGAAAGACTTGAGAACAGGATTTTGAAACTTGTAGCCAGAAACACACCCCAACAGGGAATAACTGCAAGTTCTTCACAGAGCACTTGTCCACATACATCCAACTGGAAGGAGGAGAGAAAGATGACCAACCATCTTTTAAACAGCAAAATACCTTTCACATCTCCCTCACTAGCAGTTACCTAGAAACTTATTAAATATCACCAGTGACGGGTATCACTCTCTGTAGAATCTACAGTATGTAGGTAAAAGAATGGATTCTAGAGCCAGACTGCCCTGGTTCAAACCCCAGCTATTCTATTCAAACAACTATCTGACCCTGACCAAATTATTTAATATCCTGTGCTTTGGTCCCTTCATTTGTAAAATGGAGGTAACAGTAATATACAGCCAATGGAGAGCCATGTCCACATTTCCAAGCAGCTTCTACGGTCTAGGGCTACTCACAGATCTGCTGTCTACAGACAAAAGTGCTTTGCTAACCTGGCTGACTCACTCCTCTCTCTCACGCCATGTGATGCCAAGGAGAAGCCACAAAGCCTCCCCAAGC
Source organism: Physeter macrocephalus (assembly GCF_002837175.3). Classification (NCBI taxonomy): domain Eukaryota; kingdom Metazoa; phylum Chordata; class Mammalia; order Artiodactyla; family Physeteridae; genus Physeter; species Physeter macrocephalus. Next base: position 8,810,816 of record NC_041220.1, read on the forward strand.
CTCTTACACAAATCTATTAGTCATAATACAATTGTGCTTGAAAGACGACTTAGACCAACGAACTTTTATTGTCCGTCTCCACATTTGGCTGTAGCAATTTTCAATTTTTTCTGAACTGTTCTCATCATGTTACATATTGAACCTGTGGCAGCAAAGTTGATTACATTCATATGTGCTGTGAGATGTACGTTGCTGTCCCCTGCCCCAAAATCATGGTCAAGCACCTGGAGTGGGGAATGCATTGTTCTAGGCGGTTGGTATGCATCAGTGAACAAACAGAAAAAGATTCCGGCTCTCCTGGGGCATGTATTCCAGCAAGGAAGTAAGGATGATATGAACAGATTTCAGAAAGCTCTTTAAAATACCATGAATTAATGCTGTAAACTGAGTAAGCAGAATCCAACATAGCTAGGACATGGAATCCAATATATTCAATAATTTATGTCTGATTCTCCAAACTTATTAAGCTATTCTTGGGGTAGGAAATTATTGTGAGTTATTTGCCACTTAAGGAGTTGCTGAGATTGCTCACAAACAAGTAAAAGAATCAGTCTTCCTAGTTTATCTAACTACCCATTGCTCACTGAAATTCTGCAAAGGAAAACATCACTCTGGATGCCTACTAATTAACTAATTAATAGGCTCCCCTCCCTCACATATTCTGATTAATGTGCAGCCCACATTAATAACTTCTGCTTTACTCCTCTTGATTTTGATTGATTGTCTAAAGCTAAACGAGAAAAATAAAGTATAGGCATTTCCTGAATGACAAGAGTTTTCAGTAGACAAATTGGTTACGATAGGTCCACATTTTTAAGAGTGCATTTGGTTATACACAATTGTGATCAGAAGTAAGTATCACTCAAAAGCAAAGGAAGTTGCTTTTCATATGACAGGAAATACTTCGTTTTATATGTATAGGGTTAAAACAGCCTTCTAAAAAGGTGGTTAAACTGGTTAAGTGGAAGATTCTTGACTCCTGAACACCTTGGCTATCCAAGTTTGATAGCAAGGTCTAGAGAGAGACGAATTGTTCTGTATAATAAAGAAAGACCAATGTTTATTTGTAGGGTTCTGAAAGAGAGGACATGAGAATCAAAGAAGAGAGGTAGAAGAGGAGCAACTGAGATGAAGAAATCTCTGGTAATGGGATAGCCAGAGGGGACTTGTTTTTTTAAACTCCTTTTTTTATTATGTCTTTCACAGCATATGTGAAATATAAATGTAAAATTCAGTGCATTATCACAGGGACTTCCGTGGTGGCGCAGTGGTTAAGAATCCACCTGCCATTGCAGGGGACACGGATTCGAGCCCTGGTCTGGGAAGATCCCACATGCTGCGGAGCAACTAAGCCCATGCGCCACAACTACTGAGCCCAAGTGCTGCAACTACTGAAGCCCGTGTGCCTAGAGCCCGTGCTCTGCAACAAGAGAAGCCACCACAATGAGAAGCCTGTGCACCACAACAAAGAGTAGCCCCTGCTCACCACAACTAGAGAATGCCCACACGCAACAACAAAGACCCAATGCAGCCAAAAATAAATAAATAAATAAATAATTTTAAAAAAAATTTTTAATGAATTTTCACAAAATAAATTCCCACATAGCCACCACCTGAATCAAGAAATAAAATATTATGAAACTAAGACGTTGGTCTTTTTGAAAAAATCAAAAAAAAATGACACTCTTAGGTAGACTAACTAAAAAAAAAAAAAGACAACAAAAATCAGAAAGAAAAAAGATAAAAATAAATCCTTTTATTTACAAAAATAAAAAGGATTATAAATGTCTACTATGAAAAATTATGTGCCAACAAATTGGATAATCTAGAATAAATGGATAAATTACTAGAATAATGAGGAAATAAAAAATTTAAACTGACCTATAACCAGTAAGAAGATTTAACCAGTAATCAAAACTCCTAAAAAAGAAAGGTCCAGGACCAATAGGCTTCAATTGTAGAATTCTACCAAATATTTAAAGAAGAATTAATACCAATCTTTCTTAAACTCTTCCACAAAATTTAAGAGGAGGGAACACTTCCAAACTCATTCTATGAGGCCAGCATTATCCTGATACCAAAGCCAGACAGAGATATTACAAGATAAGAAAACTACAGACCAATATCCCTGATGAATACAGATGCAAAAATTCTCAACAAAATACTCAGTATACCATATTCAAACGTACCTTAAAAGGATTATACACCATAACTAAGTGGGTGCTATTCCTAGGATGCAAGGATGGCTCAACATACAAAAAATAATTAATGTGGGGCTTCCCTGGTGGCGCAGTGGTTGAGAATCCGCCTGCCGATGCAGGGAACACGGGTTCGTGCCCCGGTCCGGGAAGATTCCACATGCCGCGGAGCGGCTGGTCCCGTGAGCCATGGCCGCTAAGCCTGCGCGTCCAGAGCCTGTGCTCCGCAACGGGAGAGGCCACAGCAGTGAGAACGGAGCAACTAAGCCCGTGTGCCACAACTACTGAGCCTGCGCTCTAGAGCCCATGAGGCACAACTACTGAGCCCGCGTGCCACAACTACTGCAGCCTGCATGCCTAGAGCCTGTGCTCCACAACAGAGAGAAGCCACCGCAGTGAGAAGGCCACACACCGCAACAAAGAGTAGCCCTTGCTTGCCGCAACTAGAAAAGCCCACACACAGCAACAAAGACCCAATGCAGCCAATAAATAAATAAAGAAAAAAAAATCAATGTAATACACTATATTAACAGAATGAAGGATAAAAATCACATGACCATCTCAATTGATGCAAAAATAGCATTTGACAAAATTCAACATGGTTTCATGATAAAAAACATTCAACAAGGGCTTCCCTGGTGGCGCAGTGGTTGCGCGTCCGCCTGCCGATGCAGGGGAACCGGGTTCAAGCCCCGGTCTGGGAGGATCCCACGTGCCGCGGAGCGGCTGGGCCCGTGAGCCATGGCCGCTGGGCCTGCGCGTCCGGAGCCTGTGCCCCGCAACGGGAGAGGCCACAACAGGGGGAGGTCCGCATACCACACACACAAAAAAAAAAAACATTCAACAAACTAGGAGTAAAAGGAAATTACCTCAAATAATGATAGCCAATATGATAAGCCCACAACAAACATCATACTCAATTGTGAAAAACTGAGCTTTTCCTCTAAGATCAGGAACTAAGCAAGGATGCCCACTATCACCACTTTTATTCAACATAGTATTGGAAGTCCTTGCCAAAGTAGTTAGGCAAGAAAAAAAGATTAAAGGCATACAAACTGTAAAGGAAAAAGTAAATATACTTCTGTTCAGAGATGACATAATCTTGTTTGTAGGAAACCCCAAAGATTCTACACACAAAAAAAGCTGTTATACTAATAAACAAATTCAGCAAATCTGTAGGATAAAAACATTAACACAAAAATTAATTGTGGGGCTTCCCTGGTGGCGCAGTGGTTGTGCGTCTGCCTGCCGATGCAGGGGAACCGGGTTCGCGCCCCGGTATGGGAGGATCCCACATGCCGCGGAGCGGCTGGGCCCGTGAGCCATGGCCGCTGAGCCTGCGCGTCCGGAGCCTG
>NC_041220.1:8814561-8839773 GCF_002837175.3 Physeter macrocephalus
AAAAAAAAAAAAAAAAAAAAAAAAAATTAATTGTGTTGCACTAGAGTCTGAAAAGTAAATTAATAAGACAACCCCATTTATAATAGCATCAAAAAAAGCTATTTAGGAATAAACTTAACCAAGAAGGTGAAAGTCGTGTATACTGAAAACTACGATACATTGATGAAAGAAATTAAAGAAGCTACAAATCAATGGAAAGACACTCCATGTTCATGGATCAGAAGACTTAATATTGTTAAATGTTCCTACTATTCAAAGTAATTTACAGATTCAATATAATCCCTACCAAAATGCCAATAGAATTCTTTGCAGAAATAGGAAAAAACCTAAAATTCATATGGAATCTCAAAGAACCCTAAATAGCCATAATAATCCCAAGAAAGGACAAAGCTAGAGGCCTTGCATTTTTCAAAACATATTACAAACTTTCAGTGATCAAAACTGTAGGGTGCTGGCAGAAAAACAGACACATAGACCAATGGAACAGAACAGAGAGCCCAGGCATGGTATATTTGAAAGCTGTTAGAAAATAAATTCTAAGAGTTCTCGTCACAAGGGAAAAAAACATTTTTTCCTTTTTTTTTAAAAAATATCTGTATAAGATGATGGATGTTAACTAAATTTATTCTGGTAATCATTTCATAATATATGTAAGTAAAGTAATTATGCTGTACACTTTAAACTTATACAATGCTACGTGTCAATTATATCTCAATAAAACCAGACGAAAAAAATAATAGAGAGCTCAGAAACAAACTTTCACATATACATTCAAATGACATTCAACAAGGGTGCCAAGACTACAACATGAGGAAAGGATAATCTCTTCACCAAATGGTGTTGGCAAACAGGATAGCCACATGCAAAAATGGTGTTGGATCTTTACCATATATTGTATACAAAAATCAATTCAAAATGGAATAAAGACTTGAAACTATAGAAATCCTAGGAGGGGGCTTCCCTGGTGGCGCAGTGGTTGCGCGTCCGCCTGCCGATGCAGGGGAACCGGATTCGCACCCCGGTCTGGGAGGATCCCACATGCCGCGGAGCGGCTGGGCCCGTGAGCCATGGCCGCTGGGCCTGCGCGTCCGGAGCCTGTGCTCCGCAACGGGAGAGGCCGCAGCAGAGGGAGGCCCGCATACCACAAAAAAAAAAAAAAAAAAAAGAAATCCTAGGAGGAAAACATAGGAGAAAAACTTGATGGCATTGGTCTTTGCAATGATTTCTTGGTTATGACACAAAGGCACAGGCAACAAAAGTAACATAGACAAATGGGACTACATCAAACTAAAAAGCTTCTGCACAGAAAAGGAAACAGTCGACAGAGTGAAAAGGCAACCTACAGAATGGGAGAAAATATCTGAAAACCATTTATCTGATAAGGGATATCTCAACAACAACAAAACTACATAACCTGATTTTTAAATGTGCAAAGGACTTGAATAGATATTTCTCCAAAGCACCAACACTAGTCAGCAGGGAAAGGCAAATCAAAACCACAATGATATCACCTCACACCTGTTAGGATGGCCACTATCAAGAAAATCAGAAAATAACAAAGGCTGATGAGGTTGAGGAAAAAAACAGAACCCATGGGCACTGTTTTGAGAAAAAACAGTCACCCTAGTCATAAGCATGCTTATCTTCAATTGTGGCAGATAATGCCAAACTTTTTCCCAAAGCGATTGTACCAATTTATATTCCCATCTATTTGGGGACTCGGTAATCATCCTCTTGGTCTACTTGTCAATTCTTGCACCAATAACATACTTAATCTTTGTCACTCAGCCATATGCCTTTCTGTCTAGTAAAGCAAATCCTTTCACCTCATTTTTGCTCATGAGCGTATATTGTGCCTTAGAATTTCCATTTGCATCTTAGATTCACCTTTTACCAAAGAACTCTTGGAAACAATAATAACGTGGCTAATAACAGCAATTGCAAGTATGTTTAATTTCATGAGTTTATAATGATACTCACTGGTTATCTAAGCAGGGCGTGAGGGCACCAACCGATTATTTTGAAAGCTATTAAATAAAGGGAAAGAATCAAGCATTTAACCTCCTTTTTCTATGTGAACTGTATCTCAAAGTAACCAAAGAGTTTATGAAAGTTTTTTATGGAAGTGTTGCAGCTAATCAACGAAGGAAGTGTTAAAGAATTACAATATCACCATTTTGTAACCCCTAAAGAATAAATTTTGTAACCCCTAAAGAATAAATGATCTTCGATGGCGTCTAACATCCCAGAAAGGACACATGCCGGCGTGGTGCTCTTCGGACACCACCTACGCAGCGTTCTTGTGAAAGGTGAAACCGGAATCTGATCAAGATTATATCAATTTATAGGAAACACAGGAGGAGAACCGTTAACAGACACCACAGATTCAGCTGGCAAATTCCAGGTTGTTACCGTTCGACTGCACCAGTTTCTCCCACAAAGAAGCTGTGAGGGCGGAGGAGGCAGAGGCAAAATAGATAGAGGGAGAATTTACGTATCAAAAGGTACTTGAGACAGAGCTGTTGGGAAAGAATTCTCCATAGGTGTTTCTGAATGTCTTGTGAGCAGAGGTAGGTACTGTCTTTTGGTTCTAGGCTATTTTTCAAGGATGGTTTTAGAGTGAACAGATTTGGAAGATTGAGATAGTGTCCCCCTCCAGAGTGGAGCACGGGTTTGCTTTCTGGCCGCTATAGTAACGATAATGTCTCCCTCCAGGTTTGCGGCTGGCAGGTCTACTTAAAGCTTATTATAATATTTTGGCGTTTCCTAAGCTTGGAGCTCTTCGTCTGTGACACAAACCCACTATGTACAGTGTCCCTCTGGCCACTCCAGCGGGAGACAGACAGAGAGAGAGAGAGGTATCTAATGTGCAAATTTAAGTGGTTTGTTATCTGGAACTTCATGTGATCCCTTTCTCCTCCATTTTGGTAGTGGAGTCTACTATACCCACTGAGTGCTGTGGTTGCGTAAGAAGGAAAGAAGTCTAAACTGGCAAAAGGACTAAATATCACATCTGGGTCGTTAGGGTGCGGAGCGTCGACTAAAAGAAAATTGCCAACCTAAAAGTTGAGAGTTCTGCTTTCTTCAGCGGACGTGCTGAGGACAGCAAGCCTGGGAGGCAGCATCTCAGGTAACCCTGGGAAAATTGCTCCAGGAGGCGAGGGGGGAGCTAGGATATATAGGAGTTTTGCAACAAAGGGCAGGTAGTAGAAACAAAAGATTACTGTTAATGAAAGAAAACTAGATATCTCAAGTTAAGGAGTTTAGCGCTTTTCTGCACGATGCAAGAATCTGGGCTCAGTGAAGTCACTCCTTTGATACGCGCCTCGTTTTCAAATCCTGAGTTTGCTCAGGGCTCACCTTGGGGCGTGGCTGCAGTCTGATGGCTGCTAGATGGCGGGTATTCTTTGTTTCCTCCCTGAGTTCTCTCAGGGCCCAGCAGCTCACTGTCGGAGGTGGCTGCAATCGCCGATGACTGGGACATCCTTTGTTTCCTGATACAGCAGGCAGTATTTTATTTCTCGGGAGCTTGAGAACACAGGAGCCCAGGGAACGGAAGAGGCCCTGAGAATTCACAGAAATCTTGGGAGGAGCTTTGGACATCCTCGGGGTGGTCTTTCTTAAATACCGAAGACTACGTGGACCTCTGGATGGCAGCTGGGTTCAAATACAAAGAACCATACAAGTGACATGCTATTCAGTTCCACACCTGTTCTTTATTCACGCATTTTTAAATTCTTTTATTTAAAGTTTGTGGTAATTTTAAACTGTGCTGCAAACACAATCATAAGAGCAAGGCAAAGCTAGAGGTAACAGAGGAAACTGAGAGGCTGCTTCTTAACTTAGATGGATGAAAAGGTAAAGAAGATGCTTCTAAGTCTGGTTTCTGTTTCTGTCTGTTTTGATAAGCCAACTTATTTAGCATGCAATAATAAAGTCTTATAGTTTGGAAAACACTTTATTATTAAAATTCCTGTGGGAAAAAATAACTTTATTCTTGCTATTCTTACACATTCTAGTCCCAAGTCCCTTTTTCTCATTGAAACATCTGCATTATTCAATTTTTTTAATCCCTTGAGTCTTCTTAGAAATGTAACTCATATTACAGAACAGACTACAAACTACAACTGTGAAGACTGAACTGGAGGTAGACAACTGTCAGGCTCCTTTAGAAATTGTCTGGATCTGGGCAGAAGCCATCCGTAATAGACTTACGAATGTTTCAGCACTTCTACCAGAATAGTCAGGCTGTCAGAAATAATCTGTGGTTTCACCAGAGAAATAAAAATTTGGCAGACACATACTTGGGAAAAAAAAAGACTTTCACAAAACTGAATAAACCACACATATGAACAAAATTTAGAAGATGCCAATACCAACGTACTCACTCTCCCTTCTCTAAACCCAAAATAATTTTTTAATATTTATCTTTGCAATGAAACTGTTCTGCCAACGCGATGTCTATCACTAAAGATTTAATTCCGTGTTTACCCACTGTGTTCCAGGAAATGAATGTTCTATGAGACGCAAACAGGATTCTCATAAAAGTATTTTCTATGCTAATCAGTTTGGGTAGCTGTACTTCGGCCTCCCTCCTGGAAATTCACAACGTACATAGTAAAGGCTCTGGGAATTCCTACGGTAAAGAGATGTGCTTAACTCAGCATTTAACAAAGTTATTTTGGCCACTAAATCATGGAACACTTCTAACATCTTACTGAATTGTTTTTGGGGAGAAATGGTAATTTAATATCCAGTAAAACAATTCATTTCCAAACCCAAAATGGGCTAAGAAGATAAGAGACCTGGAATTATTTTTTCCAGGAGTTTTGGATCTGACATTAGTTGATGGTGTACCCACTACACCCTCTCTCATGGCATTCTCTCTTCCACGGCATTTTTTTTTTTTTTTTTTTTTTTGTGGTATGCGGGCCTCCCTCTGCTGCGGCCTCTCCCGTTGCGGAGCACAGGCTCCGGACGCGCAGGCCCAGCGGCCACGGCTCACGGGCCCAGCCGCTCCGCGGCACGGGGGATCCTCCCGGACAGGGGCGCGAACCCGGTTCCCCTGCATCGGCAGGCGGACGCGCAACCACTGCGCCACCAGGGAAGCCCCCACGGCATTTTTTTTAATCAATATTTTTTTCTATTGAAGTAGAGTTGATTTACAATGTTGTGTTAATTTCTGCTGTACAGTAAAGTGATTCTCAGTTATATATATATATATATATATATATATACACATTCTTTACTTTTATGTTCTTTTCCCTTATGGTTTACCATAAGATACTGAATATAGTTCCCTGTGCTCTACAGTAGGACCTTGTTGTTTCTCCATTCTATGTATCAGGCTTACATCTGCTGACCCCAGCCTCCCACTCCACCCCTCCCCCAACTGTCCCCTCCTCCTTGGCAACCACTAGTCTGTTCTCTATGTCCATGATTTTGTTTCTGTTTCATAGATAGGTTCATTTGTGTCTTATTTTAGATTCCACATAGAATTGATACCATGCGGTATCTGTCTTTCCCTTTCTAACTTACTTCACTCAGTATGATCATCTCTAGTTGCATCCGTGTTGCTGCAAATGGCATGACTTTGCTCTTTTTTTATGGCTGAGGAGTCCACGGCATTTTCGTGTTCAGTAAATCAGATGCGTAATGGACCCTGGCATACGGATATCAGAAGTCACAGGTGCTGATTCTTCCAGTAATGACTGTGAATCCTTGAGGAATTTTAAACCTCTGAACTTCTGTTACTTTATCAATAGAACAGAGTTAATCCCTGCTTTTTTTTTTTTTTTTTTTTTTTTTTAACAAACGTTAAAAGCCAGTTCTCAGGAAATTTACATTCTAGAAAGGAGTGAGAGGGAGAGCGAGAGATTTTATAAATATTAAAATAAATAAGGGCTTCCCTGGTGGCGCAGTGGTTGAGAGTCCGCCTGCCGACGCAGGGGACGCGGGTTCGCGCCCCGGTCCGGGAGGATCCCACGTGCCGCGGAGCGGCTGGGCCCGTGAGCCGTGGCCGCTGGGCCTGCGCGTCCGGAGCCTGCGCTCCGCGACGGGAGGGGCCACAGCAGTGAGAGGCCCGCGTACCGCAAAAAAAATAATAAAATAAAAATAAATAAATAAATAAGAAGATACCAGTGAGTGATAAGTTCTATACGAAGAGTTAACATAGGATGATGTGATAATGTTTGGACAACTACTTTTGATTGAATGGTTAAGGAAAGACCCTCTGAGGAGATGACATCTAAACTGAAATTTGAATTATAGGCGGGCAGATATCTGGGATGAGGCTCTCAGGAGAAGGAGCAGTGAAGGGTCTTAAAGTGGACAGTGCAATGGGGGTGAGGGAGAGTGATAAGAGATCAGCTTGGAGAAGGAGGCAGAAACCAGATCAAGGTTGGCTTTACACGCCGTGCTATTTTTTTCAAGTACAGTGAAAAGCCACTGGAATGTGCCAAAGACGGAAGTGACAAGATCCATTCAATCTATGTCACAGAGTGGTTATAAAGATTAAATGAAGTATTGTGTATGAATCAGTCAGGGTTCCAACAGGACATACCGAGACTGGGTAATCTGAGGAGAATTTTTAAGAGACCATTTGCCATGAGCAGGTTTTAAGGAACAAACCAGAAATAGTTCAGTACCTGTGGGCTATTAACAAGGGAGCCCAAAGCTTGAGAGGACTGGCTATCCAAACCCAGAGAAGGGAGTTACATGGAGAATGTCAGCTGAGAAGAGCCTTAACCTTTAGGAAACGGATACAGACAAGCTGCAGCATCACAAAGGGAAGGGGCCACCACCTCACGCTACCCTGCCTCCCACTGGCCCAGCCCAGTCAGGAGTCCAGAGCAAAGAAGTCCATTGGTGAAGAGCCACACAGAGAATGACGAGTAAGGATGGAGAAGCAGCAGAAAGTACCCAGCACTCTCCTCTCCTCTTACCTCTCAGCCTCCACTCCTGTCCTTTGCCTAAGCGAAAAGCTCGTGTCCCTAGTCAGCCACCATCCCTTCAAGGTCAGTTCAATCACATCACCACTTGCAACCTAAAATGGTAAACCACAAACAGTGCTCTTCATAAAAGGAGTGGAAGGAAACGTGGGGAAAAGAAACAATAATTACAAGGCAAAGGTGTTACAATCTCTGCTTCTGTAACTGGTCACTAAGCCTAAATTTTTAACATAGTGACTTTCTTCCAATCCCCATTCCATGTTTTCCTTATCTTCTTAAAGCACGTTGCTTGAATAGCTTCTTACCCTGATCACTTGAGTCGAAACTTTAGTCCTATGGGAGCTGGGTCCTTTGGTGGTCCCGTCTTTATTGTGTCGCCACAGTTTTCTATTGCCAAGGGCCACGGGGTAATAGAGTCCTAAGTAGCTAAGAGTCCCGCTTGGGTTCCAGAAATAGTTCCCCTCACCCTGCACTGTATAGCAGTAACTCAGTTTCCCCTTGAGAAACAGGATCATCACCCCAAATGGTACAATAACCTCCTCTCTGTCTATTGCTTCAGTAGCCTAAAATGACCAGTGGGCAGGCTCACTTCTAATTCAATGGAACTATTATTGAATTCCTTAATGGACGCATTTCTCCCTCCAGTACTATAAACCCATTGAGACCAAGCTTGCATGGATGGGAAGAAAAACATTCCCCAAATTGTATATTTGGTATAGTAATTGGAAAGTCCATTCTCACTTGCAGCTCCTGGATACATGGATACGTGGATACGTGGAAGATGGCTCCTTATATTGGCCTTGGTTGAAGGTGTACATGGAATCTTGCACACAGCATCCTGTCCTCAGGGGATTTTACTCCTGATGGTGGCAAAAGTGAACCTTCAGATGCCATCCCACAATTCCAGGAGAATGACGTGAACACCACGAATGGTATCATACCGAGAGCCCAGCAATGGCCTTTGCTACAGGCAGACTGGACACAGCGTTGGTGTCGAACGAATCGGTCTTGACGTGAGGGTACCCCTGTTGGTGAGCCCACACACAGCCTCCATTCCTGCCACCGTACCCGCTTCATATACTTCCACTGACCAATCGTATGAAAGGTTAGGGAAAGAGGCTGACCGACATCCCTAGGAGAGATCATCTTATCCACTTAATTATCAAAAGCACTCATTCACCACTAGGATACCCTTGAACGGACACTGACATGGAACACAAATATTCTCCCATCTTTGCTATGCTGAAAGCCCCATCCACAAACCTCTCCCCGAGACCTCATCACTAGTTTTCCTATATTTTTCTTCCCAAAGCCTTAAGCGCTGGTCTATCCAGTTTATGTCCATCCATTCTGCAGCCTGTCTCACCTTCCCTATTAAGTGGACAACCAGAGGACCGCCCACTGAGAATATTTTCTTTCATCGCTGTCTTTCAGTGCCACCCCTAAGTGAGGCTGTATGTGGCAACTATCCATTTCTGTTTGATGCCCACATACCATCCATTCACAAACCAAGCTCGTCCTTTTTCTTCTCCCTTCGGCTGCTCATAAAGAATTCCCCCGTTAGATGGTAGGTACCGTCTGAGGGAACGGCAGGAGAGCAGTTAAGAGCAGCAACCACGGGAGTCTAAGCCATTCATTCAGGCCATTTATTTGTGCCTTCTGACCCTCTTTGGCCCTGTCTCACACAGACCATTTTCATTTTTTATTGGAATGGTCTGCACATGTCTACGTTTATGGTGCAACAGTTTAGATAACACCCAGTTCATAATGAGCATTTGGGGGTCACATGTTCACTTATATTCAAAGATCAGGTGTTCAGTCTTTACCGTGCCCGGCAGCAAGTTACAAGATGTTTCTCAAGTGGAGAATAGTTGTCAGAAGAGGTCAAGTCTTCCAAACACCTGAGGGTCTGCGCTGTGAGCCTGAAAGAAGCTCTATACACCTCTGTCCAAAACAAACGCTGAACGCCATCAGGTCTAACAGGTCACAAGTGAGAGCAGCACAGGCTTGCCGAAGAACCTTCCTTGCTTTTCTTACTCCAGGCTCTGCTCGTGACTGGCAGCGTTACAGGTGTTCCGACAAATGTGAAGACTGGCGTCTCCTTACGTGGGATATGCAGCCTCCCAGTTCCAGAGAGGTTCACAAAATGCTGTGCCTGTCCTTCGACGCGGGCCAAGCAAAGCACAGAAACTTATACCTCAATTTAGAAGCGCTATCCCAATACATCCAAGATGACTGGATATCTAGAAACTCTGCCTATGTGACAGGTCCTCGAAATCAGCAGGGCTTTTCACCCTCCCTCTGACACATGTCTGTCTTGTGAAGGCATGTAGGTGCTTGGTATTTCCTGCTCACTAGGTCCAATAAGCATAATTTCATCAACCGAATGCACTGGCCTAATGTGCTATAAAGTATCAGGATGATCCAGTTCCCCCTGAAGCACATTGTAAGAGGAATGAAGTGGGTTGACACAGGTTAGATAGCCCTTATAGGCACATCAGTATTCTGCTATCGCTGCTACTAGAAAGCAAACTACACCTTATGAACTTAGCTGACAAAAATGCCACAAAAGCAGGTACTAGGTCAACAGCTATACACCAGGCAGGGGGCTACGTTTATTTCCTGCTCCAGTGAAGATACCTTGTTCAGGACTGCAACTGCAATTGCATTACCATCTTATTACATCTGTGATAATCTACAGCCACAGGTAAACGGTAAAATATGAAACAAAATCTTAATGAATTTCCCCCACTGCTAAATGGACTCACTAGCAAAAGAATGGAAAGGTTATTTCCTCAAACAGAAATAATACCTGGCCTCTCTTTTATGAATGCTGGGATCTCTTGCCCCGGGAGGTGTTAATACATTGTGGAGTTCAAGCGTAGAGTAGGAAGAAAGTAAATTGCCCAGTTAGTGGTTGGTGGGGACCTTGGGCTTTGAAGTCAAAGGGAGGCCTGATCTCACTCCAGGGACAGTTGGATTCCTCGAGTTTAAGAGGATGGTGAAGCGGCGGTTTCCATAAGAAGCAGAATTCTATATTCTACCCAGGGCAGCACCCTTGGCAACTGCCAGACCTCTGAATGGAGTGGCGGCATGGATCTGGAATTAAGTCACTCTCACCTTCACGTCAAGCGGTGAAGGTGCTGATGGACAAGTTCAGCACGGGGGAGCCAGTGGAGTTTCCCACCCGAGAGCTCAGACCAGTAGCGCCTCCGTGGCGACTATGACGGACCCAAACCAGAGGCCAGGTCTTGTGTAATCCCAAGAGACATGGAAAAAAAATCTCCATGAAAAATTATTGGATTTGGATGTCCCATTATTGCGTCAACCTGCAGATGAGACAGACTGTACTTATTCAGTATGAGTCTTAAAGGTATTTTGTTCTGGAGTCTGTATTTATAAAGCACGTTGATGCCTCGATATAAAAATACTCGGAAAGCAGACGCCTAGCCATATTCCAACGATGTGTGCAAACCCTTGGATAATGCAGAAGTGAGCTTATAACAAAGGGACCACCCTTTGCTTCCCTCTCTGTAAGTCGGTCACTCTTGCTTTCATGCTGCTTCCTCTCAAGTCTCTCCATAATAGCCTTAACAGTCATGTCAACATACCACTTTTTAGACATTGTTTAAGAGGCACCACTATTGGAAGACTGTATTCAGAGGAGAAGCTGTTGCCCTGCCCCTCACATCCTTCGGACAGAAAGTCAATAAAATCTTATTTTAGCAAGAACTAAAACTAAAATATTTCGTATAATATTTTCACAAGGAATATTTTTTAAATCACCCTTGCTATAAAAATACTGCAGCTCACTCCATCAGGTCTTAATTAAAGGCAGACTTCTCCACACACTTTGAGAAGTAATTTGCCCAAGGTCTGCAGCTTTCTACATTATTCTAGCTCCGGCACAAAGAAGGCATTCTCTGCTTGCCTCTTCCCAGTTGCATAATGGCTAAAAAACTAGTAAGAGGATTTTTTTCAGCCGGAAGTTGGAAACTGTGTTTTACTGAATTTTAAAAACACCCAAGCATTACATCTTTTTGACAAAGTCAACGGTTCCTCTCTAGTTAGCAAAACAAATGGCACCTTATTTAACTCAATAGACGTTACACTTGAAATCTACCTGCCTGTTCACACTCTCTTCTTAGGGACTGAAATTATGCAAATCCCTAGAGAATTTTTCTTGTTCCGGAAAAATGAATACTTAAGCATACAAAAAACTGCAGAATCACCCCCAAAATAATTCTATATGAAGTATTTTTTTAATTCTACTGCAAGATACTCATGGGACTCCAAGAACATTTAAATCATGGCCATAAACAACTCAAGAACCATGGCCTTCCACAAAGAAAAAAGAAAGAAAAATCGGCATCAATGTCATCGCATTATACGTGCTGGGATGCTCGGAGGTTTAAAGGGAAAAGAGAAGACTCAAGATGTGCCCTAAAAGCTTCTGTAAACACACTTTTATAATTTAATCCCATTTGTTCTCACTTTTCTACTTGTGGACTAATAATGATATAATAGGATCTGGATACATCATTCATCAAAATAACAGGTAAATGTTTTTTCATCAACATGACCTCACACATGGTCTAGCAGGAGCTCACCACTTTCTGAGTCTATGAGCATCAAAATTTTTTAATTTAACTATTATAATATTATACTGTGTTGTCTTCTATAGATCATGAGTGTTCAAAACACCTGGAAATGGTGTTCTCTAGGATGTTTTCCAGAAAAGCTAAAGAACCAGTCCTGGATACCTCTAAGAGGAGTTTGTTTGTTAAGATGTACATTTACAGCTTTCGCAAGGAGTCAATAGTCCACGTTTCCTGGGACACCACGGCGTTAGAGCTGCAATAAGCAAGTCTAAGAAGGTGATTTCTCCCAGGATCCATAGTCAGTGTTTTAAAGTTTTCTTTCTTTCCTTCAGCCAAAATTTGAGAAACTTTATACGCCCTTAAATTTTGCAAATGAAAAAGTACCACTAAAAACTGCACACCGGGAAGCATTGGTAGAGGAGCTTTCAAATCTACTACCAGTAAGGGAACTGAGTAAACAGAGATAACATGTGACCAGTGAGAGCTCTTCTATGAGTGCTCTAATTAAATACTGTCCTAAATGAACCTTAAATTAGTGAAACATTAGAATCAGCACCAGATGCATCACCCTTAGCTGCTGATCAAGAAATGAGATCCTCAAAGTTTACACTGGTGCTAACAATATAAAATGTACCTTCAATAGAGGGATAAAGGATACTTCCTTCTTTTCAGTGTTTATCCTCTCTGTAGTTCTCTTGTTGGCAAGTGCAGTATGTTGCAGGTTTTTGGACGGTCCTTTGCAAAGGAATAAGACTTCAGTGGTAATAGTGGTAGTTGATTAGTTTTTAGGGGGGTGTTCTATTTTCTCCCCACAAATGGCAAAGCTGATTCAAGTTTGATGTAAGACCCTCAATAACCCCATATTCGTATTTTATGATTCAAATGAAAACACACAGACTTTACTTCTGAATCGATGATATAATCCTCTGAAATTAAAAAAAAAAAATGCAGGGATTTCCCTGGTGGCGCAGTGGATAAGACTCCACGCTCCCAATGCAGGGAACCCAGGTTCGATCCCTGGTCAGGGAACTAGATCCCACATGCATGCCGCAACGAAGAGTTCGCATGCCGCAACTAAGGAGGCCCGCCTGCCGCAACTAACTAAATAAAGAAATATTTTTTAAAAAAATGCAAAGATCGGGCTTCCCTGGTGGCACAGTGGTTGAGAGTCCGCCTGCCGATGCAGGGGACGCGGGTTCGTGCCCCGGTCCGGGAGGATCCCACGTGCCGCGGAGAGGCTGGGCCCGTGAGCCGTGGCCGCTGAGCCTGCGCGTCCGGAGCCTGTGCTCCGCAACGGGAGAGGCCGCAACAGTGAGACGCCCGCGTACCGCAAAAAAAAAAAACAAACATGCAAAGAGCAAAATTTCGGTTTCTAGTTTCAGGGCGACCGTATCCTGCTTTGGTGTCACTGATGAGCCCTCATCCCCCCAAAAGGGACTGAATAGACCCACAGTTCCGGCACCAAGAAATGCTAATTTACCGGCTCTCATTCCCCATCTCCAGGCACACCGCTCTCATAATTTCTGATGCCTGTTGTCACATAAATGAGAAGTGTAATCAGACTCGACAGTGTGTCTGTGTGGTGGGGGGAGGGACAGTGGGTTGGGAGTGCTTCTTCCTACCCGCCTGTCACCCACCTGCAAAGTCCGTTGTTTGATCGGTTGGATTGTTTGTTTTATTAGAAAAGACTTTACTAAAAGGAAGTCAAATAATGTTATGGGTTGGGTAAAGCTGGTCTGTATAGGCCATCTACGTGAGCCAGAACAGCATTCTCTGGAGAAAGAGCTGTCACTGTCTTCAGAATCACGTCTGTGTGGCTCTAACAACAGACACATAAGATCCATCCTAGTTCCACGATGGCAAAGCAAGTCTGAACTAAATAAAAAAGATGTCCGCCTGTATGTGCCTCCCATCGAATATAACTGATTTAATCAAGCCAAAAGCTGAAGGAAGTGCAAGTGAAACCAAACCCAGTACTCGAACAACGTCATGGAACAGGTAGTGTCAGAAAATCTAGTAAAACAGATCAAAGACATCCTCTTTCTCTTCTCAAGCTCACTACCATGGCTGTAAAAAAACCAAAGCTTGTGAATTCAGAGAGAGAAAATAGAAGAGGAAAGAACGGTGGACCAAAGACGCCAACACACTGGAAGAAGGGCAGTAGAAGGAATGGTGGTGACCGGAACGGCTGATGCAGGAGTGGCGTCCCCAGGAGGAAGTGTGACACTCCTGACGAAGACGGGAGGGGCCCAGGAGCTGAAGCGTTAGTTATTGATGGTGGGACTAAGGCGTGAGGCTGACACCAGAAGACCAGCTGAAAGTCTGTATTGGAAGGACCGGGTAACTTCCTCCACTTTGTTGATCAGGGCAAGCAGCCCTCCTTATCCCCTCCATCCACATTGCACTGCGTTGACCAAAGGTATATTCCCTGGAGGCGTTCAATCAGAAAGCCTTCAGGTTTGGAAACGTTGGGCTAGAATGAGCATGGAGAGACTTGGGGCTGAAAATGAGATTAAGTGAAGTCTGCACAGAAGATTGTAGGACTTCATTGCCTTCTCCCCTTCCCTGGCCCTGATTTCAAATGCTGGGAGCCAGAAATATATCTACCATGTAGGCGAGTAAAGGACTCCTCTCTGGAGAAATTAACCAGCCATAAAGAAAAGAGCTAGAATCATAGACACGAAGGAGTGTCCTCATCAAAAAGGCAGTTCAAGCCCCCCAGTCAAGCTCCAGGAATAACAGCTGTTAGAAAACAAGCCCTGCCCAAAGACGGAGAATGTCCCATCAGAGAGGGAGTAAAAGAATGGTGAAGAGCTCAGACTCCGGAGACAACTATCTAGATTCAAATCCAAGCTTCCCATCTGCCTGTTGGCCTTGTGCTAATATTTAATGTCCCTGTGCCTCTGTTTCTTCATCTGTGAAATGGAGATAATAATGGTTTCTTCCTCATGGTTACTGTTGTTGAGATATGTATTAGTTAGCCACCCACAGACTGGGTGGCTTAAACCAGAGGTCCCCAACCCTTCTGGCACCAGGGACAGGTTTCATGGAAGACAGTATTTCCACAGGGGCTGCGCGGCCCGGTTCCGGTCCAGGCTTGGGGACCCCTGGCTGAAACAACAGAAACGTACTGTTTCACAGTTCTGGAGAACAGAAGTCCAAGGTCAAGGTTTCAGCAGGGTCGACTGCCTCTGAGGCCTCTCTTCTTAGCTTGGAGATGGCCACCTTCTCTCTGTGTCCTCACCTGGTCTTCCCTCTATCTGTGTCCATGTCCGAATCACCCCTTCTTATAAAGACTCCGGTCATATTGGATTAGGGGTCTACTCAAATGCCCTCATTTTAACTTAGTTACCTCTTCAAATACAGTCACACTCTATGATCCATATCACCCATAGAGCAAAGTATAATTACTCAAGTACTGGTACTGTTTTTAAGCTAGCTTTTCTCCTCAGAAGGGGGTGATTATTTATTATAATTCTATTATATGAAGGGTTTGAAGCCTATATGCTAATTACTGCTGAATATTTTTAAATCTTCAAAAATTAATAACTGTTACACTAAAGGAGAATTTAAAATGTGGGTCTGAGCGTGTCACCACCCTGCTCGACATCCATCCAAGGCTTGCCACACAGCTTGTCACTTACATTTAGAAGGGGATGAGTCCTATATGGCCCCATCCACACAGCTTCATTCCCCAGTGGTATGCTGGAAATGTTCAGAAAAATTCTGCCACTTGTATTAGCAAATGTTTAAAGAAGTTGTTAGCAAACATGCATAAAAACATACTCACTGATCAATGTTTTGAGAAAGAAATTAATCAACTTCCTTTTTCTGTCAAACTTTTCTCATGGGGAGTTCTGTTAAAGAACCATGCCAGTGAAAAGAGAATTGAACTAATATGTCTAGTCCAGTCTACTCTTACCTTTAGGATAATACATACAAGAAGAACTACTCTCAGGAAAACATTTTGTTCAGAAAGTACCCTCTCCTCTTATCCAAACTGCCGGAGGTATAAAAATCATCACGTGGGTTTTAACACGTTATCCATCTCTACTAGTTCTTTAAAACATGTCAGTGTAAGCAATGAATCACTGGAGCACCTGATACCTAGGATTTCTGAAACAAACCCTAACTTGAATGGCACATCCCAGCCCTGTGGAGTGGGAACGTCTTTAAGACTTGGGGTTATTTGGTAAAAGAAAAATCAGGACATATCCTTGTTCACGCATTACTTTCAGTGTCTGGGTAATGAGAGCAGTACCTAGGGTAATATTTATGTGAGAGCACAGTCAGAGGTAACATTTACGTGGGTACCAAGTTGTGGGATGATCCATAGGAGATACGTCATCTCATTAGCAGAGGTCTCCCTAATCCTCATCGAAGCAGAATTCACTGAACCCTCATTTGTTTACACTGTGTCATCATCTTATCTCTTGAGCTGCAGAGTAATCAATTCAAATCCTTGCCATGCCACTTACCGTGGTGCAACCATGGGAAAGTGACTTAGCATTTCTGTGCCTCCATTTTTCCCATCTGTACGATGGGAATCATAACATACTTCTCTCATAGGGTTGTTAGGAGAATTTAAGCATTCAATAAAAGTTAGCTACTGATTATGTCTGCGTCTCTCTCTCCCACCATGATTACTTAGGGGCAACAAAGGAATTCGGAAGAATCAAATAACACTCACCAAGCATTTACCTTAGATACCTATAACACAATCATTTCTTATATAAAGGTAGGTCCAAAAATTCCAGTTCTGGTGACATTTTAACTGGGCCCTAATGATGCATGCTTAGAAATGCATAAAGGACAATATCAGCACAATCAAAGGTTTTGTTCTTAAACCCCCCCTTCAACCTGTCTATGTTTATTTCCTTTGGACCCTAACCATGATGTTTTATTCTCTCGCCTCTCCTACTGGGCTTCTCATCTTGATTCACCTTTTGAACTACCTCTTGATTCATGAATGTTGCATTTCTTTCCCAAAACTTTCACTAGCTTGTGGCTTCCTGGAATAGTGTCTCATTATTTACCGTCCTTTGGTACTGACCCAGGACGCTTTCCCTTCAGGGCTTCCAACCAACTGCTGTGCCCCACCTCCTGCTGTGTAGGGCCCTGACTGGCATGACTGTCTTCTCTCCCTGCCAAAACCAGGAGGGGACAGCCACGGCTGCCAATATGTAAACTAATGTCAACCAGCGTGGGAAAGTAAAATGCAAACTTAATAAGAATAATCTTAGCAGATTATGCTTTAGAGATAATTCCCCCAAATATTCTTTTTAATTTTTGAAAAGGGGCAAGAGGGACATAAACTTGGATAGACCTCACAGTATCCAAATATTGCAGACAAGACTAAGTGTTGAGAATTCCAGACTCCTGTGAATCTGCTATTCTTGTGCAGTGTAAAGTGCAGAGACAGTAGGACCTGGCAGACACACATTAAATTCAGATTCTGTCGCTAAATAGCATAAGACTGAGACTTTGACCTATTAACTCTCATCTGCATAATACGTTTAATGATATCTACCTTACAGGAATGTTGTAAAGATTAAAGACAAGATAGATCAATTGGCCAATAAAGATTTCTTGAGAGATGAGTGCTTGAATTAACAAGGAAGTCTCGGCACTTCCCTGGTGGCCCGGTGGCTAAGACTCCGCGCTCCCAATGCAGGGGGCCCGGGTTCGGTCCCTGGTCTGGGAACTAGATCCCACATGCCAAAACTAAAGATCCTGCATGCGGTAACGAAGATCCCACGTGCCATAGCTAAGACCCGATGCAGCCAAAAAAATGAATATTTTTTAAAAAGAAAAAGAAAAGAAAAGGAAGTCTCTGAAAGAGTGGAATTGAAGGAGGAGCTGTCAGGAGAGACTGGGGATGGGGAGGTATGGTGACTCAGGTATTACTTTGGTTTACTGATGGTGGGTAAAAGTTGTGCAATGGATAACCTTTTGTTTAAAAAAATTCCTGAGACCTATGTATTAGCAGCTGACACGGTATTTCCTTTTCTCTCTGAGTTAATTTTTACAACTTCTTTTTATAACATAAGTGAATAAATTCAAGAGAAAATATATGAGCTGGAAGAAGGAAAAACCAAGCGTCTCAGCCAACTCTGCCCCATCCAGCGGTCCCGAGGGAACTCTGGGACAAGGCGGATAAATCACGTTTGTCCCTCATACGTACAAAAACTGATGGAGTCCTGCCATGGAAACGATTTGTACCGGATGAGAAACTATACCATTAAAACTTTCACCTGAGCTAGGAAAAATGAAGTCTGAATGTAGATATCATTTTGCTTCAAACCAACAGAGAGGTTTTTAATGGAAAACAAAGTTGCTCTGCTTTAGAAAAGGAACTGAAACTTGGGGATTGGAAACTGCCAATGGAACAGAAAAGAAAGGACTTGGGAAACAGTATGGACTTCATTGTGTCCCCCTCCCTCCAAATTTATATGTTGAAGCCTTAAACCCTCAGAATGTGACTGCATTTGAAGATAGATCTTTAAAGAGATAATTAAGTTAAAATGAAGCTGTTAGGGTAGACATTAATCTGTTCTGACTGGTGCCCGTATAAGAAGAGGAGGTTAAGACACAGAAGAGACACCAGGGATGCATGTACAGAGGAAAGTCCATGCTAGGACACAGGGAGAAGATGGCCATTTGCAAGCCAAGGAGAGAGGCCTCCGGAGAAATCAAACCTGCCAGCACCTGGATCTTGGACCTCCCGACTCCAGAACTGAGAGATAATAAATTCCTGTGGGTTAAGCTCCCTAGTCTGTGGTATTTTGTTATGGCAGCCTGAGCAAACTAATATGAGAGACTATAGGGAAAGGACAGGAGAGGGAGGGTGTGGCTATGACCAGAAGTGAAGGCAGCAAGCCAAAGGAGAGACAGCCAGTAAGGAATGGTGGATGGATGAACAATGGAGGCCGTGGTAGAAAAATGATGACTCGTTAAATTTTAAGTTTTGGCTTGAAGTCAGTAATAATGTAATTCCACTGTACAACTTCAAAGCTTCAGTGTGGTCTGCTAAATACAAACATGCCTTGTGTTATTGATATTTTGGTCAATGAAGGAATGGGGGCAGAGTTCCAAATGGAGAAAAGTGATTTAGAAAAAGGACTGCAGTTTTAAGAATCAAGAGAGAGGTAAAAACTAAAAGCTGAGCAGATCCAGATATCAGAGCAAGAGGAGACAATGGAGGTTTGATGATATCCAAACAGCTGCCCCTGGAGTTGCTGGCATAACCAGACAGTACTGAATGAATGCCCTGTGAGAAGGTAGGTTTCCACCCTCAAGGGCCCAGAGGCATATTGTGCAGTGCCTAGAAAATGCGTCTTAAGTAGATATGAAAAAAGGAAAATGTCTAATAGGTAGTTACCATTTGGCGTATTACTTTACACAGAATCTCATATTAACCCAAGACAGTTACATAGACCCACTGAGACTGAGCTCAGATTCCTTCTGAAAGGTTCCAATGAAGTAAACAGTCAACATTGTGCCACTATAACATTGGTGGAAAACAGGCGCTTAGGTGATGTGTGTTGCATCTCTGCTCCTAAATTTAACAGCAAGTAGCCCTGATAAGACGAGCGTCTCAACACTCATCTTTGTCTTGATAGATTGCCACATAATCGCTAATAAATATCCTGCTACATAACCAAGAATAAAGATCCTAGTACACTGATGTGAAAGATAGTGAAAA
Organism: Physeter macrocephalus; assembly: GCF_002837175.3. Taxonomy (NCBI): domain Eukaryota; kingdom Metazoa; phylum Chordata; class Mammalia; order Artiodactyla; family Physeteridae; genus Physeter; species Physeter macrocephalus. Next base: position 8,833,818 of record NC_041220.1, read on the forward strand.
GAATGGAAATGGACTGAAAAGATTCTCGCACATTCTAAATGTTTCAGTACCTCTAAAGCACACACAATTAGATAACTGTCTTGTCTAACACGCAAAACAGTACTGCGGAACAGACTACTTATTTTTACACTTTCTTTCTCCAGCCAGCTAAAAAAGGATTTCTACGTAACAGGAATAGAATTGTCCACCTAATGACCAGTGGTTTTTTGGGGGGGTTTTTTTGGCCGTGCCAGGCTGCATGTGGGATATTAGTTCCCCGACCAGGGATTGAACCCGTGCCCCCTGCAAGGAGACATGCTGTTCCTTGCACACAGTGGGAGGGATGGCATCCCTTCTTGTCCAGGTGTCTCACGCAACCAGCGTGAACACCCAGGACAAAGGGAAAAGCTGTCCCATTTGAGTCCAGCTTCCTCTCATCTATTGTGATATTGCTGCCTATTTGTCAAACCTCACTGCCTTCACTATGTTCATTTTTCTTTCCTCTGTTCACAAACTAGTGATTGAAAAGAAGTTGTGATTAACCACATTTACCTTAGCTGCTCTGAGGCTTCATCCTTCTGAGTGTTTGCAAAATAGCAGAGTCTCATCGTAGGAGGGGGTCCAGGAGCAGTGGTGTGGTAGCAGTTCCACAGGCTATGTCAATAAAACCAGGAGAAAGACAGTGAGCTGGGCTTTGGAGCCCCCCGACCCATCTCCCGTCTAGCCCAGGCACATAATGACTGTTCACCCCCACTGCTCTTACTTACAAACATGTGCTCTCATTTCTAGACTATAAATGTTGTTCTGCCGTCATCTTTTATAAATCTTCTGTGCTACGACTGCACACTTGAGAAGGTGAGAGCATTAAACTAGTCAAAAGCCATAGGTGTTTCCAAATTCTAAGGAGGAGGGATTGGGGTCAAAACATTTGCATCAACATGGATGGACTTCAAGGGTATTATGCTGAGTGAAATAAGTCAGGCAGAGAAAGACAAACACTGTATGATATCACTTAGATGTGGAATCTAAACAATACACCCAACTAGTGAGTAAAACAAAAAAGAAGCAGACTCACAGAGAACAAACTAGTGGTTACCCATGGGGAGAGGGAAGGGGAGAGGAAAAATAAATGGGTAAGGGATTCAAAAAAGGGGGTTATTATGGGATTATAGGAAATCATGTGCGTGAAACTTTAAAAATTGTAAAGCACTATAGAGTTTTAAAATAAATAGATAAAAAATTTTTTAAGAAACATTGATGGTTGAGGTAAGTGAGGCTGTAGTTGGTAAAATAAAACAGAAAGTGGGAAAAAATGGCCTGCCTGCTACCTAAAGTGCCGCAGGTAGGTAGATCAATGGGTTCACCGTGAAGAAGTACTGCTCAACGCTTATGAGCTCAAAATCACAGATATATTGGGTGGGCCAAAAGGTGCCTTTGGCTTTTAAGTAAAAATAAAAGACACATTTTTCATTTTCACCAAGAACTTTATTGAACAACGTATTCACCCTCTTGTTCCACTACCTTCTGCCATTTTTCAGGCAACTTCATAATTCCATCTTCCCAAAACTTTTTATCTGTTTGAGCAAAGAACTGTTCCAGGTACCTTTTAGTCTTCCAGGGAATTGAAATTTTTTCCATTAAGAGAATTTTGTAAAGACCAAAATCAATGGAAATCCGAAGGTGCAATGTCTGGTGAATATGGTGGATGAATCAGAACTTCCCAGCCAAGCTGTAACAGTTGTTGCCCGGTCATCAAAGAAACATGTGGTCTTGCGTTATCCTGATGGAAGATTATGCATTTTCTATTGACTAATTCCGGACGCTTTTCGTCGAGTGGTACTTTCAGTTGGTCTAATTAGGAGCAGTACTTGTTGGAATTAATTGTTTGGTTTTCCGGAAGGAGCTCATAATAGATTCCTCCCCTTCCAATCCCACCATATACACAACGTCACCTTCTCTGGAATGAAGACCAGCCTTTGGTGTTGTTGGTGGTTCATTTCACTTGCCCCACGATATCTTCCATTCCACATTATTGTACAGTATCCACTTGTTATCGCCTGTCACAATTTGTTTTAAAAATGGAATTTTTCGTTACGTTTAAGTAAAGAATCGCATGCAGAAATATGGTCAAGAAGGTTTTTTTCGCTTAACTTATGTGGAACCCAAACATCAAAGCAAGTAACATAACTAAACTGGTGCAAATGATTTTCAACACTTGATTTGGATATTTTGAGTATGTTGGCTATCTCCCACGTGGTATAACGTTGATTGTTCTCAATTAATGTCTCGATTTGATTGCTATCAACTTCAACTGGTCTACCTGAACATGGAGCATTGTCCAGCAAGAAATCTCCAGCACGAAACTTCATAAAACACTTTTGACACGTTCGATCAGTCAGAACACCTTCTCCATACACTGCACAAATCTTTTTTTGCATTTCAGTTGTGTTTTTACCTTCTTGAAATAATAAAGCATAATATGCCGAAAATGTTGCTTTTTTCTTCCATCTTCAATATTAAAATAGCTACACAAAAATTCGCCAATTTTGATGTCTTTTTTTTAAATGCACACTGATATGGCAGCTGTCACATACAATCTAACAAAATTGTTTTGAATGAAGTTAAAGACAACTAAGTGCTACTAGAGCCATCTTACGGAAAAAAATGAAATTTTTGGCTAACCCAATACTTCCTATCTTTTCCTAGAAGATTCATAGGGCCATCCCACACTGGCTTGTAAACTTGTTTCAGTCAGATGAGTTGGGAACACCAGCTCATTTGAGCCAACACGTATTAACTTTGTTCTAGAGGGGAAATTTAAGATCGTAAATTTCCTGAAAGCATGTGAGTGGTTATTTACACTTTCCTAAACCTGAATGCGTTTACAAACAGTGACATTTGGCTACTCTCAATTAAGTCTTTCATTTCCAGAGTTCTCATATGGGAAATCCTACACGGACCCCATCCACCATTAAAGTCACTCTAGCAGGACTTGGTCAGAACCTGCTACAAAACTGGTGTTTCAACAACGATAGTGATGGAATGCGTGTCCACTCAAAATACAGCTGGCAGCCTTTATTGCTGGGTTGATATTTGTTAATATGAAGATTGGGACCTACACCCATCTCAAGGAAGAAAGAGAGAGGGAGAAAGGGAAGAAGAGAAGGAGGGAAAGAAAGAGAAAGTTTCCATCAATTGTTTTCGATCTAACCACTTTTTTAAAGTTTCATTTACACTTCTCACAGAAAAGGTGATGTTGCCTAGTTAAGACAGGTGCTATTTCCCTAAACAGTTCATCATCTTCCATCTGTAAAAAAATGTCATTTGACTTAAGTAAGCTAAAATTCTCAAGAAACAGAGGGAACCTCAGCTGAATGTTAATCACAGTTTCAGTTCTACCATTTCCCAATATGCTGTCCAGCTAAATGTGGCGACTTTATTTTGCTGCAAACTCCCCACTCCCAGTTATTCTGCTTTCTCTGCTACTATAACATACAGTCACTTTTCTCCTCAATATGTACGTGCAGAACGCTCCTGAAGAAAGAAATTTCATTTCTCAATGTTTTAAATGTTTTTCTATTGCTGCCTATTCGTCAAATCTCCCAACTGTCAATATAGTATTTTTTTCGTCTCCTTTGGCTTGTAAGATAGAAATTATAAACCAGCATGATTTCCTACATTTAATATGGTATATAACTTTATGCATTTATCTAAAGAGTATTTTCCATACTTTGAATTTAACAGAGCTCTAAAATCACAGGTATCATTTCTGAGCGATAATAGTATTTAACTTTTATTGAGTGTTTACTGAATTCCAGGTGCTGGTCTAAGTTGGATATGTATGTGCATGTTTAATCCTCACTACAGCGTTCTGAAGGAGGTGCTGTTTCTGTCCCTATTTTACAAAGGAAGGCCAGAGAGGTTAACTAACTTGCTCAAGATGCCTCAGTTAGGAAGTGACCAAAGCAGCCTAACGGCAAAACCCTTGCTCTTAAGGATAACGGTACACGGTATAGCAATAACGCCTTGGGACATTTCAAAAAGGTGTTTATATTTGATTCCAGAAAGCAGTGAGCCCATCTGTGACTTACATAAATTCTAGTTCTAGCTTTGACTCGCCTAACAGGTCAGCTAATAAGGCCCTTAGCTCACAAGATGGAAGGTAAAATTTCTGGAGTAAGGAGTTTTACACCTGTGCAAACCAAGGCAATATGCTGGCCCCTCACCTCCATCAGCTTTGTACCACTGCTGCCTATTTGTCAAGCTCACTGCTTTCACTATGACAGATTTTTCCTTTCCTTTGCTGGCAAACAAAGAGTTCACTGAGAGGTGGTGATTATTAGTATTTACAATGTCTATAGCAAACATCATTTCCTGTATGCCTATGGCTTATGATTTCATGCAAATATCTGAAATGTGTTAACGAACTACAGTGTTATGAGTAACATTTCTGAGAAAATAGATTTTCTAATCCCCCTTTAATCAAAGCTATTGCCTTTCTCTCCGAGAGGATAGTTACATTATCTGATTCCATGTCATCTTCCTGTTTTCTTCCCCTCACCTCTAAACTCCTTTTTTTCCCCATTTCATTCTGCCTTGCTTTATTCTCTTTTCCTGTACAGATTCATTTTAAGAATTATTGGCCTAGAAATGATGGCCTCTCCCCTCCACTAAAAAAAAAAAAAAAAAAAAAAAAAAAAAAAGGAAATTGTCTGTGTTCCTGGAGAAAATAACAGAAAACTTGGTTTGAGGCAAAGGGCAGGTTCATGCTCTACTAGCCAAACATTCTTAGGACTCGTCTGCTCTGGAAGACCTTGAGCAGCCTCTGATCTTTGAAGCAGAGAAAGCGTTAGTGTTAAAGGAACAGTTGTTCATTTGTTTATTTGAAACACCCTGAAGACGATGTCAAGGAGAAAGAAACATGGATCTTTGATTTTCTGATATTCTCCTAAAACTTTCCATGTTCCCTGTATCGAGCAAGGTCTATCCAGAAAACCAGAAACCAGTGCATATACCAGGAAGATTTTAACACAGGGAATTGATACCATGCAAGATGGAAGATCTGAGATGCCATATAGGCTCCATGAGGCAACACCATCAGGGGCCACTACCCTCCCAAAACCAGAGGAGAGAGTGGGAATGGTACGAGAGCCCAGGGCCCGGGGCCACCAGGGGAAGGCTGAGGCCAGGAGGAAGGCACAGGCACTGTCAGAGATGCTGCCTGACGCCGGCAGAGAGAAGGAGAAATCCCAGGCTGCTCCCTTCTTCCTGCCTGCCTATCTCCCGTCAGCACCATCGATGAAAGGCGGCAGGAGTGGAGGCCTGGGAACGCAGCCTGCGGGGCCGTTCCCTCTGATCCAGAGCTGAGCCCAGCGGATGAAAGGACTGGAGCTGACAGCAATCAGGCCCTGGATGGCACACTCCCGTCCTCTCCTCCACTTTTCTGCGCTACGCATAGTGATCTTTTCCCCACCAGAGAGCTGTTATTCAAGCTAAAAGAGTGGAACTTTAGAACTCATGCAGTAACTGGTCGGTGATCCAATTATGTTGCATCATCGAGATGAACTTCAAGGAATAATGTGTTTAAAACAGCAAAAAAGAAAAAAAATCTACTAAATCAATGTACAAAGGATCTTGACACAAAGCTCCGTCTCTGGGACGTTTATTGAGATTTAGTTGCAGACTATTTCCTTATTGAGTTTTGCTTTTCTGTTTTCCTGGAATATAGTCATAAAGTCAAATTTGGCTAACTTATGCCAGTAAATCACATTCTGCAAAATTACATTACTTCTTTATATTTCCACAGAGAGATTTCAGTGACTATTTCAGAAGAGTAGAAAAGATGATGAAGACTCAAAGAAAATAATGCAATGTTTGAACTCTTTAAAACTTTTTTTTTTTTTTTTTTTTTTTTTTTTGCGGTACGCGGGCCTCTCACTGCTGTGGCCTCTCCCGTTGCGGAGCACAGGCTCCGGAC